>NC_133763.1:25206308-25810058 GCF_036562045.2 Rhinolophus sinicus
AAATGGAATACTCTAAATATGAAACTTTCTTTTACATAAACTTAATGGTAACAACTCAAAAAAAAAAAAAAAAGAAATATGGAGCTAAAATAATAACAAAATAAAAGAAGAAACAGAGGGAAAAATCATAGAATACCACCACACTGCAATAATAAACAGCAGCAAAAAATGCAAAGAAACAATGGAGACACAGTCTTACCAGAAAACAAAGATTAGAATTATAGGAAATCCTCATATATCAATAATCACCGAAAATATAAATGGACTGAACTCACCAATAAAAAGGCACAGAGTAGCAGATTGGATCAAAATACTAAACCCAACCATATGCTGCCTCCAAGAGACACATCAGCTGCAAGAAAAATATAGACTCAAAGTGAAAGTGTAGAAATTGACAACCCAAGCAAATTGTATCCAGAGAAAAACAGCTATAGCCATAGTGATATCAGATGAAACAGACTGCAGGATAAAAAAAAGTAACAAGAGACAAAGATGGACATTTCATAATGATAAATGGGATTATTCAACAAGAAGACATAAGAGTGGTTACTATTTATGCTCCCAACAAAGGAGTACTGAAATATACCAAGCAACTACTAACAGAACTAAAGGGAGAAATTGACCAAAACACAATTATAGTAGGAGACCTAAATACATCATTGACAGCTATGGATAGATCACCCAAAAAGAAAATAAATAAAGAAATAGCAGCCCTAAATGACACATTAGACGAAATGGACATAATTGACATACATAGAGCACTTCATCCTGAAACATCAGACTGTTCATTCTTTTCTAGTGTACACGGAACATCCTCAAGGATAGAGCATATATTGGGACATAAAATCAGCCTCAGCAAATTTAAGAAGATTGAAATCAAACCAAGCATATTCTCTGATCACAAGGCTTTGAAATCGGATATCAACTGCAAAAGAAAGCAGGAAAAATAAAAAACATGTGGAGTTTAGATAATATACTTTTAAAGAAGGACTGGGTCAAAGTAAAAATAATGACAGATCAAAAGATACATAGGAAGAAATGAAAATGAAAATACATCCTACTTAAATTTTTCAGATGCATTGAAACAAGTTTTAAGAGGGAAATTTATATCACTACAAGCCTATCTCAAGAAACAAGAAACATCCCAGGTAAATAAGCTCACGTTACCCCTTAAAGAACTAGAAAAAGAAGAACAAATGCAACACAAAGTCAGCAGAAGGAAGGAAAAAATAAAAATCAGTGCAGAACTAAATGAAATAGAGAACAAAAAGACAATAGAAAAAAATGAATGCGACAAACAGATGGATCTTTGAAAAGATTATTAAAATTGACAAACCCATGGCTAGACTCACTAAGCTAAAAAGAGAAAAGACACAAACAAAATCAGAAATAAAAGGGGGGAAGTTATCACGGACACCACAGAAATACAAAAGGATCATCCAAGAATACTATGAAGGACTATATGCCACCAAATTCAATAACCTAGGAGAAATTGACAAGTTCTTAGATCTATATAGCCTTCCTAGGCTGAGTCATGATGAATTCGAAATCTAAATAGACTGATCACCACAAGGAAATTGAATCAGTCATCTGAAGCCTTCCCAAAAACAGAAGTCCGGGACCAGATAGTTTCACAAGTGAATTCTACCAAACACTCAAAGAGGATCTAATACCTGTCCTACTCAAATTCTTCCAAAAAATTGAAGAAGAGACAATACTTCCTAAGTCATTTTATGAGGCCAACGTTACCTTGATACCAAAACCTGGTAAGGATTACACAAAATAAAGAAAATTACAGATAAATATCTCTGCTGAATTCAGATGAAAAATCTTAATAAGAAATTCTAGCAAATTGAATGCAACAATGCATTAAAAAGATTATACATCACAACCAAGTGGGGTTCATCCCAGGGGCACAAGCATGTTTCAACATACGCAAATCTATCAATGTGATACATCACATAAACAAAATAAAGGACAAAAATCATATGATTATATCAATACATGCAGAAAAAGTGTTTGACAAGATACAACATCAATTTATGATTAAAACACTTAATAAAATAGGTATAGAAGGAAACTATCTTAATAAAGGCCATATGTGACAAAACCTCAGCTAATATCTTAATTAATGGTGAAAAACTGAAGTCCTTTGCTCTACATTCAGGAACATGTCAGGGCTGTCCCCTATCACCTCTGCTCTTCAACACAGTGTTGGAAGTCCAAACCAGAGCAATCAGGCAAGAGAAAGAAATAAAAGGCATCAAATTGGGAATGAAGGAGTTAAATTGTCACTTTATGCTGATGGCATGATGCCCTATATAGAAAACCCTAAAAACTCAACCAAAAAGCTTTTAGAAACATTAAATGAATACAATAAAATTGCTGGCTACAAAATCAACATACAAAAGTACATTGCATTCTTATACTAAAAATGAAACTTCAGAAAAAGAAATTTTTTTTGAAAAAATGACAATTCTTTTTGCAGTGGAACAAAAAGAGTAAAATACCTTAGGAATAAAGTTAACCAAGAAAGTGAAAGACCTATATACTGGAAACTATAAGACATTTTCAAAAGAAATTGAAAAAGACACAAAGAAAGAGAAAGACATTCATGTTCATGGATTGTAAGAATCAACGTAGTTAAAATGGCCATATTGCCCAAAGCAATATACAGATTTAATGTCATACTTATCAAAATCCAAATGGCATTTTTCAAAGAAATAGAGCAAAAAATCATGAGATTTGTGTGGAAACACGAAAGACCCCAAATAGCCAAAGCAATCCTTAGAAAAAAAAAAAAAACAATGCTGCAGGTATCACACTCCCTGACTTCAGCTTGGACTATAGGGCAACAATAATCAAAACAATATGGTACACACAAACCAATGGAATTGAATTGAGAACCCAGAAATAAACGCACATAAATATGGACAAAGAAGCCAAAAACATACAACGGAGAAAAGGCAGCCTCTTCAATAAACGGTGCTGAGAGAATTGGAAGCCACGTACAAAGAATGAAACTGGACTGCTAGCTGTCACCATGTACCAAAATTAACTCAAAATGAATCAAAGACCTAAACATAAGACCTGAAACAACAAACTGCATCGAAAAAAGCATAGGTCTTAAACTACAGACCTTGGGTTCAAAGAGGATTTTCTGAATTTGACTCCTAAGGCAAGGGAAGTAAAAGCTAAAATAAATGAATGGGACTATATCAAACTAAAAGCTTCTGCACAGCTAAAGAAACCATTGACAAAATAAAGAGGCAACCAACTGAATGGGAAAAGATTTTGCAAACAATGTCTCTGATAAGGGGCTAATATCCAAAATATATAAGGAACACACGCAACTCAACAACAACAAAACAAACAACCCAATTAAAAAATAAGCAGAGGACCTAAATGGATATTCCTTTAAAGAAGACATACAAATGGCCAATACACATATGAAAAAATGCTCAACATCACTAATCATCAGAGAAATGTAAATAAAACCACAATGAGATATCACCTCACCCCAGTTAGAATGGCTATCATCAACAAGACAAATAGTAACAAGTGTTGGAGAGGCTGTGGAGACAAAGGAACCCTCATACACTGTTGGTGGGAATGCAGACTGGTGCAGCCATTATGGAAGGCAGTGTGGAGGTTCCCCGAGAAAGTAAGAATAGAATTACCGTATGACCTAGCAATCTCTCTCCAGGGCATCTACCCAAAAAAACTGAAAACATTTATCCGTAAAGACGTTTGTGCTTCAATGTTCATTGCAGCTTTATTTACAGTGGCCAAGCCATGGAAACAATCAAAGTGTCCTTCGATAGATGAATGGATAAAGAAATTGTGATATATATACACAATGGAATACTATTTGGTCATAAGAACAGATGAAATAGTACCATCTGTGACAACATGGATGGATTTTGAGATTATTATGCTAAGCAAAATAAGTCAGACAGAAAAAGTAGAGAACCATATGATTTCACTGATATGTGGTATACAAAACTGAAAACAACAAAGGAACAAGACAAATAAATGACTAAACAAAAACTCATAGACAGAGATAATAGTTTAGTGGTTAACAGAGGGTAAGGGGGGAGGGGTTTCTACTGGTGGGTAACCAGGGTCAAATATATGGTGATGGAAGGAGAACTGACTCTGGGTGGTTAACACATAATGTGAGATATAGATGATGTATTACAGAACTGTACACCTGAAATTTATGTAACTTTACTAACAATTGTCATCCCAGTAAACTTTAATTTAAAAAAAACAACAAATAAAACTCATAATAGCTATAGTTAGGATAGAAGATGGGTAAGCAAGGATCAGACTGGCATCAGAATTCTTATTGACAATTAGGTTGCTATTAAATTATATTATGTTCAGAGTTCTGAGGGAAAATGCAAGGTTTCTCCATTGGAAGGCACCATGTTCCCTTTCCTATACTCTATTGAAAGCAGTCACTATGTCCAGCTCCCTTCTCCTGGAGGGTGAAGTATTAAATGTATGAACCTATATTAACAGTAGTACAGTCAAGAATAAATATTTTGAAGTAGATACATTGAAGCTATGCAAATATTCTGTCTCTCCTAAAAGGTTCAGGCTAGCTCTTCAGCTCTTCTTCAAGTATATTCAGTATGTTCCTACTTCCTAGTACTCATCATAGTTTTCGCCCAAAATGGAAGCACATATTCTCCCCTCCTTCATATTCCTGTCTAAGTTAACACAGACCACCCCCAATCCTCTTACCATCCTCATTTTTATATTAGCGTTAGCTGACCTTATATTATATAATCGCCTCTTGTAGATTATTTCCCCCCAACCAGAATGTAAATTCCATGAGAAAGGGATTTTAACTATGTTCTTCAGTGCTCCATAGACTGTCTACATAGAGCCTGAAAAGTATTTGCTGAATAAAAATTAGTATAAATTTAAACCAAAGGATTATAAAACTAATCTATATTTAACTTAGCTAATGTTTCTTGTCCTTCTAAAAATCTTAGCCTATTATTCAGCCAACATTTAATTGAATACTTAGAATATGGAGGAGGTACATGGAAGGAGAAGGAGAAAAATCATGAAGAATAAAACATAACCCTTAGCTTTCTTACTCTTGCTTGTAAGTGCACAGGTCTTCACAATGTCTTTAGAGATTTAGGTCATACTCAACAAAATTCTGAATGTTATTGGAACAAAAGATTACCAACTAGTAAGTCTCCCTATATATGTCAAGAATGATATCGTGTGTGGAGTCACCATTTTAGTTTGGTCTTAACAATAAATTAGCCACTTAAAGATGAGATAAGGATATTCTAAATGGAAGAGGAAAACTATAAACAGTCGTAAGCAAGCATGAAGTCGTGAAAAAAGTCAGTGAATAACTGATATATGGGAGTCCAACCCAGATCATGGGTGAGGAACCTGTGTAGTTGTACATGGCCCTGCTCTCAGAAGGACCCCATGCTTGATTTAATTTTATGCTGCCACTGCTTTGCAACACTCAATAATTTTATCTTCAAACGTGTTTTATAAATGAAATGCAATAGGATGATGGAGTATGCACATGAGCAGAGGATATATGGGTTGTTCCTTGACTGATTGGCAGACTGTTTACAATACCCCATGAGAATTCCTGTGGACCCATCACATGTGAAAGTTCCACAAAATTTAAAGAGAGAACCAGGTAAGAACAGAAAGTCTACTACTCAGTAAGGGGATGCACTGAGAGCCCAGATTGACCATACTTTCCATTTGAACAAGAACTTGCTTAGAACACGAAAAGGAGGCAAGCTAGGAAACTTGAAGAGACAAGAAACGCTACCATATCCAATCTATTTAATTTTTTATTTTTTCAAAGATTTTTATTAAAATACAGCTCAGATACGATATTAGTTTTAGGTGTATACCATAGCTATTCAACATTATATATGTAAAAAACTAATCACCATGATAAGTCCAGCAATCAACACAATGTACCTCACGACCACAATATTATTGACTATACTCCCTATGTTTTATTTTCCATCCCCGTGGCATTTTTTCTAAATTAAAGTTTATTGGTGGGGGGACAATAGTTTCTAAATTAACATAGGTTTCAGGTGTACAATTCTATAATACATCATCTATTGTTGTGTGTTCACCACCCAGAGTCAGTTCTCTTTCCGTCACCATATATTTTATCCCCTTTACCCTCATCTACCACTCCCCTCCTCTCTTACCCTCTGGTAACCACAAAACTATTGTCTGTGTCTTTGAGTTTTTGTTTCTTCATTTGTTTGTCTTGTTCCTCTGTTGTTTTCAGTTTCTGTGTTGTTGTTTTTTTGATTAAAGTTTATTGGGGTGACAATTATTAGCAAAGTTACATAGATTTCAACTGTACAATTCTGTGTTACATCATCTATAAATCCCATTGTGTGTTCACCACCCAGAGTCAGTTCTCCTTCCAGTAACATATATTTGATCCCCTTTATCCTCATCTACCACCCCCTCCCCCCTTACCCTCTGGTAACCACTAAACTATTGTCTGTGTCTATCAGTCTTTGTTTCTCGTTTGTTTGTCTTGTTCTTTTGTTGTTTTTAGTTTATATACCACATGTCAGTGAAATCATATGGTTCTCTGCTTTTTCTGTCTGACTTATTTCGCTTAGCATTATAATCTCAAGATCTATCCATGTTGTCACAAATGGTCCTATTTCATCTTTTCTTACCACCAAACAGTATTCCATTGGGTATATATACCACAACTTCTATATCCATTCATCTATCAAAGGACATTTTGGTTGTTTCCATGTCTTGATCACTGTAAATAAAGCTGCAATGAACATTGGAGCACAGTGTCTTTATGCATAAATGTTTTCAGATTTTTTGGGTAGATGCCCAGGAGAGGCATTGTTGGGTCCTATGGTAATTCTATTCATAATTTTTTGAGGAAACTCCACACTGCCTTCCATAGCGGCTGCACCAGTCTGCATTCCAACCAACAACAGTGTATGAGGTTTCCTTTTTCTCCACAGCCTCTCCAACAGTTGTTACTATTTGTCTTGCTGATGACATTCTTACTGGGGTGAGGTGATATCTCAGTGTGGTTTTTATTTGCATTTCTCTGGTCATTAGTGATGTTGAGCACTTTTTCATATGTTTATTTGCTATTTGCGTGTCCTCTTTAGAGAAATGTCTCTTCTGGTCCTCTGCCCATTTTTCAATTTGGTTGTTTGTTTTTTTGTTGTTGAGTTGCATGAGTTCCTTGTATATTCTGGATATTAGCCCCTTATCAGAGGCACTGATTGCAAAAATCTTCTCCCATTCAGTTGGTGGCCTCCTTATTTTGTCGATGGTTTCTTTTGCTGTGCAGAAGCTTTTAAGTTTGATATAGTCCCATTCATTTATTTTAGCTTTTACTTCCCTTGCCTTTGGAGTCAAATTCATAAAATGCTCTTTGAACCCAAGGTCCATAAGTTTAGTACCTATGTTTTCTTCTATGCAGCTTATTGTGTCAGGTCTCACGCTTAAGTCTTTGATCCATTTTGAATTAATTTGGTACATGGTGACAGACAGCAGTGCAGTTTCATTCTTTTGCACGTAGCTATCCAATTCTCCCAGCACCATTTATTGAAGAGGCTGTCTTTCCTCCACTGTATGTTTTTAGCTTCTTTGTCAAAAATGATCTGTCCATATTTATGTGGTTTTATTTCTGGGTTCTCAATTCTATTCCATTGGTCTATGTGTCTGTTTTTCTGCCAATACCATGCTGTTTTGATTATTGTAGCCCTGTAGTACAAGCTAAAGTCAGGGAGTGTGATACCTACAGTAGCATTCTTTTTTCTTAAGATTGCTTTGGCTATTCGGCGTCTTTTGTGGTTCCAAACAAACCTGATGATTTTTTGTTCTATTTCTTTTAAAAACGCCATTGGGATTTTGATGGGGATTGCATTCAATCTGTATATTGCTTTGGGTAATATGGCCATTTTAACTATGTTCATTCTTCCAATCCATGAGCACGGAATATGTTTCCATTTTTTTGTGTCTTCTTCAATTCCTTTCAAAAATGTCTTATAGTTTTCAGCAAATAGGTCCTTCACATCCTTGGTGAAGTTTATTCCTAGGTATTTTATTCTTTTTGCTGCAATTGCAAAAGGAATTGTTTTTTGTATTACTTTTTCTGAGATTTCATTGTTAGTATATAGGAATGCAATCGACTTTTGTACGTTGATCTATAACCAGAAACTTTACTGTATTCGTTGATTGTTTCTAATAGCTTTTTGGTGGAGTCTTTAGGGTTTTCTATACATAGCATCATGTCATCTGCAAAGAGTGATAATTTAACTTCTTCATTCCCAATTTGGATGCCTTTTATTTCTTTCTCTTGCCTGATTGCTCTGGCAAGGACTTCCAAAAATATGTTGAAAAGCAGAGGTGATAGGGGACAGCCCTGTCGTGTTCCTCAACGTAGAACAAAGGGCTTCCGTTTTTCACCATTAATTATGAGATTAGCTGAGGGCTTGTCATATATGCCCTTCATTATGCTAACGTATTTTCCTTCTATACCTATTTTATTAAGTGTTTTAATCATAAATGGATGTTGTATCTTGTCAAACGCTTTTTCTGCATCAATTGATATAATCATATGATTTTTGTCCTTTATTTTGTTTATGTGATGTATCACATTGATGGATTTGCTTATGTTGAACCATCCTTGTGCCCCAGGAATGAACCCCACTTGGTCGTGGTGAATAATCTTTTTAATGCATTGTTGTATTCGATTTGCTAGAATTTTGTTTAGGAGTTTTGCATCTGTATTCATCACAGATATTGGTCTGCAGTTTTGTTTTTTTGTGTTGTCCTTACCAGGTTTTGGTATCAGGGTAATGATGGCCTCATAAAATGAGTTAGGGAGTACTGTCTCGTCTTCAATTTTTTGGAAGAATTTGAGCAGGATTAGTATTATATCCTCTGTGAAGGTGTGGTAAAATTCACTAGTAAAGCCATCTGGTCCCGGACTTTTGCTTTTGGGAAGGTTTTGGATGACTGATTCAATTTCGTTACTGGTGATCGGTCTGTTTAGATTTTCCAGTTCTTCATGGTTCAGCCTTGGAAGGCTATATGTTTCTAAGAACTTGTCCATTTCTTCTAGGTTATTGAATTTGGGGACATATAGTCCTTCATAGTATTCTTGGATGATCCTTTGTATATCTGTGGTGTCCCATAAATTATAATAGGAAATTGATTCAAACCAATCACCCTTGCCGGCAGGCAGCAGAACCGTAAGTCTCAGGATGTATGTACCTCCCCAAGGGACAAAACCTGTATGCATGTGAATAGATGGAGAGCACAACATTGAGTCACTTCTCCTGCGAAGGAATGCAGCCACAGAGGCAGAGGCTCTCCTTAGCTGGGGGTTGGTGGGGGGCTGTGCCCATCTCTATCGACTCCGTGAGTTTCCCAGGTGGACTCCACGTGGCTGTGTCTGGCTTGGGTTGTTCCCCCCCTCTGGGGAATCTTACCCGTCATTGACTAGCCAGCCATCTTTTGGGGCCAAGCAGGGAGACATAAGGTGTAAGCACAAAGGTGAAGCAAAGTCCCTGAAAGGATCCATCTCACAGACTCTCCTTTCTTTAGGGGCAGGTACGAGGAGACAGATGGGTAGGCTGCTGTGTGGCAATACCCTCAGTCTTTGCTCCGAGGTCTCTGCTGTGAACATTGGGTTCAGCCATGTTATATGCTGATCCATCAGTTGGGACTGTGGACAATAAGGGAGCACTAGCAGTCTGAATTCTTCCTTGTTCTGGCACTGCTGTAGCTCTGGAATGCAGGGAACTCAGATCTCCAAGCTCCGGTCTTCGTCCTACAGCACATACATGCATGGCCTGCATCTCTGCACTTCCTCTTTCCCTCCTCCCCTGCTCACCCAATTTGCCCACCTTTAGATGAGTTCAATTTCATGTCTCTTCATCTTGCCTGTCTGCTGTGCAGAGTCCTTTGTGCAATTAAAGCTGTTCAATTTGTTGTAAACTCTAGAGGAAATTTCAAGAGGCTCACCTCATGCCACCATTTCTGTGACATAATCCCCCATGACTTTTGTAGCTACCAATTTGTACTTCTTAATCCCTTCACCTTTTTTCAGCCTGCCCACCCAATCCCCACCCATCTATCACCCCACAAATCTATTACCCATCTGATATAGTTATTAAAACATTACTGACTACAAGGTGTGATCAAACAATATGGTGAATGTTTAAACTAAAAAAAAAAAAAAAAAAAGTATTACCGTAGAAGACCATTCCCATTAATCCCCTTCAAAATACTCCCCCTCAATTTGAACACACTTATCCCTTCAATCTTTCCACTTTCTGAAGCAATTCTGGAAGTCCTCTTTTGTGAATGTCTTTAGTTGCAAGGTCATGGCTGCCTCAATGTCCTGAATCATTTTGACTTGGGGGACGAGCCAGAAGTCAAATGCTGCGAGGTCCAGTGAATAAGGTGAATGAGGACACATCATAATGTTTTTATTTGACAGAAATTGTCATATACCAGAAGCAATGTGTGACACCTGACTGACTGCACCGAACAAATTGAAACTTGTCACATACTGTTACTAAGGTACTTAGTAACACCACTTTCCATATTGAAGATCCCTACCTTTCCATTGGATGGCACTCAGCATCAGCCTTCACTGTATTTGTTGATCACAATGGGAAAGGCTCCATTGCTTCTGGTATGGTAATTTCTGTCAAATAAAAACATGACACTGTGTCCTCACCCACCTTATTCACTGGCACTGTGAGACTTCTGGCTCTTCCCCAAAGTCAAAATGACCATGAAAAGTAAACATTTTAAATCAATTCAGGACATTGAGGCAGCCATGACAGCACAACTAACGACACTCACAAAAGAGGACTTCCAGAAAAGCTTCAGAAAGTGGCAAGAATGATGGGATAAGTGTGTTCAAACTGAGGGGGAGTATTTTGAGGGGGATTAATGGCAATGTGTCTTTTACTGTAATACATTTTTTTATTTAAACATTCACCATATTGTTTGATTACACCTTGTACATTCCTTATGTTATACCCTACATACCCATAACTACTTTATAACAACAAATTTGTACTTCATAATCCTTTCCCCTTTTTCTTCCACACCCTCCAAACTCCTTCCATCTGGCAACCATCAAAATGTTCTCTGTAACTATGAATTTGTTTCTGTTTTGTTTCATTATTTATTTTGTTTCTTAGATTCTACATACCGTGTTTCTTATAGTAAAATAGACTGGGTCTTATCTAACATAACATAATATAAAACCAGGTTTTATATAAATTTTTGCTCCAAAAGACGCATTAGAGCTGATTGTCTGGCTAGGTCTTATTTTCAGAGAAACATGGTATAAGTGAAATCATTGCATCTGTCTTTCTTTGTCTGACACTCCATTCAGCACAATACCCTACAGGTCCATCCAGGCCACCAACAGATGGCAAGAACATACTTCCTTCCATAGCTGAGCAATATTCCCTTGTATATATGTAGCACCTTCTCTTTATCCATTCATCCATTGATAGACACCCAGGTTGCCTCCACACCTTGGCCATTGTAAACATTGCTTCAATGAACATATGGATGCACACGTCCCTTGAAAGTAGTATTTTGAGTTTCTTTGGATAAGTACATAGAAGTGGGATTACTGAGTCTTTCTTTGTCTCTTGTTATAGCAAAGTCTATTTTTTCTGGTATGAGTATTGCTACCCCAGCTTTTTTTTTTCTTTTCCATTTTCATGAAACATCTTCTTCCATCCCTTTACTTTCACTCTGAGTGGGTCTTTAGATCTCAAGTGAGTCTCTTGTAGGCAGCATATGTAAAGGTCTTGTTTTCTTATGCATTCAGTCACCCTATATCTTTTATTTGGAGCATTTAATCCATTTACACTTAAAGGAATTATTGATAGATTTGTAGTTATTGCCATTTTTTTTATCATATTTTTAATCTTTTTTTAATCTTAAAGAAGTTATTTCAACAGTTCTTGTAATACTAGTTCAGTGGTGATGGACTCCTGTAGCATTTTAATTTTATCTTGGAAGTCCTTTGATTCTAAACAATAGCTTTGCTGGGTAGAGTAATCTTGGTAATAGGTCCTTGCTTCTCATTACTTTGAATATTTTGTGCCAATCCCTTCTATCCTGCACAGCTTCTGTTGAAAACTCAGTTGACAGTCTTATCAGAGCTCCCTTATAGGTAACTGTTTTTCTCTTGCTGCTTTAAAATTTTTTCTCTTTGTCTTTAACCTTTGGCATTTTAATACAATGTATCGTGGTGTTGGCTTATTTGGGTTAATCTTGTTGGGACTCTCTGAACTTCCTGGGCTTGTACGTCTATTTTCTTTGGCAGGTTAAGGAAGTTTTCAGTCAGTATTTCTTCAAATAGATTTTCAATTCCTTGCTGTCTCTCTTCTCCTTCTGGTACCCCTATGATGCAAATGTTGGTATGCTTGATGTTGTCCCGGAGGCCCCTTAAACATTCCTCATATTTTTTTGGATTGTTTTTTCTGTTCTTATTCAGTGTTTTATGCTGTCTTATTTTCTAAGTTGCTGATTTGACCTTCTGCTTAATTTAATCTACTGTTGATTCCCTCTAATGTAATCTTCATTTCAATTATTATATTTTTCATTTCTGACTGGTTCTTTTATATCTTTTCTACCTCAATTTTTATGTTTCCTAGCTCTTTAGTGAAGTTCTCACTGAGATCATTAAGCATCCTTATAACCAGTATTTTGAACTCTGTGTCTGGTGTCTTGCTTGTCTCCATTTTCTTTAGTTCTTTTTCTGGAGTTTTGTTCTTTTCTTTCATTTGAGACATGTTTCTTTGTCTCCCCATTTTGGCTGCCTCCCTGTGTTTGTTTCTATGTTTAGGTAGGGCAGATATGTTTCTCAGTCTTAGTAGAGTGTCCTTATTTAGTAAGTGTCCTATGGGTCCCAGAGACTCAATCTTCTTGGTCACCTGAGCTGGGTGCTCCAGGTGTGTCCCTTGTGTGAGTTGTGTGTGCCCTTCTATTGTAGTTCAGGCTTGGTACTGTTTGTACATCAATGGGAAGGACTGACCCTTAGTCTGATTGTTTGTGAGGACTGGCCATGACTACAGTGGAGGAGTTACTATACAGGAGCTGACACTATGGTGCAGAATTTTCTTCAGCAGGACTCTGGTGTCAGCCTGCCCTTTAGGTGTGTCATTCTCAGAGGTTTTCAGGTCAAACTCTGGCTTGGTCTGAAACTGACCGCTGGGTATGCCAGCCAAGAGCCTTACTGCAGGCCAAGTTCAGCTGTAGCCTGCACCCTGACAGGAACCACCTGGCATAAGACACAAAGCAAACCATACATGACTGCCACATATGATGGGCTTGGAGATGCCTCAAGAGGCCAGGCTGGGAAAGGAGCCCTGCTTTCACTAGCATTGGGCTAGAGGCTGCTCAGCAAGAGGTACTGGACATGCCAAACCTAAATGTTGCTTGTTTGGGTTTTGTGAACATTGAAAGATTTTAGGAAAGTCCAGAGTCAAGACTAGTCATATGTATGAAGAAGCCACTGGAAGCAGATTGGGTTGGCCAGAAAGTTGGATGGGGCAGGGTCTCAGGGAATCACCAGGACATGACAAGATGTGTTAGCTGAGTTGATGGAAACTTAGACATCGTGGTCACCCATGTCTGCACACTGGGAAGGGTGAGGGCTCAACAAAGAAACAATGAATTCTGCCAGCACTTCTGTCTAGGAGAAAGCTGTCCCTCCAGCCCTCACTCTGAAGGCAGACAACTCAGGTCCTCCCTGTATGTCCCTAGCACCCTTTGAGCTGCTGCCCTAGTGCTGGCGCTCAGAGTGAATGAGTCCGTAAGCAAGTGAGTCTGTGTGCAGGCCTTTTAGGAAGAGAAACTGTGTCTCCAGTCACTCTCCATCTCACCTAGCCACAATCTCTACTGGTTTTCACAGCCAGAATTTATGGGGACATACCCTGCCTACACTGGAACTCTAAGCTGGGGAGCCTGGTGTGGGACTGGGACTCCTTCCTCATCCAGAGGGGATCCATGCAGTTGAAATATTCCTCCTGCATGTTAATGGCCACATGCTGGTGTGGGACCACCACATTCCTCATCTTTGCCCCTTCTACCAGGCTTGAGATGTCTTCTCTATGTCCTTAGTTGTAGGACTTCAGTCAGCTAGACTTCAGGCAATTCTTCAGGCAATTCTCAATGATGGTTGTTCTGTAATTTAGTTGAAATTTTGATATAATCATGAGATGAGGCATACACAACATTTACCTATTCTGCCGTCTTGACTGGAAATCTATCATATCCTTTCTTACTTGTGTACTTGTGTTTCTCCCTGTACTAACTGAAGATAACTGACATCGAAAGGAAAGAAAAGATAGAGCAACCCATAGTTCCTTTCCTTTTCAGTCCTTTCTCATTCATTAATAAGCCAAAGGGAAAGAGCCTTAATAGAATGTGCAAGTATGGAGAAGTAAAATGGAAACAGTTGAGTTATTTTTTTTCAGTTTTTCTGCTTATCTAGTGAGAATGCAATTCATATAGTATGCACAGGCCATGAAATATTAATAGCCTAAATTCAGTGCTTCTGTATATGAGTTCAGTGCTTTCATATCTGCGGTTAAAACTGGCATTGAACAATATTAAGATGACGGATAAGACTCATGTAAATCTTAGGGGCAGAAAAGTTATTTGGTGTAGATACATTGAAGCTACGCAAATATTCTGTTTTGCCTAAAAGGTTCAGACTAAGCCTTTAGCTCTTCTTCAACTATGTTCAGCATGTTTTTACTTTCTAGTACTGTGTTGTCACAGTTTTCCCCCAATAAATAATGGCCAAAAACTTTCCTAATATGGGGAAGGAAACAGACATCCAAATCCAGGAACCCCAGAAAGTTAAAAATAATATGAACCCAAAGATACATTATAATAATATGAACACACCAAGACACATTATAATTAAAATGTCAAATTAAATCCAAAGAGAGACTCTTAAAAGCAGCAACAGAAAACTTCATGTTACATACAAGGAACTCCCATAAGACCGTCAGCAGATTGTTCAGCAAATATGTTACAAGCCAGAGAGGAGTAGCACAACATAGTCAAAGAGTTGAAAGAAAAATCGCCCAACCAAGAATACTCTCCTCACCAAAGTTATTCAGAATTGGAAAAAAGATAGAGTTTTCCAGACAAGAAAAAGATAAAGGAGTTGATCATCACTATATAAGCCTTACAAGAAATGTTAAAAGAACTTATTCAAAATGAAAAGAAAGAGGGCTAATTAGTAACAAGAAAACAAATAAAAGTATAAATCTGACTGGTAAAGGTAAATATATAGTAAAAGTGGTGGATATAAAGCTAGTATGAAGGTTAAAAGACAAAAGTATTAAAAATAACCATAACTACCATTATTAGTTAAAGGATACACAAAATAAAAAGATGTAAAATGTGACGTCAAAAACATAAAATAAAACGTGTATTTGTGGGGGTGAGTAAATATAATGAGTTTTAGGATATATTCAAACTTAAGTTGTTATCAACTTAAAATAGATTGTTATAAATATAGGTTGTTATATGTAAGCCTCATGGTAACCACAAAGCAAAAACCTACAGTATATACACAAAAGGCAATGAGAAATGAGTCTAAGCATACCAGTAAAGAAAGTCATCAATTCACAAAGGAATAAGCAAGTATGCAATGTCTGTTCTAAATTAAGAGGGTGTTCTCTAAATTCAGTGGTGGAGAAAATTAGCTCCATAAAAATGATTTAGGACTAGATGGACATTTTTTGTTTCAAGAAAAAAAAAAATGAGTCTCTGGGATCATTAAACTCTAAATTTAAAGTTCCTTTGCTGAAACAATTATCATTATTATTTTTAAATAGTGAAAACATGTTTAAAGCCAATAATATGTTATGTGGGTTTGGAAAAAATAACTCATCTGGAGAGTGTTAATGTGCCTAACATATCTAATGAGCTTCATTCACTACCTAATATGGACCAGTTCATGAAGAGTGTTGGTTTGCTGAAGTACATAAGCAATAGGGAATCTACTTGTAGCCTTTTAGAAATCACCTACATTATTATATGGTTCCTATGGAATATCTTTCATTCATTCATTCATTCATTCATTCATTCATTCATTCATTCATATATTTATTCATTTCACAAAAGCCTGTTGAGAGTTAGATCAATAACACAAGGGTTCTGCCTGCCAGTCTGGTGAGAAAGACAGACACATCGAGGACACCATGAGGCAGTCCTGAAGTGAGTGGTGACAGCTAGAACATAGTCCATGCAGTCCAAAGTAATTTCAAAATAAGTCAAGTGTTCTCTTAACTTAACTTTTCCCCGAACCCAACTCTGAAACAAAGAGTATACATGATTTGGGACCTGATTCCAGGAAGCACTGCCAGAAGAGTGGGGAAGTGAGACTGGAATGGAGAGAAGCCAAGAATGGCTGTGTCATAATGTTAAAGCTCCCCCAGGGCTGGAGGTGAGTCCTGTAGGGAAACTGGATGCCTTGCCGGAATGGGAAGTCAGACCGATAATGACAACTGGGGGTACTTGATGGGTAAAGTCCTGGTTTTATGCTCCGTGGAGTTTACGTGGGTTTCTCAAACACTCGAAATGAATACGAGACCCTCCTAGTATTTCTTGCATGTCTCTCAGTCTCCCCAACGAAAACAAAAATGCTTTCTACTCCTAGCCTCTTCAACTTTTAGTTCTATTCCTTCTATCTCTGGTTTGGAAAAAGATGAAAGGCTGAAAACATCTTAAATTGTCTGTTTTTGCCTTGAATTTTATTTAACCCAATAATTGTCACACCAGAGGTACTGAGATGGTGTCATCGGAGAACAGGAGGGGAGTGTCAACCTCTGCTTCAGACGGTTGGAGAATATTTCTTATAAGGTGAGGCTTAAAGGGGATGAGGAGTTTGCAAGGTGGGGAAGGGAGGAAGGCCATGCCCAGAAGAATAAAGGACATGGGCAAGGCTCCAGAAAGGAGAAAATGTGCTTTGTGCCTGTAGTGCAGGGTACACGGATGTTTAAAAAAAAGGGGGCCTCAAGTTAGATAGGGCCAGATTGCATGTTGGAGGATTAGGAAGGGCAGCTGCCAAAAAAAAATTATTTCCTCCAAACTTGCTTAACAACACTAAAGATTTACTTAATCCAAAGTGAAGTATAACGACATAATACTAGAAAGGAAGATGGAGAATAAAAGTTCGGGGTGGGTAACAGCCAAGTCTTCATTTTTCCATAATGAAAATAATAAGTACTAAGTAATAATAGAAATAATGAGTAACAGGGGAAAATAAAAAATGGCAACAAAATATATTATGTACAGTAAGACCATTAGACATTGCTAAATAAGCTAAAAATGATTGTATATAGAAATGCGACTTGGAAAGGAAAGGGAGAGACAGTAAATTGATAAAGAGTAATTTAACTTTTAAAACTATGAATATGAACATGTGTTACTTTGATAAAAGTAAGGCAATTTCATTACAACTTCTCAGCTCAATATCTAATTAAATGTAGTTAATCAAGAAATATTTGTATAATAATCTGTAAGATGTGTACTATTTTCATCTATATCTCCCTTTAAAAGATCCATTGAATATTCGGACTGATTGGGAAGCTCTGAAAAGTTTTCTTGTTTCCTTAAAATTTATTAAAATTATGGTCAATAAAGGCTCATAGCTCTTTAGTGTGTTAGAAGTTTTCTCCATTATACGTTTAAATAATTTTCCATAGATGCAGTCATGTTGAAGACCAAAAGCTGGTGTTAGGAGAACAAAGTGAAAAATTTGCCATTCCCTCTCTAGATTTCAGCATTCCCTTTAAAGCTGTATTGGACTTTTAATCTAATTCAAATTTGTAAGCTTGAGCACTGAAACCTTGAGAGAGATAGGCCACTAGAAGTATATTCTTGTTTTTCGGATTTTACCTTGGAAAGGACTAAACATTACAAGTGTTTTCTGCAAAACAGTCATTAACTAACAACCATTTTGTAAAATCAATTTTCTAATGACATAATTTTATTACCTATAGGTGAATGTTATTAACTGTTTACCTAGGTCCACCCATAAACAGAACCGTTGATTGCCAGGTGATAGGCTACAAAGTCAGACAGGTTTAATAGAAAGATAGGATGTTCTTATGATATTCTGCTTCACAGTTTTGTCAAAAGTGTGTCTATGTGCCTGTGTGGATGTGTGCATGTGCATGCAGGGCTTTCCTACAATGGCCGGAAAGTGATTGATGCTTTAAAGTCCTTGTAAAATGTCAAATGGATAACTTTCCCCTAAAAGTTTCTCTCAGTGGCATTTTGTCTGTCACTTACTAGACATTAGTGACTTGATATGCAAAGGTGTCTGTACATCTTGTACTGTCACAGATAATAGATAACCCACCAACATATTGTGGCATAGCGTTTATTTCCTTAGATTTAGAACAACATTGCTAATCAGTTACCAAGAAGGATAGTTACCTGAAGCTGTTTTTTCTGCGGTGTTGGTGGGTTTCCACGATGTTATCACTTCCATAACCTAGTCCTCTTGCGAATCTTTGGTGCGTGTTTTTATAATGGTCAACCAGAGTTGATTAAAGTCACATACTGTGGCCCTAAGATAATGCAAAACTGTAGAAACCAACTTCCATATTGTGGCATTGGCTTCATTTGCTGTTAACTAAACGCATAAGTTAACCTCATTCTGTGCCTCTAGGTCAAAAAACACGGATCATGTTACAAATTGTGGTAGATTAAGAACCCCAAGTCCAGCTACTCTTGATTGCCACCATGAAGGGAAAAGAATGAACAGAAAAGATGAGATGAGGTGGTGTACTTTGCAATAAAACTAACGAACAGATTAAAATTGTAGATTAACAACTATAAAATAACAATTTATGCAAGGAAGGGATTTATCAACAATTTCATTATGAAAATTTATGTTGTAAGAGTTAAATTTTTCAAATCCTTTTAGGACTGCTCCTTGGCCAGTACTTTGAAATCCACTCCAAAAATAGTGTGTATTGGTAATTTTATGATAGGTACAAGTTACTCATGACTTAATTTTTTTAGTGTAACTCATCTCCCAAAATTTAGACAGCCTTTTGACTCGATGTAATTTAGTAATGACATCTGTTATGGTTTAAACGTTTAACACTCAAATTGCCTCATTTCCTTTAGGCACGATCCCTAAAATTTGCAGCCTTACCACAAGGTGGCAGTAGGACTCCTGCTTCAAGTAATCTAGTATCTTCGTTTCTTGAGATCCCAATTTCAACCAACAATTTTGTACAAACTCCGTATGTAAATCCAGTGTCTAAGTCTATTAAAACTACCAAACGTAACAGATAAAGAGTACATCTTATGGGCATCTTATGGGCATGTGCCCCAAGAAGATTTCTGTCTGTTTTCAGCTGTGCCAGGACCCCAAGTATGGTCTGACACTAAGTAACTACTTAACAAACTTTTCTGGAGGGGAGAAAGAATGATGGAAGGTTTTCTAAAACGGGTATAATTTGGTACCCTTCTCAATAATCATAACTGTATTGTTATCAGCAATGAATTACTATATTGTATTCATAGAATTTTTGTCTAGGAGTCAACCTCCGGCAATGACTTGCATCATTCTGTGAACCTTCAACTTCACCTGCATTCCAGAGGCCCTCTGGGGAAATTTAATTGGCCATGCTTGGCATATTTACTCTTTCAAGAATATCAGTGTGGAATGAAGTAAAAAATGTTCACTTGTATTTCTAGCAATCTTCAATACATCAGGGAAGGGAGCAAAAGGATAGGTTAGGAATGGCTATGTGGTAGCAATACAATTGTTACATTTAAAAAGAATTGGAAGCAAGCAAATTCTGACTATGTTCCTCTATGCCAGACCATGTACTAAGTGCTTACTGCTTTTTTCCATGTTGCCCTGCTGGGTAGGCCTCAGCCTCCTTATCTCTAAAATGAGGATACTGTTACTTGCCTCTTGGGGTCAGTATATCAATAACATTGGACATGTAAATACTTTAGCACAGTACTTGGCAACACTCAGCCAGCTTTAACCAATATTACAGACTTGTAGACTGCGGGATAGACTCCAGGAGGTTGACTAACTTCATTCAAGTCACAATTCTCTTAAATGATGGAACCGGACTTTGAACCCAGATTTTACCTGTTTCAAGGCCCATTCTTTGGTTTTCTTGCAATACTGCTCTCTGTTCTGTGTTGAGAAAGCCTTTGTGACTTGTTTTCCCCACCAAAATGGTACTATTCCTTCTTACATTTACAATTTCATCTGCTATGTTCTTTCTTTTTTGTGAATTTTCTCTAATTGAATGCTTCTTTATTTTTTTGAGGTCACATATCATTTGAACATCTGATGGAAGTTCTGCATTATTTCCATCCCCAAAACAAATAGCAAGACAATCTTGCATATCATTTCAAGAAGAAACAAATACCTCGCCTCTGCCCAAACTGTGGCAGCTTGAGGGGAAAGTGTTCTCTCTCTCTCTCTCTCTCTCTCTCTCTCTCTCTCTCTCTCTCTCTCTCTCTCTCTCTCTCCTCTTTTTCTCCCAGCATGCATGCACTGAGGAAAGGCCATGTAAGGACATAGTGAGAAGGCAGCTATCTGAAAACCAGGTAGAGAGTCCTCACCAGAAACCAAATGGGTGGGAACATTGATCTTGGATTTCTAACCCCTAAAATTGTGAGAAAATAAATTTCTGTTATTTAAGCCACCCAGTCTGTGGTATTTTGTTATGACAGCCCAAGGTGACTAAGACAGTACCCCAATAAGAAATATGTCAAACCCACCACTATTCACAAACTAACTCTTTATGCAAATTAATGTTTATGTTTTAAATATTTTTTTATAAATTCATGCTTGTAGAAAATTTTCATATACAAAAAAATAAACCTAAATTAGTGATTTTCAGTTTTTCTACAGATTACAGGTAACTAATAAAAATTTTAGTATGCTTCTAAAATGCAGTTTTGATAGTTACATATGTAATTATATATGCTTTTCCAGTTAACACTATATAAAAACATTTCTCAATTTCTTGGATTAAAACAGCAGCATTAAATCCTTTAAATATAAACATTTTCCAATTTAACTTATTTTCAAATTTTTTACATTGTTTTTAAATAATTTCATGTTACTCTTTGAATGCATCAAAGTATGAGATCATTGGATCCAACATGCTTTTTAAAAGGCTTTTTGGTACATTCTGACAAATGTATTAAATGTTTCTAAATAAGAAAATAAGTTTTGTTTTGTATAAACAATTCCTTCATGTGATTTTATATATGCAGTTTTTGCTTTGCATGGTTCCAATATGCATGAATTTCAGTTAGCATAATTTAAAGAACACCAGTTCAACTTAGTTCAAAATTCAGTTCAAATCCTCAGCTCCTGGGAGGTAATCTCTAAACCACTGGAATTTCTGGAGCCATAGGAGTGTTGTCATAATACCTGGTAGACCCCTAAAACAACACTGACAGTTTATGCTAACAAAGTTACTCACTCATGGTGGGTACACTGGGCCACTTTATATCAGCCCAACCTCATGGGTGGAGGGCAGGATTGGAGAATGAGTTCAACCATGGGCAATCAATCATGCCTGTGTAATGAAGTCCCAATAAAAACTGTGCACACTGAACCTCAGGCAAACTTCCCTGGTTGGCAATATTCCATGTGTTGTCACATATTGATGCCAAGAGGGGTAATGCATTCTGAGGTCAATGGAAAATTTAGATTTGGAACCTTTTCAGAAATATCTAATACATGATACTATATCTTAATTAGTCAGTCTTCTACAGATGGACATATGCACATATATGGCTCTCAAAACAGTTTTAAAACACAATAAAAGTATGTATTTGTATGTGCTTTATAGTATTCAAAGTGTTTTTACATTCATTGTTTTATTTATCACTCAAAACACTCCTGAGGCTTATCTGCTTCTCAAGGCAATTAATTGTTCTTTTTGATAAGTGATATAGAAAATTATAGATAGATAGAAGATAGATAGATAGATAGATAGATAGATAGATAGATAGATAGATAGATAGACAGACAAATGGGCAGGGAAGTCACAGAATCTTCCTGGGGAAAGGATCCTCTATGATCTCTAGGTCGTGCTATTAACATAGTTCATTTTAAGCTCTGACAGTTAAAGAGAATTGCCCCACATCACACAGCTATGTCAGCAAAGTCTCCTGATGTTTAACTCTTCTTCCACAACACCAATCTGCAGAATAGGTTTTAAAGCAAAATCATCTTAAAGAAAAAAACGTTTCTCTCTTGACACCCATTATAAAAATAAAAACCTATGCCCATGGATAATTATTCTCAAAAAAATAGTGGTGAGAAAAGAGCAAAAGGGATTGTGACTATGTGCACTTAGCTCTACAACATATGTATCTCTACAAACAGTGAAGTTAGGTAGCAAAATTATGGGTTTGGGGCTCAGCTGGACCTTTGTCTTTGAGTACTCACAAAAGTTGTCAAATCAATTCATGCCAGACTTAAAACTGTGGGGTTCTCAGGGCGGCCGGATGGCTTAGTTGGTTAGAGTGTGAGCTCTGAACAGGGTTGCCAGTTTGATTCCCACATGGGCCAGTGAGCTGCACCTTCCACAACTAGATTGAAGACAATGAGCTGCCACTGATCTTCCGGAGGGGCGGCTGATGGCTCAGTTGGTTAGAGCATGAGCTCCCAGCAACAAGGTTTCTGGTTCAATTCCCGCATGGGATGGTGGGCTGTGACCCTGCAACTAAAGATTGGAAACAGTGACTGGACTTGGAGCTGAGTTGTGCCTTCCATAACTAGGTGGAAGGACAGTGGCTTGGAGCTGATGGGCGCTGGAGAAACATACTGTTGCTCAATATTCCCCAATAAAATTAAAACAGAACCAAACAAACAAACAAACAGCAACAACAAAAAACTGTGGGGTTCTCAAGTATAAACTAAGGAACTTAAAAATATTAATGCACATTCTTAGGGCCCCACCCACAAAGATTTCAATTCAATTTGTCTGAGGTATAGCCTAGATATTAGTATTTTTTAAATGTTCCTTAGGATGTAGTCAAGAGTGAGAACCAATACTCTAATTTATTATGAATTCTATAATCTAAATTTGAGGCTTTATAATTAAAGTGTGTCCTTTGCATTGGAAAATAACTGCAGTCAATAGAAACTGTCACAAAGAAAGCTCCAATATTGGACTTACTACTGTAAGACTTTCAATCAGGTACGAAGATATATCAAAGAACTAAAGAATACAACTTCTAAAGAAATTATATATAGTTGAATATGACAATGTTGCCTTACTAAATGGAGACTATTAATAGAGAGAAATTGTAGGAAAAAAAATAGGACCCAATGTATATTCTGGGGTTGAAAGGTGTAATAATTGAAATGAAATATATCACTAGAGGGACTTACCAGATCAGAATGGCAGAAGAAAGTCTCAGAAAACTTAAAGATAAGCAAAAGAGATTATCTGGTCTGCGGAACAGAACCAAAAAGAATAAATGAAGAGAGTCTCAAAGACCTGTCAACATTATAAAGCCCGATAACACACCTATAACAAAGTTCATGAAGGAGGGGAGGAAGTGCAAGAGGCAAACATACTCGTATATATTGAAGGAAAAAAATGGGTGCTCACAAGGCTGAGGGACAGCATGTAACACGGCTGAACCCAATAGTCGTGGCAAAGACCTTGGAGCAAAGACTGAGGGAAGGCTGAAAAAACCTTCACTGCCGCAGAGAAAGGAAACCTTAGGCACTGAGACTAGCCGCCCCCTCCCTACCCTCACAGAGCTTGCCCTGCCCCCACCTGCCCGGTGCTAGAAGCGGAACAGTAGCAGTGTCAGATCAAAAGAACAGAATATTTGCTGTTCTGAGAATTGTGGACCGCAGACACAGATTTGCAGCCCAACTAGTTTCGGCAAAGGAGAGGGAGCTGTGGAAGCAGGACCGGCTGTGCTGGTGGTCGCTGCCATTGCTCTGGGCCACCTCTCACAACTCACCCCATCCCTGGCCCCACCTATCTGGGCGGATCCCTGTAGGAGTAAACAGAACTGCTGAAATACACTGGCTCTGAATTTTTGGAACTTTGGAACTTCAAAAGCTCTCTGCAACCCCACACGGATGTGGTGCCCTCTGAAACAGGCAAACTGTTAACAGAGGAGAAGCCCGCCTTCCAGGGAATCCCCCTAATCTGTGAGAAGCTGGAATAGTGCAGAGAAAACATAAAACTTGAGTGTGACAGAAAGAAAAGGCTGCTGTTGGAGAGAAAATAAAACATTCTACCAACACATACTGGAAAACAAAAGGAAGACCTCTTCCTATCAACCTGTTGCAGAACCCACTCCTGTAGATGTCTAGGAAGAGAAATAATAAATCATTAATTGTCATGAATAACCAAGGCAACAAGACAGCTCAGAAAGAAAGTGAAAAGTATCCAGAAAATGAATTTAAACATATGGAAATATGTGACTTAAATGACAGAGAATTCAAGATTGCAGTTCTGAAAAAACTCAACAAGATGCAAGAAAACACAGACAGAGAGTATAATGAACTCAGAAACACAACCAAAAACAACATGAACATTTTACCAAAGAGATTGAAATTTTAAAAACAACCAAATAAAATTTCTGGAGATTAAGAACTCAATAGAAGAAATGAAGAAAGAAATAGCCAGCTTAGGTAGGAGAGTTTAGCAGATGGAGGAAAGAATCAGTGACATCAAAGATAGAAACATGGAAATTACACAGATAGAAGAAGAAAGAGACTTGAGACTTAAAAGAAATGAAAGAACTCTACAAGAACTTTCTGACTCCATCAGAAAGAGCAATATAAGAATAATGGACATACCAGAAGGAGAAGAAAGAGAGAAGAGAACAGAGAATATATTCAAACAAATTGTTGATGAGAACTTCCCAAACTTGTGGACAGAACTGGATCTTCGAATCCAAGAAGCAAATAGAACACCTAATTACCTCAATCCCAACAGGCCTTCTCCAAGGCACATTGTATTGAACTGTCAAAAATCAACGACAAAGAAAGAATCCTCAAGGCAGCCAGGGAAAAGAAGACGGTAACCTACAAAGGAAAGCCCATTAGATTATCATCAGCTTTTTCAGCAGAAACTCTACAAGCCAGGAGGGAGTGGAAACAAATATTTAAACTATTGAAAGAGAGAAATTATGAGCCAAGAATAATATATCCAGCAAAGATATCCTTTAGATATGAAGGAGGAATAAAGACATTTCCAGTCATACAGAAGCTGAGGGAATTTTCTAATACACGACCTGCACTACAAGAAATACTAAAGGAGGCTATTCGACCACCATCAACAGGGACAATTGTGGCAACCAAAACATAAAAAGGGGGAGAGTAAAGGCCTGAACCGGAATATGGGAATGGAGAAAGTAAGCGTGCTGAAGAAAATGGAATACTCTAAATATCAAACTTTCTTTTACATAAACTTAAGGGTAACCACTCAAAAAAAAAAATCCAGAACTGAAATATATACTGTAATAAAAGAAGAAACAGAGGGAAACATCATAGAATACCACCGCACAGAAATAATAGACAACAAAAAAAGGCAAAGAAACAATGGAGACACAGCCTTACCAGAAAACTAAAGATAGAATGACAGGAAATCCTCACATATCAATAATCACCCTAAATGTAAATGGACTGAACTCACCAATAAAAAGGCACAGAGTAGCAGATTGGATCAAAAACTAAACCCAACCATATGCTGTCTCCAAGAGACACATCTCAGCTACAAGGACAAGCATAGACTCAAAGCGAAAGTGTAGAAATTGACACTCCAAGCAAATTGCATCCAGAGAAAACAGCTATAGCCATAGTGATATCAGATGAAACAGACTGCAGGATAAAAAAAGTAACAAGAGACAGAGATAGACATTTCATAATGATAAAGGGGATTATTCAACAAGAAGACATAAGAGTGGTTACTATTTATGCTCCCAACCAAGGAGTACTGAAATATACCAAGCAACTACTAACAGAACTAAAGGGAGAAATTGACCAAAACACAATTATAGTAGGAGACCTAAATACATCATTGACAGCTATGGATAGATCATCCAAACAGAAAATACACAACGAAATATCAGCCCCAAATGACACATTGGATGAAATGGACATAATTGATATTTATAGAGCAGTTCATCCGAAAACATCAGACTATACATTTTTTTCTAGTGTATATGGAACATTCTCAAGGATAGACCACATATTGGGACACAGAATTAGCCTCAGCAAATTTAAGAAGACTAAAATCATACCAAGCATATTCTCCGATCACAAGGCTTTGAACTAGGGTATCAACTGCAGAAAGAAAGCTTGAAAAAACATAAATACATGGAGATTAAGCAACATACTTTTAAAGAACGACTGGTCAAAGAAGAAATTAGAGGAGAGATCAAAAGATACATAAAAACAAATGAGAATGAAAATACATCCTACCACAATTTGGGGGATGCAGCAAAAGCAGTTTTAAGAAGGAAATTTATATCATTACAGACCTATCTCAAGAAACAAGAAACATCCCAAAAAAATAACCTCACATTACACATTAAAGAACTAGAAAAATAAGAACAAATGAAACCCAAAGTCAGCAGAAGAAAGGAAATAATAAAAATCAGAGCAGAACTAAATGAAATAGAGAGAACAAAAAGACAATAGAAAAAATTAATGTGACAAAGAGCTGGTTCTTTGAAAAGATTAACAAATTGACAAACCCTTGGCTAGATTCACTAAGATAAATGGAGAAAACAGACTAATAAACAAAATCAGAAATGAAAAAGGGGAAGTTATCACTGATGCCACAGCAAGAATACTATGAAGGACTATATGCCACCAAATTCAATAGCCTAGGAGAAATGGACAAGTTATTAGAAACATATAACCTTCCTAGGCTGAGTCATGATGAATTCAAAAATCTAAATAGACTGATCACCAGTAACGAAATTGAATCAGTCATCCGAAACCTTCCCAAAAGCAAAAGTCCGGGACCAGATGGCTTAACTAGTGAATTCTACCAAACCTTCAAAGAGGATCTAACCAGTCCTGCTCAAACTCAACCAAAAAAATTGAAGAAGAGACAGTACTCCCTAACTCATTTTATGAGGTCAATATTACCCTGATACCAAAACCTGGTAAGGACAACACAAAAAAAGAAAACTACAGAACAATATCTCAGATGAATACAGATGCAAAAATCCTAAACAAAATTCTAGCAAATCGAATGTAGCAATACATTACAAACATTATTCATCACAACCAAGTGGGTTTCTTCCAGGGACACAATGATGGTTCAACATAAGCAAATCCATCAATGTGATACATCACATAAACAAAATAAAGGACAAAAATCATATGATTTTATCAATTGATGCAGAAAAAGCATTTGGCAAGATACAACATCCATTTATGATTAAAACACTTAGCAAAATAAGTATAGAAGGAAAATACCTTAACATAATAAAGGCCATATATGACAAGCCCTCAGCTAATCTCATAATTAATGGTGAAAAACTGAAGCCCTTTGTTCTACGTTCAGGAACACAACAGGGCTGTCCCCTATCACCTCTGCTTTTCAACATAGTGTTGGAAGTCCTTGCCAGAGCAATCAGGCAAGAGAAAGAAATAAAAGGGATCCAAATAGGGAATGAAGAAGTTAAATTATCACTCTTTGCAGATGACATGATGCTATATATAGAAAACCCTAAAGACTCCACCAAAAAGCTATTAGAAACAATCAACGGGAAAAAAAAAGAAAGGAACAATCAACGAATATAATGAAGTTGCTGGCTACAAAATCAACGCACAAAAGTCCACTGCATTCCTATAAACTAACAATGAAATCAAAGAAAAAGAAATGAAAAATAGCAATTCCTTTTGCAATTGCAGCAAAAAGAATGAAATACCTAGGAATAAACTTAACCAAGGATGTGAAAGACCTATATACTGAAAACTATAAGACATTTTTAAAAGAAGAAGAAGACACAAACAAATGGAAAGACATTGCATGCTAATTGGAAAAATCAACATAGTTAAAATGGCCATATTACCCAAAGCAATATACAGATTTAATGCAATTCCCATCAAAATCCCAATGGCATTTTTTAAAGAAATAGAACAAAAAATCATCAGGTTTGTTTGGAACCACAAAAGACGCCGAATAGCCAAAGCAATCTTAAGAAAAAAGAATGCTACTGTAGGTATCACACTCCCTGACTTTAGCTTGTACTACAGGGCTACAATAATCAAAACAGCATGGTATTGGCAGAAAAACAGACACATAGACCAATGGAATAAAATTGAGAATGCAGAAATAAAACCACGTATATATGGACAGATGATTTTTGACAAAGAAGCAAAAAACATACAATGGAGAAAAGACAGCATCTTCAATAAATAGTGCTGGCAGAATTTGAAAGCCACGTGCAAAAGAATGAAACTGGACTGCTATCTGTCACCATGTACCAAAATTAATTCAAAATGGATCAAAGACTTAAGCATAAGACCTGACACAATAAACTGCGTAGAAGAAAACGTAGGTACTAAACTTATGGATCAAAGAGCATTTTATGAATTTGACTCCAAAGGCAAGGGAAGTAAAAGCTAAAAAAAAAAAAAAAAAAAAAAAAAAAAAAGTGAATGGGACTATATGAAACTTAAAAGCTTCTGCACAGCAAAAGAAACCATCGACAAAATAAGGAGGCCACCAACTGAATGGGAGAAGATTTTTGCAAACAGTGCCTCCGATAAGGGGCTAATATACAAAATATATATGGAACTCATACAACTCAGTAACAAAAAAACAAACAACCCAATTGTAAAATGGGCAGAGGACCTGAAGAGACATTTCTCCAAAGAGGGCATACAAATGGCAAATAGACATATGAAAAAATGCTCAACATCACTAATCATCAGAGAAATACAAATTAAAACTACAATGAGATATCACCTCACCCCAGTCAGAATGGCTATCATCAACAAGACAAATAGTAACAAGTGTTAAAGAGGCTGTGGAGAAAAAGGAACCCTCATACACTGTTGGTGGGAATGCAGACTGGTGCAGCTGTTATGAAAGGCAGTGTGGAGGTTCCTCAAAAAATTATGAATAGAATTACCATATGTCCCAGCAATCCCTCTCCTGGGTATCTACCCAAAAAAATCTGAAGACATTTATACATAAAGACAAGTGTGCTCCAATGTTCACTGCAGCTTTATTTATAGTGGCCAAGACATGGAAACAACCAAAATGTCCTTCGATAGATGAATGGATATAGAAGTTGTGGTATATATACACAATGGAATACTATTCGGCTGTAAGAAAAGATGAAATAGGACCATTTGTGACAACATGGATGGATCTTGAGATTATAATGCTAAGTGAAATAAATCAGACTGAAAAAACAGAGAACCATGTGATTTCACTGATATGTGGTATATAAACTAAAAACAACAAAAGAACAAGATCAACAAATAAGAAACAAAAACTCATAAACACGGTCACTAGTTTAGTGGTTACCATAGGGTATGGGGTGAGGGGGGTGGTAGATGAGGGTAAAGGGGATCAAATATATGTTGATGGAAGGAGAACTGACTGGGTGGTGAACACACAATGGGATTTATACATGATGTAATACAGAATTGTACACCTGAAATCTATGTAACTTTACTAACAATTGTCACCCCAATAAACATTAATTTAAAAAAATGGGTGGAAACTTTCCAAATTCATAAAAATATTAATCTAATCATCAAAGAAGCTCAACCAATTCCAAATACTATAAACTCAAAGAGATTTATGCCTCAAGATTCATAGCCAGTCAAAAAACAAAGACAAAAAAAAAAGAGATCTTAGAGCAGCCAGAAGGAAAAATGTTCATTCGGTACAAGGGATCCTCAATAAGATTGACAGATAACTTCTGATCAGAAACTTTTGAGGGCATGAGGCAATGGGATCGTACATTTAAAGTTCTGAAAGAAAACTGTCAACAAGAATTCCATATCTGGTAAGACTATTATTCAAAAAGTACGAGACATTAAGATATTCCCAGGTAAACAAAAACAAAATTCATCCTTAATAGTCCTGCTCTACGAGAAACACTAAAGTGAATTCTTTAGGTTGAAATGACAGAAATCAAATAGTAACTCAAATCCATGTGAAGAAACAAAGAGTATTGGTATAGGTAACCACAGAGGTAAACATATAAAACAGTATAAGTGTGGTTTTGCATGGCTTTTATAATCCTATCTGAAAAAGACAGTTGCATAAAGCAATAATATAAAAACATATTAATGGGCTTATAAGGTATAAAATTGTAATGTTAATGATAATATGACAAAAAGAGGGGAGGAAAGAGTGCTATTATTGCAGCAAAGATTTTGTAGACTACTGAAATAAATACATTTAAAGTTAGCATGCTAATTGTAATCTCTAGGGAAACCACTAAGAAAATAACTCCAAAAATATAGTAACAGAAATGAATTAAAATTGTACAATAAGAAACATCTATTTAACCTAAAATAAGGTACTGATGAGGAGTAAACTGGTGAAGGGATAGAAAATTTGAAGAAAATGCACAGCAAAATGACAGAAATAAATCTTATCAATAATTATGTTAACTGAAAATTGAAACAAACCAATCAAAAGGCAGAAAGGTTTCTAAAAATGAATTTTAAAATCAGGATCTAACTGTATGCTATCCACAAGAGACACAATTTAGGTTCAAAAACACAAATCGGTTGAAAATAAAAGGGTGGTAAAAGATATAGTTTGAAAATAGTAATCAAACGAAAAGTGGAGTGTCTATACTTATATCAAACAAAATAAACTCCAGATAAAAATTGTTACTAGAGGTAAGGGACATTTTATACTGATAAAATGATCGATCAATCAGGAAGACATATAATTACAGACAAGAAAATAAAATAATAATGAATAGGTAAATTCATACAGACAGAAAATTGTCAGAGGCTGGGAGGGGCTAATGTGTATGAGGTTTCTTTAGGAAGTTATAAATCTAAAATTAGAATATACTATGAATATACCATATCTGTGAATACCCTAAGAGCTACTGAATTGTACACTATAAAAGGGTAAATTTTGTGGTTTATAAATTATATCACAATAAAATTATCATAAAATCAAAGACAGCAAAGGCTTCTAGGATGTTGCATTATAGTCTTATTATTGTCTGCTAGGTAAAGATGGGACTCTGTCATAGCATAAATGTAACATCAGCTATATTGTCCCCAATTATTCTGTTGTTAAACACTTTTGAAGATAAAGTTGAGTCTATTTTACCTTTGCTAAAAAATAGCTAATGGCCTAACCAGTTGCCATATGCTTCACCTCTTGACCAAGAGTTGACCAGGGAAAGTAAGACATTCTGTAGAGGAAAACATACTGAACCAGTAACTGACTGACCAACTGTTTTCATGGTATCAACTTACAAACTTCCCAAGTCACCTCTGATTGAGCAGTTGATCTACTTTTCAGTCGTTTACTGGGGGAAAAGGAGGCTGATGATCCACTGTGATGCTTAGAAACTGCCAGAACTGACTATTTCTAGTGGGCATTGTTCATGACAGAAATTAAATCAACAGCAGCATATTTCCAACTACTTGGCAAATAACCAGATGCAAAATACTTCATATACAAAACATCACCTGAATAAGGTAGCATACTTGATATTTACTTATCTTAATGAAAACTGCCCTCTCTGTATTTCTAAATATCTTGAAATAAGTGGAAGTGCAGAATTTCTGGACATGGACATATATTTACATATATGCCATTTGTATGGGAAGCTTCCTTCTAAAATGTGATCTTATTTCCCTCCTTAAATGTCTCTACCTTTTAATACCAAAGTTGTTTAGCTATTATACCATGGTGACTTGGCGGAGATGAGGACTTATATTTGAGAAAAGCTCATGTGATAATACTCTGATAAGGAAATATCTGTGTTATAATAAGCATCAGCTACATACTAAAGCACATGAGCAGTTGTAATGATGTAGAGAGCACCATTTTAGTGTCTATCAGTTATTGGTAACAACTGAGAGTCTGTGTGTCTTCAAGGTTTCTATAAACTTTGCTTATGACAAAGTTATAAACAGTTACTGAAATTTCAAATAATAGAGGAATCAACTGAGACAGTGGAAACAATACGTGTGCAGTCACTAATAATTTAATAACATAACTTTTACATCATTAGAATGTTTCTAATATAGCAATGATTAGTCAAACTTTGTATGCAAATCACTGCATACTAGGAAGTAGAGTCCCCATGAGGCAGATTTACCATCATTCAATCTGCATTTCAGCAAACAATGATTATAGAGAGTGATGCTCTGGGCTTTGTAGGGCTGTGGGTGCTCCTCCCTCCTGCTCTGTCTCACTCCACCCAAATGCACAGCTCATGAGTTCACACAGTCACCCTATCCACCCACCTCAACCCTTGATTATGCATACTGTTATACCCACATAAAATTATATTAAAAGTTTGCTTACCTCATACAGCTTCCTTTCTTCTCCTCTATTAAATGCCATATGCAGAGATCTTGTTCACTACCTCCAGCATGAAAACAATATCTGTATGTATTGAGCACTCTGTAGATATTTGCTGAATGAATAAATAAATTTACTTTGAGGCTATGAATGCAAACCGTTGTAACTTTTCTTTAGCTCCCTAGTTATACATAAACATGAAAGTCAATGAATTTTGAGTGCTTCACCAGTTAGGAGCCTTGGCTTGGTCTTCTGGCTCTCGGGCAAACTTTTGTCCTCCCTTGGGCTCACTTGTGAAAACCCGACTCTAACCTAGAGGGTCTACTTGTCAAGTTCAGCTATTCTGAAGCCGGGTGATGTGACACGGACCATAGAAAGTCTTGGATTCTAAGAGAAGATTTAGTGGAAACTGATTTATCCAAGTTCAGAGAAAACCAGAAAAATATAGAGGTGTAATTGGTATCAATTAACATTTCGTGAAGAGAGTGATAGATTGTATCTAAATGTTTGTGTTATTTTAAACCTGTCTCATAAATGCATGTTATTTTAATTCCTTGTGGTGAGTGACACTTGCTTCATAAAATCCCATCTGCTTTATTCTGCCTTCTTGGGCAGCTGCATGTCGCTGGGGGAAATTACAAACCAAACTGGATGCTTTCACTTTAAATTCATGACCACAAAACTGAAAAGGGCTCTTATCATAGCTCAGGACTTCTACTATGTTTCTTCTACTATGTTTCACTCAGGCAATTGCTTCAAATTTTTTTTTTCTCTATCTCTCTCGTTATTTTTTCTTCTACAGAGCTGTTGTTTTTTTCAAAATTCCTTTCCCTTTTAAAAAAAATTTAAAAATGAGTTTATTAGTTTCAGGTGTACAAAGCAACATAATAGTTAGAATTTACACCCCTCACAAATTGATAACCACCCCCAAACTAGTACCCCTCTGACATTGTATATTGCTGTTACAATACTATTGACTACCTTCCCTGTGTTGTGCTTTATATCCCTTAATATATAGCAGGGGTGCCAAAAAAATGTATACACATTTTAAGCGATGTTATCTATGCTCAAGCAGTAGTTTGCCATAATCAGAAGTGTCTAGTAACCACTTTGAGCACCTCCTGTAATAGCAGAAGTCAAACGTGACTTATATTCATCTTTTGTGATCAGTATATATTGAGTATTACAATTAACACAGGTTTTTTTTCCTTTCTTAAAATGTGTGTACATTTTTTGGCACCCTATGTATATATATTTAACTACAATTGACATTCAATATTATTCTACTTCAGCTACAGGTGTGTGGCTCATTGATCAGGCATCTACACAGTCCATGAAGCGATTCCCCCGATAAGTCCTGTGCCCATCTGATACGTTACATAATCTTGACATTACTGATCATATTCCTCATACTGTATTTCGTATCCCTGTGAGTATATTTGACTACTAATCTGCACTTGCCAATCCCTTCACCTTCTCTTTTCTAATCTCCTACCCATACTTGTTTCACTGAGACTCTAAAGCCACACATTAGGCACTCCTCATCCTTCAACCACCAACTCTGTGTGGCTACCCGGCTCTGCCCAATCTTTCCTCCTTTATGTTACAGTAGAAAAAAAATGTTTTTCCTTCTTATGGGTTGAATTATGTCCCCCTCCAAAATCCCAATGTTGAAGTCCTAACTCCCAGTACCTCAGAATGTGAGCGCTATAGACTGAATGTCTGTGTCCTCCTCCTAAATTCATGCTGAAACTTAATCCCCAATGTGATGGTGTTTAGAGGCAGGGACTTGAGGGGTGATTAACCTATGAGGGCAGAGCCCTCATTAATGGGATTAGTGCCCTTTTAAAAGAGACCTGAGAGAGCTCCCTTGCCCCAGGAACTGGAGAACAGTCTCTTATCAGGCACCAGATCTGCCAGCGCCTTGATTTTGGAATTCCCAGCCTCCAGGACTGTGAAAAACAAATGTTTAAGGCTCTCAGCCTATGCTATCTTTTCTGAGTTGTGTATGTTTTATTTCCATGGAGATTATGTCTTGTGTTTGATAATTGTCCCTGCAGCATCTGGATTATTTATCCTTGCTACTTTGAATGTGGGGTCAAAAATTCTGGTAGATCTGCAATTATTTTTATTTCTGTTACATTGAATGGGTAAAACATTTTATTTGTAGGAAGTGTGAGCTTTACTTCTTAGATAAGAAATAAGAAAGTCACAATTTTTTAATTTCTCCAAATGAAATTTAATTTTTTTCTGAATCCCCAATGCACCGGGCTTCCTGAAAGCAACATCAACCATAGGCCCTTGGCTTCCTACACTTTCCAGAACAAAGGCCACTGCTAACATTTTCACTGTCCAAGCCCAGAAGATTGGGAACTCAAATAATTCTGAGCTAAATTTGAAGACAAGTTCATTAGCAAAATAAACCTCCAGGATTTAAGTCTCCCAGTGACACACACACTTGTTTCCCACTGAGATCCTCCCACTTTCCTAGAGTCCTATATGAAAACTCCTCAGACCATGCTCCTCCAGGCTTCCCTTAGTAACATCTGCTTTAATATTCCTCCCACTTTGGGTAGTTATATGTAGAATCTATTGGACTCCTCTCTATGAACTTATTTTAAAAAATAAAAATAATTTCTGGTTTGGCCAAGAGTTTTAAAAAAATAGGATTGCGGAAGACAAAATTCTAGGTATAGATGAAAACAGATGGAAAATATCTACAATTTTATTTGTTTTATTAATTTAATTCAGTAAAATTGTATTATGTGCTTACTCTTTCCAAGCACTGTTCTAGATATCAGTCACAACAACAAACTAAACAATGTTTCTTCCAGCATGGAGCTTATATTTTATAAAGACAATATATTATAAAAGTCTATATTTATTCCATTAATAATAGGTGCTTTGAAGTAATGGAAAATAAAGGAAGAAAGAACAAGGGAAGTAAAATTTAGATTGTAATATCAATGAAAATCAAAATGAAGTACCAAAAGAGGTTATATTGTATAGAAACCTGAGTAAAAGTGTGGGGGAAGACACGTAAATATATAGGAAAAAAATCATTCCATGCCAATGGCAAAAGCAAGTCCTGAGCGTGGCATGCCCAGGGATCAGCAAGAAAGCCATTGTGGCTGAAGGGAGAGTGTGGGCAGCAAGAAGACTGAAGACTTAATTGAGGGCCTAGCCATGGGCAGACTTGTAAGTCAGAAACAGAACTTTGAATGTATTCTAAGTGCAATAGGAAGGCTTGGAGAGTATTAAGTGTTGCACGGGGGTGTTGAATATTTGATAAAAGATGGCCCAGGAACAGAAAGGCTTCTTATGCTTAGATGATGTCTTAGTTATTGTATAAGGTAGCTTGGACCAGGAGGGGAAACAAGGATGTAACGTTCATTGTATAATGTGGATCTCTCTCTCTTTTTTTGGCTTGATATTTAGTAAACCCTTAAAATCAAAAAGCAAATATTTTTCTTAACATAAAATTTTCTTGAAGTATCCTATTAAAATTTCCTCCCCTATTTTTTTATCTTTATTTTTTTGGTTGTGGTACATCTGAAACTTCTATGATTTTGAGGTTGAGCCTCCCATAATTATTTTCTAATTTTCATATATTTTCTCTCTTGTTTTGCTTCTCTTTATTTTTGTTGAGATATAATTGACATATAACATTGTTTTATTTCTAGGTGTACACCATAATTATTTGATATATGTATATATTATTAAGTGATAACCATGAGAAGTTTAACTAACATCTACCATGTTTCCCTGAAAATAAGACCTAGCCAGACAATCAGCTGTAATGCGTCTTTTGGAGCAAAAATTAATATAAGACCGGGTATTATGTTATATTATATTATATTATATTATATTATATTATATTATACTATACTATACTATACTATACTATACTATACTATACTATATTATATTATATTATATTATATTATAAAGATTCAGTCTTATAGTAAAATAAGACCGGGTCTTATGTTAATTTTTGCTCCAAAAGACTCATTAGAGCTGATTATCCAGCTATGTCTTATTTTCGGAGAAACGTGTTACCACCACACAGTTACAAATTTTTTTCTTGTGATGAGAACTTTTAAGATCTATTCTCTCAGCAACTTTCAAATATATAATACATTATTGTTAACAATAGTCATGATGTACATTATATCCTTAGGACTTATTTATCTTATAACTGAAAGTTTGTACCTTTTGACGACCTTCACCCATTTTGTCCTCCCCACCCCTCAGCTCTGGCAACCACCAATCTGTTCTCTGTGTCTATAAGTTCAGTTTTCAGGGTCGGGAGTTGTATTTGTTTTTATTTTTAGATTCCATGTGTAAGTTAGATCTATGGTATTTTCGTTATAGAAACCCAAATGGACTAAGACAATGACTATCTGAAGACAGAATCTTTACAGAGATAATTAAGTTAAAATGAGTTCATTATGGTTGGCCTGAAAGCAACATGACTGGTGTCCTCATAAAAGGACATTTGAGCAGAGACAGGCATGCACAGAGGGAGGATCATGTGAAGATGTAAAGAGAAGATGGCCATCTGCAGGCCAAGGAGAGAGGCCCTTCCCTTATTGCCCTCAGAAGGAACCAACCCAGCTGAGTAAGACCTTGATCTTGACTTTTAGCCTCCAAAAACTGGGTAAAATGAATTGCTGCTGTTTAAACCACCCAGTCTGTGGTACCTTATTATAGCAGCCCTAGAAAATTAATGCATTCCTCATACCAAAGAACAACCTCTTCAACTGTGGTTTGGTGCCCATCCCTTTTTGTGTTCTCTAGACATTGTTTTCTGTTATCCGCTATCTCTTGAATCACTATCTCTTCCTTTCTCCTGGATTATTCTCCATCAGTGTAGAAATCATTCTTTGATTCTCTGTCCAGCCACCACTCAATGTATTGTATGTACAGACACATCATGTTGCCCTCCTCAATTCAACTTTACTCAAAGTAAATCTAGTCTAGCTCTAGCCTTGATCATGCCACCCAGTCTTGTCAAGGTCACTGACTTCTATATTGTTCTATGCAATGGAAACTTCCCTATCTGTGTCTTATACAACCGCTCAGCAGTATTCAACACAGTTGTTTTTTTCCCCTACCAGTAACAGTCTCTTCTCTTAGCTCCGAGGACTCCACCCTCTCCTGTTTTTTTTTCCTTCCACCTTCATGGCTCCTCCTTAATCTTCTTTGTTGGCTTTCTTGAAGATTAGATCTTTGGTGCTCTTCTCAACATAATCTAGGTGATTTCATATCATTTTATGTCTTAAATATCAACTACAACAGAATGCCTATTAAATTTATCATTCTAGCTCATAACACTCCTCTGACCTCCAGACTCACATGGGTGACTGCTTATTTGACTTTTCCATTTAAATATCTTCACATATATCTCAAAGTAGTTTTTCCAAAGTGGAAACATTTGTTTCTTCCTCTAAGCATGACCCCAATCCCTCAGCACTTCCATTGTGTTTCTAATTCCTCCAATCAGAAACCTAGTGATCACTCTTGAGGACTACCTTTCCTTACCCATCATATACAATCCATCAATAAGTTATGTAAATTATTCCCTTAAAATATATCTGGAATCACTTACCTCTCTCTCTCTCTACAACCATTCACTGGTTTTGGTCACTTGAGCTTCTCACTATAGAGTTTATAATTATGGCAACAACATGCTAACTAGTCTCTCCCCGACTCCAGCCAGTTTTCCACACAGAAACCAAAATAAAAGTCTTAGTACCTAAATTGGATCACGTAACTTTCATCTTTAAAACGTTAATGTAGATTCCCATTGTACATAAATTAAAAACTCAGCTCACAATGCCCAAGGCCCTATTAATCTGGCCAATGTTCCCCTGTACCACCTCTTCCTTTTCACTCTGTGTCTGTCTCAGGCTCCAGACAGGCTCCTTAGTCCCACATCAGGACTCTTCTATAAGTTATTGTGAATATCCCAAATACCCTCTCATACCCACTTTACATACCCACTATAGTCAGCTCCTTTCCATCTTTTGGGACTGGGTTTATATGTTGCATCCTCAGAGAGAGCTTTCCTGACCATACTCCATAATAGGTTCTCCTCCCATTTTTCTTTCTCAGTACACTGGTTGTTTTTTTCTTTTTCTTTCATAGTATGAAAGTTGACATAAGTGGAACCATTTTAAACTGTAGCCAGAGCAGCCTTTCCTGAGGAACTGCCTTGCAAGTTTTATTCCTTGAATCTTTGGAATTTTTTTTTTAATTGAAGTTTGTTGGGGTGACAATTGTTAGTAAAGTTACATAGATTTCAGGTGTACAATTCTGTAATACATCATCTATATATCATATTGTGTGTTCACCACCCAGAGTCAGTTCTTTTTCCATCACCATATATTGGATCCCCTTTACCCTCATCTACCACTCCCCCTCATCCCGTGCCCTCTGGTATTGTTTCTTCATTTGTTTGTCTTGTTCTTTTCAGTTTTATATACCACATATCAGTGAAATCATATGGTTCTCAACTTTTTCTGACTTATTTCACTCAGCATAATTAGCTCAAGATCCACCAATGTTGTCTCCTATGGTACTATTTCACCTTTTCTTATGGCAGAATAGTATTCCATTATATATATATATATATATATATATATATATATATATATATATATATATCACAACTTCTTTATCCATTCATCTATCCAAGGACACTTTGGTTGTTTCATGCCTTGTCTACCATAATAAAGATGAAATGAACATTGGAGCACATATATCTTTACGAATAAATGTTTTCATATTTTTTTCGTAGATACCCGGGAGAGGAATTGCTGGGTCATATGGTAATTCTATTCTTAAATTTTTGAGGAACCTCCACACTGCCTTCCATAGCAGCTGCACTAATCTGCATTCCCACCAATAGTGTATGAGGGTTTCTTTTTCTCAAAGCCTCTCCAACAATTGTTATTTGTCTTGTTGATGATAGCCATTCTAACTGGTGTGAGGTGATATCTCACTGTGGTTTTTATTTGCATTTCTCTGATATTAGTGATGTTGAACACTTTTTCATGTCTATTGGCCATTTGCATGTCTTCTTTGGAGAAATGTCTCTTCAGGTCCTCTGCCCATTTTTTAATTCGATTGTTTGTTTTTGGTTGTTGTTGAGTTGTATGAGTTCCTTATATATTTTGAATTTGCCCCTTATTGGAGATGTTGTTTGCAAAAATCTTCTCCCATTCAGTTGGTTGCCTCTTTATTTTGTCGACGTTTTCTTTGCTGTGCAGAAGCTTTTTAGTTTGATATAGTCCCATTCATTTATTTTAGTTTTTACTTCCCTTGCCTTTGGTGTCAAATTCGTAAAATGCTCTTTGAAACCAAGGTTCGTAAGTTTAGTACCTGTTTTCTTTCATTCAGTTTATTGTTTCAGGTCTTACGTTTAGGTCTTTGATCTATTTTGAGTTAATTTTGGTACACGGTGACAGATAGCAGTCTAGTTTCATTCTTTAGCACTTGGTTTAAGCACTTGGTTTTAGCACTTGGTTTATTAAAGAGGCTTTCTTTTCTCCATTGTATGTTTTTGGTTTTGTATGTTATCTGTCCATATTTATGTGAGTTTATTTCTGAGTTCTCAATTCTATTCCTTTGGTCTGTGTGCCTGTTTTTCTTCCAATACCATACTGTTTTGATTATTGCTGCCCTGTAGTACAAGCTGAAGTCAGGGAGATACCTCCAGCATTGTTCTTTTTTCTAAGATTTGCTTTGCCTACTTCTGATCTTTTGTGGTTCCATACAAATCTGACGATTTTTTTTGTTCTATTGCTTTAAAAAATGTCTTTGGGATTTTGATGGGGATTGCATTAAATCTATATATTGCTTTGGGTAGTATGGCCATTTTAACTATGTTGATTCTTTCAGCCAAGAACAAGGAATATCTTTCCATTTCTTTGTGTTTTCTTCAATTTTTTTTTTCTCTTGCCTGGTTGCTCTGGTGAGGACTTCCAATACTATGTTGAAAAGCAAAGGTGATAGGGACAGCCCTGTCTTGTTCCTGAACAAAGAGCAAAGGGCTTCAGTTTTTCACAGTTAATTATGATATTAGCTGAGGGTTTGTCATATATGGCCTTGATTATGTTGAGACATTTTCCTTCTATACCCATTTTATTAAGTGTTTCAATCATAAAAGGATATTATCTTGTCAAACGCTTTTTCTGCATCTATTGATATAATCCTATGATTTTTGTTCTTTATTTTGTTTCTGTGGTGTATCACATTGATCGATTTGCATATGTTGAACCATCCTTGTGCCCCTGGGATGAACCTCACTTGTTCGTGATGTATAATCTTTTTAATGCATTGTATTTGATTTGCTAGAATTTTGTTTACAATTTTTGCATCTGAATCATCAGAGATATTGGTCTGTAATTTTCTTTTTTTTGTGTTATCCTTATGAGGTTTTGGTATCAGGGCAATGTTGGCCTCATAAAATGAGTTAGGGAGTATCGTCTCTTATTCAATTTTTTCAAGAGTTGGAGTATGACAGGTATTAGATCCTATTTGAATGTTTGGTAGAATTCACTAGTGAAGACATCCAGATCTGGACTTTTGCTTTTGGGAAGGTTTCAGATGACTGATTCACTTTCCTTATGGTGATCAGTCTATTTAGATTTTCCAATTCTTCGTGATTCAGCCTAGGAAGGCTATATGTATCTAAGAACTTGTACATTTCTCCCAGGTTATTGAATTTGGTGGCATATAGTCCTTCATAGTATTCCTGGATGATCCTTTGTATTTCTGTGTCATCCGTGATAATTTCCGCCCTTTTATTTCTGATTTTGTTTATTTGTGTCTTTTCTCTTTTTAGCTTAGTGAGTCTAGCCATGGGTTTGTCAATTTTATTAATCTTTTCAAAGAACCAGCTCTTTGTTGCATCAATTTTTTCTATTGTTTTTATTCTCTATTTCATTTAGTTCTGCTTTGGTTTTTATTATTCCCTTCCATCTGCTCAGTTCAGGTTTCATATGTTCATCTTTTTCTAGTTCTTTAAGGTGTAACACAAGGTTATTTATCTGGGATTTTTCTTATATCTTGAGATACGCCTTGATTGATATAAATTTCCATCTTAAAATTGCTTTCACTGAATTCCAAACATTTTGGTAAGATGTATTTTCATTGTCATTTGTTTCTAAGTATCTTTTGATCTCTCCTCTTACTTCGTCTTTGACCCAGTTGTTCTTTAAAAGTATGTTGTTTAATCACCACATATTTGTGGTTTTCCCTGCTTTCTTTTTACAGTTGATATACAATTTCAAAACCTTGGGATCAGAGAATATGCTTGAGATTATTTTAATCTTCTTAAATTTTCTGAAGCTAGTTTTATGTCCCAATATATGGACTATCCTTGAGAATGTTCCATGTAAAAAAGAAAAGAATGTACAGTCTGGTGTTCTAGAATAAAGTGCTCTGTAAATGTCAATTATGTCTAATGTGTCATTTAGGGCTGATATTTCATCATTTATTTTCTGTTTGGATGATCTATCCACAGCTGTCAATGATGTATTTAGATCTCCTACTATAATTGTGTTTTGGTCAATTTCCCCCTTTTGTTCTCTTACTAGTTGCTTGGTATATTTGGGTGCTCCTGGATTGGGGGGATAAATATTGATGACTGTTATGTCTTCTTGTTGTATAGTCCCCTATATCATTATGAAATGTCCATCTTTGTCTCTTGTTACCTTTTTGTCCTGCAGTCTGTTTCATCTGATATCAGTATAGGTACACCTGCTTTTCTCTGAATACCATTTGCTTGGAGTGTCAATTTCCACCCTTTCATTTTGACTCTATATTTGTCCTTGTAACTCAGATGTGTCTCTTGGTGGCAGCATGTGGTTGGATTTAGTTTTTTGATGCAGTCTGCCTCTCTGTGCCTTTTTATTGGTAAGTTCCGTCCATTTATATTTAGGGTGATTATTGATACATGAGAATTTCCTATCATTCTATCTCTGGTTTTCTGGTAGGACAGAGTCTCCATTGTTTCTTTGCCTTTCTGTTGCTGTCTATTATTTCAGTGTGGTGGTATTCTATGATTTTTCCTTCTGTTTCTGCTTTTACTATGTTATGTATTTCAGTTCTTTTATTTTTTTTGTGTGTGTGGTTACCGTTAAGTTTATGCACAAGAAAGTTTCATAATTAGAGTATCCGTTTTCTTCAGTGTGCTTACTTTGTCCACTCCCTTGTGACATTTCAGACCTATACTCTCCCCTTTTATGTTTTTTTTGTCACAAATTATCCCTATCTTTGCTGTGATTTGATTTTTGTGCTGCAGTAGCAAGTTGTTTTTTTCCTCTTTTTTTAAGGTTTTTTTTTTTTTTTTTCCTTCTTTACCCTGTATGTTAGTATTAAGTGTATAGTGTCCTGTTTGGTATTGAGGTTGCCATTTCCTGCTTCTGTGTGTTCATAATACTACTCATGGTTTCATATTGTTTTGCATTTTTGTTTCAGGTTGAATAGCCTCCTTCATTATTTCTTGTAGTGCAGGTCATGTGGTAGAAAATTTCCTCAGCTTCTGTATGTCTGAAAAGGTCTTTATTCCTACTTCATATCTAAAGGATATCTTTGCTGGATATATTATTCTTGGCTCATAATTTCTCTCTTTCAATAGTTTGAATATTTTATTCCACTCCCTCCTGGCTTGTAGAGTTTTTGCTGAAAAATCTGATGATAATCTAATAGGCTTTCCTTTGTTGGTTATCATCTTCTTTTCCCTGGATGCCTTGAGGATTCTTCCTTTGTCGTTAATTTTTGACAGCTTCAATATAATGTGCCTTGGAGAAGGCCTGTTGAGATTGAGGTAATTAGCTGTTCTATTTGCTTCTTGGATTGAGGATCCAGTTCTTTCACAAGTTTGGGAAGTTCTTGTTGACTATTTGTTTGAATATACTCTCTGTTCCCTTCCCACTTTCTTCCCCTTCTGGTATGCCCATTATTCTTATATTGCTTTTTCTGATGGAGTCAGAAAGTTTTTATAGAGTTCTTTCATTTCTTCTAACTCTGAAGTCTCTCTCTTCTTCCATCTGTGTCATTTCCAGGTTTCTATCTTCGATCTCACTGATTTTCTTCCTCCATCTTGTCAACTCTATTACCTAAGCTGGCTATTTCATTCTTCATTTTTTTTATTGAGTTCTTAACCTCCAGAAATTCTATGTGGTTCTTTATAAAAATTTCAATCTCTTTGGTAAAATGTTCATTTTGTTCTTTGATTGTGTTTCTGAGTTCATTAAACTACCTGTCTGTTTTTTCTTGCTTCTCATTGAGTTTTTCCAGAACTGCAATCTTGAATTCTCTGTCATTTAATCACATATTTCCATGTCTTACATTCATTTATGGAGACTTTTCAGTTTCTTTCTAAGCTGTCTTGCTACCGTGATTATCCACGGTAATTAATGAATTATTATTTCTCTTCCTAGGCATCTACAGGAGTGGGTTCTGCAACAGGTTGATAGGATGAAGTCTTTCTTTTGTTTTCCTGTAGGTGTTGATAGAATGTTTTACTTTCTCTCTGACTGCTTGTGAGGACAGAACCAGGAGTGCAGTTTCCAGGCTCTCACCCTCACGTGGAAAGGTGCTCACTCAGGTAGTAAATGGCCATCAACTATGATTGGATGGCCATCAGTTGTGGCTAGTTGGCTGTCAGCTGTAACCAGTGAGCCACTGACCAGTAATATAACTGCCGTGGGTACACTACCAAATAAATGGGGTCTAGCAAGAAGATGGTGGCTGAGCTACAAGCGCAGATTGCAGTTAGCATGGCAGATTGCAGTTAGCAAGTGGGGTTGGTTGGTTGGCAGAGAAGTGGACGGAAGATTGCAGATCATGTGGATCCTGTTTCCTGTGTCTCCAACCCAGGCACAGAGAGAGAATATAGTGGTATGACTCCCCTATCTATGGCTCCGTTGGTGTTCCTTTTTAACCTCACCATATCCTGTGTTCTTATGGGGGGAACGGGACCAGAGACCCTGCATGACACCCTGCATGACACTGCTGCTTTTTATTCTTTCTCATAGTGTTATATTTTCTCTGCACTGTTCTGGCTTCTCTCACAATGGGGGTTTCTCTGGAAGGCAAGCTTCTCTTCTATGAAGAGGTCACCTGGGTCACAGGGCACTGCCTCCCGGGGGGATGTGGAGCGCTTCTGAGTGTTCCAAAGCTCTTCCTGCACAGATTCAGAGCCTGTGTGGTGGGGCAGCTCTGTTTACTCCTGCAGGGATCCGCCCAGATAGGTGGGGACAGGGGCAGGGTGAGTTGTGAGAGGTGGCCCAGAGCAATGGTGGCGACCACCACCACAGCTGGTCCTGCTTCCACAGCTCCCTCCCCTTTGCTGGAACTAGTTGGGCTGTGAATTTGTGTCTGCGGTTCACAGTTCTGAAAACAGCAAATTTTCTGTTGTTTTGATCTGACACTGCTACTGTTCCGTTTCTAGCACCGGGCAGGTGGGGGCGGGGCGAGCTCTGGGAGGGGAGGGAGGGGGCGGCTAGTCTCAGTGCCTAAGGCTCCGTTCTCTGCTCAGCAGTGAGGGCTTAAACCACCATTTTCAGCATTCTTCCCTCAGTCTTTTCTCCGAGGTCTCTGCTGTGAGTGTTGGGTTCAGCCGTGTTATATGCTGTCCCCTCAGCCTTGTGGAGCCCAGGCGGAGCCCTAGCAGTCCGAGTTCTTCCCTCACTCGCAGCTGCGGTAGTTTCGGGAAGCAGCGAGCTCGGAGCACTGAGCTAGGTCTGCATCCTGCGCCCGAGCGGCTCTGTCTCCGAACTTCTCCCTTTCCTCCTCCCTCCACTGGCGCGAATCTCCCACCTGTAGGTGATTTTAGTCGGTAGTGGGCCTCTTCATCTTGCCTGTCTGCTGTGCAGGGAGTCCTTTGTGGAGTTTTTGTTGTTCGATTCTTTGTAAATTCCAGGGGAGCTTTACAGAGGCTCACCTCACGCCGCCATTTTTCCGGACTCCCCCTAGACTGAGATCATTTGATTGACATATGTTAGTTATATAACTAGTTTCTTTCTGCACATACTCGTACCCAGAATGCATACAGAAAAATCCATGAGGGGAGGGAGCACAAGCCTTAATGTTCATTTTATTTTAATTGTACTATAATGAAGCCAGAGTTCAACTAATGGACAGATTTTAACAGTTTGCGCATGTGTGAAGAACAAGTTAATACCAATTGGATCTTATCTCCTCTTTTTAGGGGGGTTTAGACATTTTGATTTATTTCTAGGGGATGAGCCTGGATGGTTCCTGGGGAGGGGATGCAGGCCTGGGTGTCCCCCTTCAGGGTGACTTTTATTAACCCTTTTCTGCTTCATTATTTTCCATGTTATGTTTTAAATTGGTCTTTCTCCAAGTAATCACACACACCAACACACACACACACACACACACACACACACACACCCTTAAGTGTTTCCTCAGGATGTCTGGTACAAGAATCTGATATGGGGGGAATTTATAGCTGCATGCCACAGCTTGTTTTTCACAGAATTGAGAAGTGTTTTTATTTTCTAGCCGAATTATCAAGTGTTACTATATTAAATTTCATTTACAATGAATTCTCATTTCTCAAGGATTGAGTACAAACTAATTGCCAAACCCCTGGAAGAAAAACGACAACATTAGAGTAATATTTTCTGTTATGCAGTTTTTATTTGAAAAGTTCTAAACTGTATATGGTCGCAATCTCCATTAATTGAATATCTGATAGATACCGAGTATTAAGTCACTCAAGGCAGAATTTACATTTTAGAATAGAGATGTACAGGAAACAGTTGGTGTTTAGAGTTGTGCAAACTTTGCTTTGAATTCCAGCTCTGCAACGTCTACTACCTGAGTGATCTTACAAAAGTTACTATAATTACCTAAACTTGTTTTGGTAAATTGAGGATAATGGTTTCTATCTCTGTAGGATTTGGGGGAAGATTAACATGAGATAACAATAGTTTCTGACTCAACTTTTACAGTCAATAAATGCTCTCAGTATTTTTGGTGATGGCTATCCTTACCATACCTTGATAACATGTAAGTAATCAAGTTTTGCTGTCCTCAATATTACTGATTAATATCTTTACTATGAAAACACCTGCCTTATCAGACTTAACAATCAAACACTCCCCACCATATTTAGTGGCTTTATCCCGTTTTTGTTGTTTTTGTTGTTGTTGTTTTTAGACAAATTGATGTCAAATATTTCTATATAGCCATATATTCAAAGACGTTCCCTGGGGAATACCAATGCCCCACATATCTTATTAGGTATTCCATGAGAAAAGTTCTGAAATTAATAAATTTGGGAAACAATATGATAGTCACTCTTAAAAATTCACAAGCATGTAGCATAATAAAGGCTCAGGAAAGCACCTATTTAAACTTGTTTTAACCCAATGTTTTCTGAAATTATTTGGGCATGAAATATGTTTTTCATAGACCATCTAGTTCTATCTCTGAATTCTAGTATTACAAGGACCCAGTTTGGGAATACTTTATTAGAACATGGAAAAATGAAATGACTGTGGGGATCTAACAACCAAGGATGAACTGCAGAAGAGTTGTATGGGAATAATTATTTGGAATGTGTTTCCTTGGTGTTAGGAACTCTGAGTCACAATGTAGTTATATGGCAATAATGCAATTGCATTTCTCAAGGAAGTCGTTTTCATGCAGATCATTGTTGTGAAATAAAACAGCATATTATGCATAAGTCAAAAAAGTGTACACTTCTACTTGCTCAGGCACTGTGAAAGCAGTCTGTTCATTTTGGTAGTACACGTAATAGTATTGTTATAGTATATTTTTAATAATGTTGGTTTAATTTATGATTCTGTATTTCAAGTACAGTTTTGCCTTTTAAAAGTAAACAGTCACACCAGGCAATTTTATAAATTTTGTAAAGATAGTTTCTGCTTCCTAGATAAGCAGTGGTGGTGTGCTGACAGAGAGCCACAAACTTGGCTCAGGGTAGAGCGCTAGTACTCACAATTTGTCGTACCCTTTGGGAGATCAGTGTCTTATTGCTGAGACTGGAACAAGATAACTTATGCAGTCATGTTTTACATATTGTTAAATTTTATGCACATGTAAAGTATTAGTATCAACATTTCTATTGTTAGAAAATGAAGAATAAATGTCTACAAATATGTATGTACAAAAAATAACATCATGATTACAAATTTGAGGAAGATTCTATTCCTCTTTGCTCACGTTTCTAAGTGGGGATTTCTGCTCCATTCTCCAAAAGGAAACTATGTCACAGGACCAATTTCAACCTTCCACACTCTTTGCATGTACAAATGGATTTATCTGAGCAGGGAGAAGTCGACATCTGGGACCTATCGGCCTCACCATTTACTGGTTACGATGTTCACCTGGACATTGTGCCCAGGGCCTTGCTCTCTGCTCATGGCTTCCTGCATTTCCCCTCCCCCAGGTGGTCTTATTGTGCAGGCTGGGACCATAAGGAGGTGGGAAAAAGGGAGGGGAGCCTGCAGTTGATCATTTCAATTCAGGGATGACATTATTAGCAAACCAATTTTCTTGTTCCAAATGTAAGGCACTATCTAGCTCCATCAGCCATAAAGACAACATCTTCGATTTCTGTCGTGCGGGAGACCTTGCTCGCTCCGCCATTTGTCGTGCGGGGCAGCCTGCGGGGTCTCTGGTCCCGCTCCCCACATAAGAACGCAGGATACGGTGAGGCCAACAAGGAACACCCACAGAGCCATAGGTAGGGGAGCCATACCACCACGGTCTCACTGGAGGCTGGGCCCACCGGACGCTGACCTGCCGTCTGCTTTTCCGCCAACCGACCGACCGATGACTCTTCTCCACTCTCTCCTCTGTTCCTCTCTCTCGGCTCTCCTCTTCCACTCTCTTCGGCTCTGCTCGGCTCCTCGGCAATCCTCGGCAGTCCTCCGTAGTCGCAGCAGTTATACCAGCTGCCAATTGGCTAACCGGCCACAGCCGACGGCCAATCAGCCACAGCCGACAGCCATTCACCACCCGAGCCAGTACCCCTTCACGTGAGGCCGAGAGCCTGTAAACTACTCTCTGGGGCTCTGTCCTCACAATTTCCTTCTTCCTCCTCTTCCCCAGCTGGGAGAGAAATCATTCAGAGGAACTGAATGGCAAAGACCATTACTTATCATAAAAAATGCACAAGGCTATAAAACAGACTATATGTCATGTGGGCTTCCTGGTCCCACTCCTCACATGAGAATGCAGAATATGGTGAGGCCAAAAAGGAACACCAATGGAGCCATGGATAGGGGATTCATACCACTATAGTCTTGCTGGTAGCTGGATTGGAGATACAGGAAGCAAGCTCCACACGATGTGCAATCCGCCTTCTGCTTCTGTGCCAACCAACCAACCCCATTTGCTAGCTGCAATCTGCGCTTCTCTGCCAACCAACAACCAACCCCCAAGACTAGCTACGGCAGTTATATTAGTGGTTAATGGCTAAGCGGTAACAGCTGCTGGCCACCCAGCCACAGCGGATGGCCATCTGATTACAGCTGATGAACATCTAATAACCGAGTCAGCACCTTTCCATGTGAGGTCGAGAGCCTGGAAACTGCTCTCTGGGACTCTGTCCCCATGCCATACCAAATATTGTCAAGAATGTGCAGAATATGGAACTCCCCTATACACTGCTGGTGGGAATGTAAAATGGTACAGCTGTTTGGGGGAAAAGTTTGGCAATTTCTTAAAATGTTAAACATGAATTTGTCATATAATTTAATAATTCCACTCCAAGGAATCCACCCAAGAAAAATGAAACCATATGTCCACACAAAGAACTTATTCATAATAGACCAAAACTGGAAACAATCCAAATGTCTATCATGTGGTGAATGCATTAAAAAATGTTGCATAGTCATACAATGGAACACAATTCAGCTAAAAAGAAATGAACAACTGATACATTATAAAACATGGATGAACCTCAAAGATATTTTGCTAAATAGAATAAATTAGATGAGAAAGCCCATATATTATATGATTCCATTGATATGAAATACCCAGAAAAGTCAAATTCATTGAGTTGCAAAGCATATCAGTGATTGCCTAAAGCCGGGGATAGGAGTGGGAATTAACTGCAAATGGGCACAAGGGAGGTTTTAGGGGAGATGGAAATATTCTAAAATTAGATTATGGTGGTGTCATGCGGGAAACCCTGCTCGCTCCGCCATTTGTCGTGCGAGGCGGCCTGCGGGGTCTCTGGTCCCGCTCCCCACTATAAGAATGCAGGATATGGCTAGGCCAAAAAGAAACACCCACGGAGCCATAGGTAGGGGAGTCATACCACTATAGTCTCACTGGAGGCTGGAGCCACATGACATGCGACCTACTGCCCACTTTTCTGCCTGCCAACCGACCGACTGGACTCGACTCACTCCTCCACCAGCGCAGTGGCTAATTGGCTTACTGGTTACAGCTGTCCATCAATTAACCACAGCTGATGGCCATCTACTACCCAAGCCAGCACCTTTCCATTAGAGGCCGCGAGCCTGGAAACTGCTCTCTGGGACTCAGTCCCACAGGTGGTAATTACAAAACTCTATACATTTACTAAAACTTACTGAATTGCACTTATAATGAGTGAATTAAAACTCAGTAAAACTGATAAAAATTAACAAAGCCACATAATAGTTTCAAAATTGATGTGCTTAATATAACTACTGAAATATATGTTTTATTTGAAAATATGTTTTCAGCGATATTATAGTTCTTTGGGTGATTATTGTCTTCTGCCATTTAATGCACAGGTGAAAATTCTGCTTTCAGTAAAATACAGTCAGCTAGATTTTTAAACTGTCTCCACATGGCTGCCATTTGCAGGCACATTTTGGCATTCCATTGTACCTGAGGAGAAGGGCCCAAGTGCACTCGTTACTGGAGCTTTTTCAGTGCCAAGTTCTGTGAGTGTTTTAAATATGGAGAAATAATATTTTTTAGGATTCTTTTCATTTTGATAAGAAATTAATATATACACCCTTACAACAACTTAATATAGTCCTCATTACAGTGTGTGGTACCTTGTTCTTCTGAGAAGCTGTATGTAAATTGTTTAGCTAATTCTTGATGCTAACACCTCCGCCAACACTAGCTATATGAAACCTAGTCAGAAATATCTCATTAATATAACACTTTTATATGTACAAAACCTTGAACAGTGGTACCTGACATTTTTCATAACTAGTTTTGGTTTGTTTTTGTTTTTGAAATCAAATGTTTATAAAGCTATATATAGTAGTCCAATTCAATGAACTGATAATTTATTAAACAATACTCCTGGAGCTTAAGAGACCTGCCAGTATACTTACTTTCCCCAGGGGCCTTATGGGCCTATTTAGACATGTTAATAATGCCAGAAGTATTTTTATGTTCCCATAGTTCTGTAAGACAGTCAAATAGATAAAAAGACCATTTGAATTAGATAGTCAACACAAAATCTGGAAAGCAATTATTTAAGTTCAATTGTTATTTCACTTATGCTCCAAGGCTACAAATTCTGACAGAAGCCAAAAATGTAATCACTAAAGTGAGTATGAAAACGATCATAAGAGTCAAGAGGTAAAACACTGACTAATCAGATGCCGATAGTTAAAACATTGTAGAAGAGAACACCATGAAAAGAGACTCTGTAATGGCTACAACTATATAGAAACAGCAGAGCAAATTAGTCACGTGTGCTCCAGCTGTGCACCTGAAGGATCTAGTAAGTCTTAAAACTCTGCCCAAGATGAGCAGCAAAGTGATCCAGCGAGAGCTATACAATGCTGTCGTGTGGGAGACCCTGCAGGGTCTCTGGTCCCGCTCCCCACATAACGCAGGATATGGTGAGGCCAAAAAAGAACACCCACGGAGCCATAGGTAGGGGAGTCATACCACTACGGTCTCACTGGAGGCTGGGTTCACTAGACGTGCGACCTGCTGTCCGTTTTGTCTGCAACCCACCGACGACTCTCTTTCACTCTCCTCCACTCTCCTCCGTAGCCGCAGCAGTTATATTGGCGGCTAATTGGCTAACTGGCTACAGCTGATGGCCAATCAGCCACAGCTGATGGCCATCTACTACCCGAGCCAGCACTCCTCCACGTGAGGCCGAGAGCCTGTAAACTACTTTCTGGGGCTCTGCCCCCACACTGCCAACTGAGTTCCATTAAAAGTCTTTGATGAATTGAGGCAAAACATTTATAGGCAAATGAGACTTTTTTTTTAATTTATTGGGGTGACAATTGTTAGTAAAATTACATAGATTTCAGGTGTACAATTCTTTTTTTCATTAAAGTTTATTGGGTGACAACTGTTAGTAAAGTCATAGATTTCAGGTGTATAATTCTGTATTACATCATCTATAAATCCCATTGTGTGTTCACCACCCAAAGTCGGTTCTCTTTCCATCACCATATATTTGATCCCCCTTACCCTCATCTCCCACCCCCCACACCCCTTACCCTCGGGTAACCACTAAACTATTGTCTGTGTCTACGAGTTTTTGTTTCTCATTTGTTTGTCTTGTTGTTTTTGGTTTATATACCACATATCAGTGAAATCATATGGTTCTCTGCTTTTTCTGTCTGACTTATTTCGCTTAGCATCATACTCTCAAGATCCATCCATGTTGTCACAAATGGTTCTATATCATCTTTTCTTACCGCTGAATAGTATTCCATTGTGTATATATACCACAACTTCTTTATCCATTCATCTATCGAAGGACATTTTGGTTGTTTCCATGTCTTGGCCACCGTAAACAAAGCTGCAATGAACATTGTAGCACACTTGCCTTTATGTATAAATGTTTTCAGATTTTTTGGGTAGCTACCCAGGAGAGGGATTGCTGGGTCATATGGTAATTCTATTCGTAATTTTTTGAGGAAACTCCACACTGTCTTCCATAATGGCTGCACCAGTCTGCATTCCCACCAACAGTGTATGAGGGTTCCTTTTTCTCCACAGCCTCTCCAACACTTGTTACTATTTGTCTTGTTGATGATAGCCATTCTGACTGGGGTGAGGTGATATCTCATTGTGGTTTTTATTTGCAACAAATGCGACTTTTTAAAAAGACTTTTGTGCTTTTTAAAATATATTCTGAAAAACTAAAAATTGCTCCTTTAGTTGCTTATGAAAAGGACTTTACATACACAGTGAACTTATGAGTCATTCAGGATTGGTTTTCAGAATGTTGTATTTATTTTTCTTCATGGTAAAATAAGGCCTAAGACTCCCTCACCTAGAAATCCTTAAAGCTGTTTTTATTTTTAATGTTTAATTGTGGTTATATACCTCACGTAAAATTTACCATCTTAATCATTTTCAGATGTTCATTTCACTTGGGTCTCCAGAATTTTTCATCTTGCAAAATTGAAACTCTTATACCCACTGAACAACTCCTCCCCATTTGCCTTGCCCTCAGATGCTGGCAACCACTAGGGGTTCTCCTGTCTGTCTCTGAATGTGACTGCTCTAGGTACCTCATTAAGTGGTATCATATAGTATCTGTCTTTGGGTAATTGGCTTACTTTACTTAGTATAATGTCTTCAAGATTCATCCATATCGTAGCAGCTGAATAATATTACATTGTACGTGTAAACCACATTTTGTTTGTCCATTCACACATTGATGGACACTGCTTGGGTTGCTTTCACTTCTTGATTCCTGTGGATAAGGATGCTTTGAACATGGGTGCACAAATACCTCTTTGGAACTCTGTTTTAAATTCTTTTGGATATATACCCAGAAGTGGAATTGCGAGATCACATGGTGATTCTATTTTTAATTTTTTAAGGAACTGCCCTACAGTTTTCTATAGCAATTGTACCATTTCACATTTCTACTGTGAAAGGAAATGCACTGGACAAGTGCACCAACAGTGCACAAGGGTTCTTTTTCTCCATATCTTCACCAACACTTATATTCTGATTTTTTTAATAGTAGCCATTCTAATAGATGTGAAGTGGTGCCTTATTATCGCTTTGATTTGCACTTTCCTAATGATTAACGATGTTCAGCATTTTTTCATATGCTTATTGGTTTCAAAGTGTTTGAAGGTGCAAAAGATGGCAATTCCTTATGGGGCCAGTTATTTGATTACTAGATTCCTATTAATCATGTTATTTGTCCAGTGCATTTCCTTTCTTTGGAAGCATTTTCCAGAAATCATGCCTTAACTATATCTACACATCTGTAACAAAAAAAGACATTTCAAAGTCATGTACTTTTAACAGGAAACACTGTGGTCATCTTAATAAACACATTTTTTTTTTTTTTAAAAAAAGAATACGTTACAAATAAACTTGGCCTAAGATGGAAGAGTAGGGAAAATTCTGTTCTCATTCTTGGGTTGGTGACTATATTAGTTTTCTAGGGCTGCCATAACAAAGTAGCACAGCACAGACTGGGTGATTTAAAAAAACAGAAATTCATTTTCTCAAGATTCAGGAAGCTACAAGTCCAAAATCAAGGTATCATTAGGGTTGATTTCTTCTGGGTTGATTTCTTCTGAGGCCTCTTTCCTTGGCTTGTGGACAAACTTCTTCTCCCTGTATCATCATATAGTCTTTCCTCTGCATATGCCTGTCCTAACCTCCTCTTGTAAAGACACTAGTCACTTTGGGTTAGGGTCCACCTTAATGACTTCACCTAATATTAATTACTTCTTTAATCACTCTATCTCCAATTACGGTCACATACTGATGTACAAGGGGTTAGAACTTCGAGATATGAATAGGGGAGTGGACACAATTTATTTCATAACAGTGGCTGTAGCAGATAAAGGAAGACAATGACAGTACTTCTGGTAGGAACCCCGGTGAGAGATCACACTATAAATCCAGCTGGGAGGAAGGCTGTGTGTGGACCCAATATATAATGGCGGTTCCATAAGATTATAATGGAGTTGAATTTCTTGTTAGAATTGGAAGAATGTGTCATTCAGGAGTAATTTGTTTTCTCTGATGGGAGCAATATCTGGTGCTTGGCAATAGATTCTCTTTCACAGCACCTCAATTTTGAGTGCACAGATTATATCCCAATCAGTCAGCCACTGACTTGTTTCAGCAGAGAGGAACCTGTCTCCCCAGCACTATATATTCAGAGGGTGCTACAGCCCTCCCAGATCTAGCCTGATGATATTCCAAGTATATTGTTGTAAATTCTTTGTTGAGGACCTAGTATCCTGTACAAGGACACAGGTCTACAGGAGGAACCTTAAAAAGTATTAAGTGCCACTGCCACTTTAGTAAAAGCTTCCTGTGGCAGTGTGAAGCCAGCCTGTCTCTATGCTTTGGAAATATTTTCAGGTTGTAATGATGTAAAGCATAGATAAGTTTTATTTCTTCCATCAATTCAATGCCAGTGAGAGTCCTTTGTGCTAGAGAGGGTCAATGGGGCCAAAAACAAATTTCCAAAGTCAAAATATTGAGTCACCAGTCCTATACCTTCTCCATGTAAACACCCTGTTTTTCTAATGAATACCAAAAAATTCCTTATTCTGACCACTGCTCCAACATGCAATAGCCAAAACCACATTGCCATGACAATCTCCTATGTTCCTTTATCTCTCCATCCTCATGTCTTATTCTTACTGATCCTCAGGACACATTATACTCCCTCCTGACAGTCACTATTATGGTGATCTATGCCTTAACCAGCTAGTTTCTCCTCAATATTTCCAATCAGTCCATCCCACATCCCTGTTCATGGAGCAGCATTGATAGCTTTGGTGTTCTATTTCTGATCTTTTGGAAGGTAGGAGGGGAGGGACAGTTTTAAAAGTCTACAGTAGGAGATCCAAGATAGGAGAGTAGATAAACACCAGGCCTGCATCCTTCTGTGAACACATTAAAATTACAACGAAATTATATAACATCGACCAGGAAAACCATCTGAAGTTTAGCTGAACAGAAGTTCTATAACTGAAAATATAAAGAAGAAGCCACATTGAGACTGATAGGAGGGGCAGAGACATAGAATGGGCGCAAACTTCCCTGTGTCAGTTGAGAATGAGGAGGAATATCTTGGCGGCACAGGTTCCCCCCAGAGAAACGAGTGGCCCCAGCCCCCCACAACTGGCTCCCCAACCTGAAGTACTGAAGCCAGTAAGAGTAGCCCCCAGAACATCTGGCTGTGAAAAACAGTAGGGATTCCAACCATTGGGGTGGGACAGAAGGTGGGGGGAAACCCAGAGTCCTCTTAAACAGCCTGTACACAGACTCAGTCACTCGCAGGCACTCACTTTGGCTCCAGCAGAGGGAAAGTGACTCAGTAGGCCTCGGAGACATATGGGGAGCAGACTGAAGTGTATTGCTTCAGGGGAAGGACTAGAATACAGTCAGCAATTTCCTGGTGAGAGGTCTTCTTCCCATGTAGCCGGCAGGCTGGAGCCATCTTTCCTATGGTGAGCCCCCCACCCCCACAGGCCAAATCTGAATCTGATTGGCCTTGTGAGCTCTGCTTTTCCACCCTGCTGACTCAGCTGGGACTCCCCCACCCAACCAACTCCCCCAACCCAAGAGGTACTCTACAAGCAGCCAGCTCTGCCTGCATTGCACTCTTTCTTGGAAAACTATCAGGGTCCAGCAGGCCCTTAGTGTGATCTGAGACTTTTGCTGAGACTCAGCATTGGCACCAAATCAGAATTTACCTGGTGACCACAACCCTTTCCAGTCTAGTGACTCCCCGAGACCCAGCCTTACACAACACGTTGCCCAAGGCTTTATCAGTGGCTGAACCTTAAGGAAGCCAACAGGTAGCAGCAGGCTTCCGGGTGTCCTGGCTTTTTGCAAACTTATCCCAGGCCTGGTACTGGTAGCAGTTTCCCTCTCCTACATGCCCCCAAGTTTAGCACAGGCAACCCTGGATTGTTTTGTAGCTCCTACCAGGTAGCCTCTGGCCATCCACAGGCAGTGGCTGACCTGGGCCCCTCCCAAGAGGCCCCAAAGGCTGCACCAGAGCCCCTCCCAAGAGGCCTCAGAACCAGTATACTTGGAGGCTGGCTTCAGACCATAGTAGAGTATTGCCCAATTTCCCCACAAGTGGCACATACAAAGGGTGGTCTCAACAAGCACCAGACCCCTCTGGAGTGAATCCCACTCAGTGGGGTAAGCTTACCACACAGCAGTCCATAAGCTACAGATGTGGCCAAACACAGCCAGTCAGCCTGAGGGTCAATCCCACCCACTAGCATGACAGTAGCAATGAAGGATCAACTATAACAGGCAAGCACACACAACTGAAACAAGGAACACTCCTGAAGCACCAAGTGCAGGTAACCTGGGAGATTGTGCCACTAGGCCTCATGGGACAACTACTACATTAGACCACCCAGCCAAGACTGTGTGAAATAGCAGATCTACCTAATACATAGAAACAAACACAGAGAGGCAGCCAAAATGAAGAAACAAAGAAATCATCTAAAATGAAAGAACAGGAGAAAAATCCAGAAAAAGAACTAAATGAAATGGAGGTAAACAACCTACCAGAGACAGAGTTCTGAACAATGGTTATAACGATGCTCAAGGAACTTAGTGAGAACTTCAACAAAGAGATAGCAAGCATAAAAAAAAGGACAGAGAAACCATAAAAAAGAACCAGTCAGAAGTGAAGAATACAATAACTGAAATGAAGGATGCACCAGTTGACTAGATGAAGCAGAGGATCAAATCAGAGAGTTGGAAGACAAGGTAGCAGAAAACACCCAATAGGCACAGCAAAAAGAATCCAAAAGAAATGAGGATAGTTCTAGGAACCTCTGGGAAAACATCAAGCATATCAACATTTGCATCATAGGGGCACCAGAAGGAGAAGAGAGAAGACAAGAGCTTGAGAACCTATTTGAAGAAATAATGACTGAAAAGGTCCCTAACCTGGCAAACGAAATACAAGTCCAGGAAGTGCAGAGATTCCCAAACAGGATGAACCCAAATAGACCCACACCAAGACACATTGTAATTAAAATGGCAAAGGTTAAAGACAAAGAGAGAATACTACCATGTTTCCCCGAAAATAAGGCCTAACTGGAAAATAAGCCCTAGCATGATTTTTCAGGATGACATCCCCTGAAAATAAGACCTAGTGCATCTTTTGGAGCAAAAATTAATATAAGACCCAGTCTTATTTTCAGGGAAACACGCTAAAAGCAGCAAGACAAAGGCAACTAGTAAGTTATAAGGGAGCTCCCATAAGACTGTCAGCTGATTTCTCAACAGAAAGGTCAGAAGGAATTGGCACAACATATTCAGCATGATGAAAAGCAAGGACCTACAACCAAGAGTACTCTACCCAGCAAGTCTTCATTTAAAATTGAAGGACAGACACAGAGCTTCCCAGACAAAAAGCTAAAGGAGTGCATCACCACCAACCAGTATTACAAGGAATGTTAGAGAGACTTCTTTAAGATGGAAAAAAATAAAATAAAAAATATGAATAATAAAATGGCAATAACTACATAACTATCAACAATTACTTTCAATGTAAGTGAATTAAATGTTTCAATCAAAAGATATAGAAGGGCTGAATGGATAAGAAAACAAAACCCATACATATGCTGCCCAAAAGAGACTCACTTCAGATTGAAAGACACACAGAGACAGAAAGGAAAGGGATGGAAAAATATATTTCATGAAAATGGAAATGAAAAACAGTTTAAAAGGTTGGGGGGTAGCAATACTTATACTAGATAGAATAGACTTTAAAACAAAGGCTATAATAAGAGACAATGATGACCCCAGTATCCCACTTCTGGGTATTTATCTGAAGAAACCCAAAACATTAATTTGAGGAGACGTGTGCATCCGTATGTTCATTGCAGCATTGTTTACAATAGCCAAGATGTGGAGGCACCCTTGGTATCAGTTGATGGAAAAATGGATAAAGAGGAGGTGGTACACATATACAATGGAATATTGTTCAGCCATGGAACGGAATGTGTTCTTGCCATCTGCAGCAGCATGGATGATACCTGGAGGGTGTTGTACTCAATGGAGTATATTAGAGAAAGACAGATGCAATGTGATTTCACTTACATGTGAAATCTAAGGGCAAAATTAACAAACATTACAGAAACAAACTCATAGATACAGAAAACATTTTGATGGGTCACAGATGGGAGGGGGGTTGAGGGTGTTGTTGAAAGAAGGGGAAGGGATTAAGATGTACAAATTGGCTGTTACATAGTAGTTATGGGGATGTAGGGTAAAACATAAGGGATATAATATAACTATGTATATTGTCAGATGGGTACTAGATTTGAAGGTTGGTAGATGGGAGAGGGTTGGAGGGCAAGGTGAAAAAGGTGAAGGGATTAAAACATACACACTGGTAGTTACAAAATAGTCAATGGGATGTAAAGTAAAGCATAGGGAATGTAGTCAATGATATGGTAATAACTATGTATGGTGCTAGGTAGGTACTAGACTAGTCAGGGGGATCACTTCTTAAATTATACAAATGTTTAACCACTATGCTATCCACCTGAAATTAATATAAAATAATGTTGAATGTCAACTGTAATTGATAAGTTTAAAAAGGGGGTAAAAGGGGAAGGAGAATAAGAGGTCCAAATTTCCAGGTATAAAACAAATAAGTCATAGGGATGCAATGTACAGCGTGGGAAATACAGTCAATAATTGTGATAGCATGGTACAGTGTCAGCTGGTTGCTGGACTTATTATGGTGATCACTAATTTAGGTATATAAATGTTGAATAACTACAGTGTACCCATGAAATAAACATAAGATTGTATGTTAGCTATATTTTTAATAAAAATCTTAAAAATAAATAATAGTCTACAGTAGTGTACAGTAATGCCCTGGCCTCAACATCACTCACCACTCACTCACTGACTCACCCAGAGTAACTTCCAGTCCTGCAAGCTTCTTTCATGGTAAATGTCCTATACATGTACACCATTTTATATTTTTTATACCATATTTTTACTGTACGTTTTCTATTGTTAGATACACAAATACTTATCATTGTGTTACACTTACAACTGCCTACAGTATTCAGTACAGTAACCTGTTGTACAGGTTTGTAGCCCTGGAGCAATAAGCTATACCATATAGCCTAGGTGTTAAGTAGGGTATGCCATCTAGGTGTGTGTAAATTCACTCTATAATGTTAACACAACAATGAAATCACCTACCAATATATTTCTCAGAACATATCACCGTCATTAAGTGACGTATGACTCTGTGTGTGTGTGTGTGTGTGTGTGTGTGTGTTTGTAAATTTAAGGATATATGTCACGTTGATATTTATTTTTCAAAGTTCAAATATGTATTTCATGTCTTCTGAGCATTTCTTCTCCATAAAAAGTCTAACAGTCCATTGTTGCCCAATTAAACAGAGTGAATGTCCTATTGTAAGACGGGGTAGAACCAAATGAAACATAAACTATAAATCACCTCTGCCTGGTCAGTCCAGGCCATTGGAAACTTTCCACCAGATATCACACCCCACAGGAATTTCCTCACTTCTCTCCTCAGTCTGTCTTCAGAATTTGTTGCTCTGAGTGATTCCAGCCTCATTATACTTCCTGGGTGAAAAGAGGAAAATATTCTTTTCAAAAAATACAACATCACAAAAAAGGAGAAATACATTAAAAACATTGTTAGTTTTAATGAAAATTATATGTTCAAATTCCTTATGCACTAGGGAGACTACAATATTATGGGCATATGTAATTTTAGCCTCTGTTTGAACATTTTTATAAAGCATCCCATTGTATTGTGATCCCATTTGCTTTTTGAACAATTCTTCCTTCTGGTGAGCAAAATCCCATTCACTTTGGCCTGCAAGCTCTGGCCCTTACTTTGCCTTCTGCATGTGCCCTCTGCAGCAATATGTAAGTCTACTACTTCTTTACGTTGTTCCTAAGTTGGAATGTTTCTTCATTCTTCACTTCCCAGATAATCCTCTGCTGCACATACTTTTATTGCTAATGTCCCCTTTAATTTAGCATCCTGAGCACACTCGTTCTTTCATTAAATAGATATTTGTTGAGCACCCACTGGGCCAGGTGCCAGTGAGGAAACAACCTGTAAGCCATATGTAGTCCATACTCCTGGTCAGACTTAATGTACAGCATCAAAAACAATAGACAAACAAATAAACAAACAAACAAACCCTAGACAGCATTCTATGGGCATTGGGGTGTCCTCTCCATTTTATAGACAATCCCTGTACACTTTCCTAAAGAATGCAGTTTGTTCACCATCACGCACCTTCCATAGTGTTGACTCTGCACCCTGTTAGACAGTTCCCTGCACTCCAGCTGGTGCCTGCTTGTTGCTGATGGTCTTTGGGAGTGCAGACTCATGAAGTGCCTGATGTGTACAAATAAATGGTCAGCAGGTTCTTACTGTCTGGTCATATTTCTTTCCTAGAAACCCCCACAATGTACCTGTTCAGAAATGTAGCTAATCCCGCTAGTTATAAACAGAGGTTTCCTCAACTTTCACATGGTCTAGATTTATGCACTAAGATGCTTCAAGGATATGAGTCAGGATATGATTCATCAAGGCTGGCAAGAACTGGCCTTGCAGGAATTAAAATCTCCAGTCCTCTGGTTGACTCTAGTACACAATTTCAGAAGGACTGCAGCTTCCCAGACCTGGCCTGTGGTCCCCGGTGCAGGAATTCTCAACCATGGCCTCCATGGCCCCCTTCTTTTACCTACTGTCTGTGGTTCAGTTTCACTCCTTAAGGTTGTGTTTATTAATAAGAGTAGTAATTTTAGCTTCATTTTTAGACCAAAAAGGGGCTAATAGGAGTTAATTAGTTTCAATGAAAGATCAAAGCAGGGAAGCTGATCTTCCACCCAGAGTTTTGCTGCTGCTGTTCTCTCTGCAGCTCTAATTCAGTTCATCCTTCTCTCAGGAGTTAGCACAGTCCTGCCCTCCTGATACCCCCCTACCCTCGGAGAGCTGCCTCTGAAGATGCTGAGGACCCAGGGTGTAGGAGCTTTCAATTGGGTCATATACTACACACAAATGAGTTTCTCCAATCCAATCTGGGGACAGCCATGTCCTCCTTTACACTAATTCTAGCCTGTGTTAGCAAAAAGCAGTCCACATGCAAACAGTGGGACTTGTAAGGGGTAGCAGTGTCACTGTAGGAACATTTCAACAAACTGTCCCAACACCACAAGGAGTTTGTAGTTGGAAAGGGGAAAACTGCAAACAAGAAGGTGGGTGTAGGAAGAGTGGAGTTGGGGGAGGGGGCGGGCCAGCTCAGGAGCCACTGCTGGACAGCACCATCTCTGGGCACGTTGTCCTCTTCCCTCAGGGTAGCACCAAAAGTGGACAGGCAGTCCAGGGGTGGGAGTAGTGTGGGGTGGAGGTGGGGTTAATCATAGAAATGAGGAGCTCCACTGGGATCTGAACATGCCTTATCCTTGATCTGCCATCATTTGTGTGCCCTAACGTGAAACTTCTAGTGCTTTAAGACAGTATTGGTAGGCACCGAAAAGTGATTTAAGCAAGAAGAAATTACAATTTAAATATGGGTATCATAATGTTGAATATTAAATGTTTATTAATTAAAACTGTCTTTGGAAATTACTGGCAATAAAATTTTAATAACTTGTACAATATTAATATTGAATAAAATTAATTTGCTAATAAAGTTGGTATACTGAGTGATCTTACATGAATGAATATAAAAAATTTAGTTACAAACTATATTTATGGTTTCACACAGTATTTTAGGAATACAAAAATGTATGAGGTTGGAGAGAGAAAATGGGATTGAGAAAGTATCAGATTAACGATTCTGAATTTAATTCATCCTAAAAGAACTGCAAGTCATGATAGTATCCTTTACAGATTATGCTGGAGTCTCTTAATGAAGTGAGTTTCTAGAAATAGCCTTTTCAATATTAAAAACCAAATATTATTTGTGTGTGTGTTACAAGAATGTTTAACAAGAAATAGCATCCAGTTTGCTCAGAGAACACATAGCAAAACCACATTTAGGATAACATCAAAACATTGGTAGGGCTATTACCAGGGGTGATATGAGGGAAAGAGCTATTTTATGTAAGGAGAGTCAGGTGTCTTGGATAGTATTATAATATCCCATCATTTTAGAAGTTTTTCAAGCCTAGGGAAGTGATGTGAAGGAAAGTGAAGCATCAGGTGTTTAAGACCGAAATTAAAAACTCTTTCTAATCCTGAAATTATTTGGTAATAGTTTTAAACATTTACAAAAAATTCTTGTACTAATGTCATATTTGGAATTTCTGATGCCTTTTTTTTTTGGTTTGGTTTCTTGTATGTCAGTTGAAAATATCTACTTTAATTTTTTTTTTTAATTTAGAATGTCATTGGTAAACATGCCTTCAAATAAATTAATGTCTCAACTCATTTGGCAGCACCACCAATTCACCCAATGGAAATAGGAAAAGAGAGGGGAGGATAGAAAGAGGGAATCCCAAGAGAGGCAGCCTATCACCCATGTGTAGGTGAGCAATGAGCATCTCGCTGCTGTTCCAAACAGCACTCTTCGGAATATCACCTGCTCAATACAACCTATGCATTTCTATTTGTTTTTCCACTTAAGTCTCAAATGTAATTTTAAAGTTATGTGTTATTCAGTCTTTGAAGTTAAATAATGTTAATCTTATATATTTATAGAGACACTTTGTATCAATTGTGAACTAAAATAATTTTAGAGATGAATGTGAGCATATGCTAGACTATTTACTTTTAAACATCTATCACCTAGTTGTGTTGCAAATGATACATGGTTGCAGTAAAATATTTAAAAACTTAAAAGTAAAAATTTGATAAGGTAAGCCATATTACAAACACTTAGATGTACTATGGACTAAATAATTTCCCAAAAAATTACTCACTGAAAAAAAATTAAAAATAACATTCAGTATATAATGAAAGCATCAGTACTCTTCCCAGATACTATCATAGGTTTTTTTTTAATTGGAATTTTTAAAGGAAGGATTGTTTTATTCTTTTAAAATAAGCCAATGGATGACCTTAATAATTAAGATATCTTTCCTTTCACATGCTCAGAGTGACCACATATAACTTGAAATGAATGTACGAGGTCTAACAATTAAGTTTGAGAACTTACCACCATGAGCTTACATTGGCAGCACTGTACAGACAGTTCGGTAAGGTTTCATAACCTTGGTATATCAGTGTCTCACAGCTATGTTCATGTCGACATGTGGTGGTGTCTTGCTAGTGGCATTCCTTATTGTTGTTGCGTGTTTCTGTGTGCCGTCGCGAGAATGTCTGAGCTTGAATTACAGCAACAAACAAACATTAAATTTCTTGTTAAACTTGGCAAGAGTGGAAGTGAAATCAGGGACATGTTAGTCCAAGTTTATGGGGATAATGCCATGAAGTGTACAAATGGATTAAATGTTTTTCTAAAGGGAGAGAACTGATAAAGAGAGGTCAGGGAAACCAGTAACGAGCAGAACTGATGAAAACATTGCAAAAATTTGTCGAATTGTGTGTCAAAATTGTCACTGACTATGAGAAGCATGGAAGACCAAGTAAACATTGATAGAGAAACAGGGAAATCATAACTGAAAATCTTGGCATGAGAAAGGTGTGTGCAAAAATGGTTCTGAAGGAGCTCACTGATGGACAAAAACAGAGGAGAGTCGAAGTTTGCCAAGACCTTTTTGGAGAGGCAAGACGATGTTTTGGGCCATGCTATCACTGCTGATGAAATATAGGTGTACCGATACAACCCTGAAACAAAGCATCAAAGTGTGCAATGGAAGTCAGCCAATTTTCCATGACAGAAAAAGTTTCGGCAGTCCAAATCAAGAGTCAAAATGATGCTGCTAACCTTTTTTGACATCAGAAGGATTATTCATTATGAATTTGACCAACTGGACAAATAGTTCATCAGGTTTACTATTTGGAAGTGCTGAAAGGCTGTATGAAAAAGTTAGATGAGGGGCTGGCCCAGTGGCTCAGGCGGTTGGAGCTCCATGCTCCTAACTCCGAAATCTGCCGGTTCAATTCCCACATGGGCCAGTGGGCTCTCAACCACACGGTTGCTGAGTCCTGCAAGGGATGGTGGGCTCCGCCCCCTGCAACTAAGATTGAACATGGCACCTTGAGTAGAGCTGCCTCTGAGCTCCCAGATGGCTCAGTTGGTTGGAGTGTGGGCTCTCAACCACAAGGTTGCTGGTTTGACTCCCACAAGGGATGGTGGGCTGTGCCCCCTGCAACTAGCAAGAGCAACTGGACCTGGAGCTGAGCTGCACCCTCCACAACTAAGATTGAAAGGACAACAACTTGACTTGGAAAAAAGTCCTGGAAGTACACACTGTTCCCCAATAAAGTCCTGTTCCCCTTCCCCAATAAAAATCTTAAAAAAAAAAAAAAAGAAAGAAAGAAAAAGTTAGACGAAAATGACCTAAACTTTTTGCCAGCAATTCATGGCTCTTACATCTGGGCAATACGCCAGCTCACATGGCACTGTCTGTGAGAGAGTTTTTAAGCCAGTAAACAAATAACTGTATTGGAACACCCTCCCTGCTCACCTGATCTGGCCTCCAATGAATTCTTTCTTTACCCGAAGAGAAAGGAAATATTGAGGAAGACATTTTGATGACATTCAGGACATTGAGGTTAATATAATGAGAGCTCTGATGGCCATTCCAGAGAAAGAGTTCCAAAATTTCTTTGAAGGGTGGACTAGGCACAGGCATCAGTCCATAGATTCCCAAGGGGAGGACTTCAAAGGTAACCATAGTGATATTCAGCAATGAGGTATGTAGTACTTTTTCTAGGATGAATTCGCAAATTTTATTGTCAGACTTCATATGTCATTGTTTTCCTTTGCTCATTGATACCTGTTACAACTGGGGGGGGGGAATCTAGAAATAAATGTGAAGTCTTAACAGAACATCCAAATCTAGACAATTTGGTAACAATGCCAAATGTATTATTTCTATTTAAGAGTAAAAAATGATGGAATTAAAACAACAACAACAACCAAACAAACAAAAACCTTAGTGAACAAGGTAAAATCTCCTGTCCTGCTTTATATGCATATTCCAAGTTCTTATCAAAACAACTCTGTAACATGGCAGGGGAGCTAAAACAAGTAAGTGACATAGGAGCATGAAAAAAAGCCAATTATCATCTTAAAAGTGAGGGTTTCACCAGGGTCTTTGTAAAACAGGCACTCATTCTCCAAAGGGAGAGGAGGTGGAATGATTGAAGATACTGCGGACAGTCTTGCACCACTGCTGGTTAACTAGCACCTGTCTAAAGATTTGTTTTCAAGACACTGCTCAGCATGATGCCCTGTGTGACCTTGAGAAAGTCATTCACATTCTCAAGGCCTTACTTTTTCATCTCCAAGCTCTCGTTTAATTCTAACCTCTTTGGATAGGTTATAAGACTCAAAAAGATATTCCTATACCCCTGTCCATAACATCATTAATCACTGTAGTCAAAAGGCAGAAACAAATGTCCATCAACAGATGAATGGATAAGCAAAATGTGGTATTAACATATAATAGAATGTTATTTAGCATTGAAAAGAAAAGGAAGATTCTGACACATACTACAAGATGGATGAACCTTGGAAACTTCTGCTAAGTGAGAAAAGCCAGACACAGAAGGACAAATATTATGTAATTCCACTTATGTGAGGTATATAGAGTAGTCAAATTTATAGAGACAGAAAGTAGAATGGTGGTTGCCTGGGTTTAGGGGAAGGTATTGTTTAATGCAGTTTGGAAAGATGAAAAAGTCCTGGAGATGGATGGTAGTGACAGATGCACAACACTGCGAATTTACTTAATGCCACAGAAATGTACCCTGAAAAATGGTTTAAATGGTAAATTTTATGTTATGTATATTTTACCATACTGAAAACATTATTAAAATTTTAAAAAGACAAAAATTCAGCAAAATTCTCTTTTGACTATTATAACAACAGATAGCGTCTGGTAAAGAATGAAAATGTATTCTTACATAATTTCGATTTCTTAATGATAAAGGATCAGGATAAGTTCTAAAAATTTTTGACAGTCACAATTACTTGAATAGAAGAGTGTTCATTTCCTGAAACAAAAAAGAAAACTCATTTCTTTAATTTCTAAAATACCTTAGCCATTTCAAAACATGTCTTTCTGCCACATTATTATATCGGGAGTGCCAAAAAATGTATATACATGATTTGTATTCATCTTTTGTTATCGGTATATATTGAGTATTACAATTTTAATAAAGTTTTTTCCTTTCTTAAAATGTGTATGCAGTTTTTGGCATCCTCTGTAAATGCTAAGGGAGAAATAATTACTTAGGACCATTCAGTGACCTGTTTGCTATGTCTAGATAATTTTTCTGTTACAAAGATCTTTCTTCTACTTAAACCAAACATCTCACATTGCAATTTAATATCATTTTTTTAATCTCTAGCTGATTTATTGTATTTGATTTATTAAAGATTACATTTCCAAAATATTTTTAAAATGTGGTAATTAGACCATCTTTAGGGAAGCAATCTTCATCTTAGATTTGTGCAAACTTTCATTTTCCTCACAGGGTAAGAAACAATAACTGGAAAAGGGCCAAATTAAATTCATGAGATTGAAGCTTTTCCATCAGGAGCTTTGGCTGGATTGCAGTCACAGTGGTTTGGATAAATGCCAATGATGTTACCAAAACAATGAGGACCATCTGCTCCCAGGCAACACTCCCCCCCAGTAGGGAGCTGTGTTTATTGGTTTGATTTAATTAAGGCATAGGTTTAGCTTTCTGGGCCCAATCTGTTTTATATTCAATTATAACTTGCCTTCTTGATGTGCTATTTATTTAATAGTGGAGTTGTGAAATTTTAAAAAATGTATTTTTAAATATTTCCCTTTGGAATTCTCAATCAGAAAATGTATCTAGTAGAATCAATTAATCTCATTGTAAGTAAAATAAACTATACAGTACTTCTGGTCAAATATTTGCATTATCCAAAAACTAAATTAAATATTCAATGCAGAACTAGAGATAAAGTTTTCTTCTATTCTTATCTAATTCCTCATTTCTCCAAATAATTACATTATGCTAAAATTTACAAATAAAAAGCATAATAAAATCACTATCTTTTATAGGAAACTTCATATTTTGATTCATGAATGAGATTATAAAACATCTCATAAATATATCTTTTAGCGAGGAGATAATTCAATTAATATATGGGTTATCAGCATTTGTTTCTCTTAGTGTTTATCATTCTTTTTTTGTTTCAATAAAAATTGAGTTGAGAAAGTAGAACTAATTAGCCAAAATTTGTGAAAAATAAGCTCAATGGTCTGACAGAGATGGAATAGCATCTTTGCCTCCTGTCTTCAAATGTATACAGCACGTTCCATGGTGTTTAAGAATTTGCCTGGCACCTGAGATTTGAACAGAACTTTGCACATCACAAAGAGACAGATGCAGAGGCAAGGACTAGTTGGGGACAGGGTTGGCCACTTCCAATCTTGTCACCTTGGATGTCAACTGTACTGCCTGATGCTAGCTACATCATTTAGAAAAGCCACAGTTATTTTTATAACACTTAGGAAAGTTATGTTGTCTAAGGGGGTGGGGGAGGATCACAGAATTAACTGAGAACTACTACAATTTAATCTTCCATTTATCCAGGCATTGAACAAGGCACTGGGGATAACAAAATGTATAGTCAAGTGAGGGCACCCCATACTCACAGCTCTCCAGGGGCTTCCAAATCTGTGATTCTGGGCTGCAAGGCTTGCCCTGAGCTCACCGTCCACTGGGTGTTCCCTCATGTCATATCCTAGTGCTCCCCCAGCCCACTGGGCTCAGTGCTTCCCCTCACAAGTGCTAAGCACACTTCTCCCTCAGGACATTTTCACTGCTGTTTCTCTGGCTAAAAGATTTACCCTCATATATTATCTTCACTTCACTCAGGTCTCTGCTCAAATACCACGTCTTCACTCAGGCCTTCCCGGCAACAACTGTCTACATGAGGAGACTTCTCATTCCAACACAGGTTATCCCTCAGCCTGCTTCAATGATCTCCATAATACTTATTCCTACCGGATATATCATACATCTCTTTGATGATTTATGTTTGTCTCCCCAACAAGAATATAAGGTCCATGAAGACAGGGATTTATTTTGTTCGATGTTGTGTTCCCATGGATTTAGAACAGTGCCTAAAACATAGAAGATAGTCAATAAATATTTGTTTGGGGGAATGAATAAATGAATGAAGATTTAATTCCTGGGGGGGGGGAAGACAGACATGTCACAAAAGAATTGCCACATGGGAGCACAGACTCCAAGTCCTTCTGGAGAGTGAGTCAGAGAAAAGGCTTCCCGGACAAATGACATTTGAGAGGGATCATGAAGATACAGAACTAGGTCCTAGACAGAAAAGGACGGAAGGGCATTATATTGCAGGAGGGGAAACGAAAGCATGAAGTTACAACATTGTTAGTTTCAAGGATAGATAGGAAGCTTGGTGAGAGTGGAAACAAAGTGGAGTCAAACTATAAAATGTTTCATATGTGGCATCAAGTGAAGAAATTAAAACTTGTAACAGAAGGCATCTAATTCCTCACAGGAAGATGAGCTCCTTCCACTCTCAAGCCAGGTAATTTGAGGAGCATTAACAGACTATTTACAAAGGTAGATCAATGTTAAAAGACATCACAAAGTGATAATGGCACTCGCTTAAGGACACTTTGCCAACCCTAGGCCAGAAGCAGAAATGGAAGAATGGCCAGAACCCATAGAGGGCAACCAGAAAGGATACAGCCAACCCTGGGGACCTGTCAAGAGGCAGCATGTCTAGATCTCATCTTTCCCAGCCTCCCGTCATCTCCAGTGCCGCCCCTTAGCTGAATCTAAATGGAAGGCTAAGCTGAAGAATTTTTGCTGATGTGGTCTGCAGGCTTCCTGTACCACAGAGCAGGACAGAGAGAAAACTCTGAGGGACAATGAGAAGATATCCACTGGAGAAGAACTCTCTTCAGTGATTCAAGGAGCACCTTTAGATGGATGGTGAGACCCCAAAGTCATACTCAGGCAACCAAAAATGTTCATTGTTAAATACCTAACCATGCAGCAATGAAAGAAGTTTCTTTCTACCCCAGAGAAGATGAGGGAAGAATGTGGGGAGAGAGAAAGGAAGAGTTGGGGAGAAAACCACTGTGTCTATACCTTCTTCCCAAGGACAACAGACTTTCAGCAGTTCTGAACAATCCTGAGTAGACCCACTATTTGTATGAGTAGATTATCATTACTCTCTGTATGTGTGTAATTTCATAAAGATCTACATTTCACATAAAGGGACAACTTGGTGTTACCCAGAGGTAGCTCTTGTACAAACAGAAGTGTGAAAGAAGAACAGGTCCTGAAACTTCTATTTATTTTCAAAGCTATTCATTTTCCATGGGATATGACATTGGTAGGGCTTGTTCAATTTTACCTGGATCTTTTGGTTGCAAAGAGTTATGAGTTAAAATTATTAAGAAGTGTGATTTTTTTTCTCCAAGCAAGGGTCAAAATATGGAGGAATTCATGTGAGGCATTGTCATAGTGGCCATATGGAAGGTGGGTGGAGTGGAAAGAGAATGAGGGTAGAGTGGCCACTTAAAAGGTTGTGGGAAAAGCTTAAGCAAGAAAGACCACGTCTTTGCCTATGGCAAGGCTGGCGAACCAGCTCTGGGATCTTCTTGAATATGTATTATTCTATACTTAGGCCATGGAAATCAGCCTCAATATAATCACTCATAGCTTATATAAGTACATATATTCTTAGTCCCTAAACTGTTTCATTTAACATCTGTCCCTTGTTCATCTGCCGCTAATCACTCTCTCTGTGCATGTTCTGAGGTGTTTTGTTTTGTTTTTTTTCTCTTTCTCTCTTTCTCTCCTTCAGTTTATTTTAAAAAGGGTAATAACCTCCCTTTTCTCTCCCATGCAATGTAACACTGTGATTCTTCTAGAGTCCTTATTTTTCATACACTCTTGTTACCATCTGTTATTTTCATGAATTAATCATTCTAAAAAGAGAATGATGGTTTCACCTTACTCATACAAAGGAAAATGTAAAGGCTCTTTTATGTTATATTGGAAGACACAAAGATGATAGATGATTTTTTTTCTTTTCTTTTATTCTTTTTTTTTTTTTTTTTTCTTTTTTTTTTTTCACTAAATGGCATTCCTTTTCTTTAGGGGGGAAAAAAAACTCCAAGAAAATGAATGCTGATTTATTCTTCCCTTCCCAATTTAACTAGGGTCCCAAAATCAGCTCTTAATCTGTATTTATATAGGCATTCTCACAGGCCAGAGTGGGCAACCAGGAATACTTACAGCACAAAATCTGCAGAGACTCATGATGAACAACAGGGCTTTGGTCTCAGAGGTGACTCATGAGGCACTAAGCTACTATTAACAGAGCCCCGATAAATGCAATGACTTCAAGTACAACCAAAAGTTTACTTCTCTTCACATAATTGTTGCAAAGTGAGCTATATTAGCAGGGCAGCTGCTTCATGTTCAGGAACATGCCCCATCCCCCTCGTGTGTTGTTGACATCTGCCAGGCTGAAGTCGGAACATTGGGGGAAAGGAAGGAGCGCCTGGTGTATTCAGAGACACTGTGGTAAGGCCTTGGCCCAGAAGGGCACAAATCATCACCACTTGTCTGTCATTGCTCAACATTTAGTCATGTGGCCAAAATTTCCTGTGCAGGTTGCTGGAAAATGTAACGTGGTCCTGGACCAGGAGGAAGGGAGTCTAGATTCTGCTGCACATCTCACAGTCTTCACTAAGCCAGGGTGCTCCAGGCATTGCTCTGGCTTTTGGGGTACAGGTGTGAGAGATAACAAGTGCCTGCTCACATGGAGCTCACACTCTAGGAGGGCGAGACTCATAAATACATAAATGACACAATTTCACATAGGGATGCATGAAGAAAACAAAATGGAAGCATAGAATAGAGGTAGACTGGGTCTGGGACAAGAGGGAAACCCTCTCTGAGGAGGTGACATTTCAGATAAGAAATAGAAGACAGTAAATAAGAGATAATAAAATATAAACTACATAGCATGCATTATGGTATATATCTACAAGAATTGTGATTAAGATTCAGGACGGAGATACACATATTTTAAAAAAGAAGGCTTTCTGGATTACATAAAACCAAAATCAGGTATTTTACCCACCCTACTGTGGAAGCAAGACATTCTTAGAGCTCAGATGGAATTTATTAATAGATATTAAAATCTAGAGCAGTTAGAGGTGCAAATACCAAGAATTGCTTAAGTTACCACTTGAAGTTCAGCTACAAGGAAACAGCAGGCATTTAAAGCAGATAAGCATGAGATAAAACCTCTGCTGAAGAGGGTCAACAGAACCCATGCTATGAGAGAGGAAGAAAAATCTGCAACAGGAAAACTTGGCTGGCTAAAGTTTGCACCAGTTCTCAGTGAAGGAATATTGAAAAGTAATTTAAGGAAACCAATTTAAGAACACTAATATATGTTATGCGTAATTTGTTGCATAAAAAATTATGTGTACCTGAACTATAAATGACACAATTCTCATTCTGCAGTAATCATTCTCATTAAATCCTTTTTGTCATCTATATTTATGAAGTCACAGGTAGAAGAATCTTTCTAATTTAATTATAATTATAATTTTATTACAAATAATAAATATGATAGCGACCTTGAGAGCGCACAGAGATTGGAAGCTGAGAAGGGAAGAAAGACGTGAAAAGAACTTGGGAAAGTGAATGCCATCATCTTACAAAGTGGGGAATCAAGGAAAACCATCTATGCTTGACACAACAGGAAATGTAGGCTTACATAAACTTTTCTAAAAATGGAAGACATAGTAGAGGAAATAAATTCAAAGGAAGAAAAATAGGAAAACATCTTTCAGGCACCCGAGGCATCCACATTAGGACATTTCCAAGGGAAGATACATATTTGGAAATAAGGTAGGACCTCCAGTTATTAAACTGGTGGGATCTGTGGGCTAAAGACTATTTCTCTTAACACAATTATTTTTACTCATAGTCTTTGATTACCCTTGCTGGGGGGCGGGTGTTGCCTGAGACAGAAAATGATATTCCATAAAGAAAGAAGAATGTTAGTGTTTTTTGTTTGTTTTTACCCAGCTACAGAAACTATTTTTAATCAATAGGTTAGCAAGCATTTATCAAACACAGTTTGTGGTTCATTTAACATTTGTTGACTTTCTACTGTGTGTCTGATGTTGTGGTATGAAACGTGAATAAGAGTACACACGTGCCCTCAAAGATTCAATTCAGTTAGAAAAGCAAACAAACAATTATGGAAGCAATGGAGAGGTAGCATGACTCTCCTAGGAAGAGTCAGGAAGGTTGGTGCACTTTGAATGGAAAGTTCAAAGAGGGCAACAAATCAACTAGCAGCTTTGCAGCTACAAGCAGTTTGCTATCACTGGAGAACCTGTGATGATGGATAACAGTGGAGAGGGAGACAGTGGCTTCAGTCGTCCTTATTTAGGCTGCTCACTACAATCACCTTTTTTAAAAAATAAGAAAGTTTGAAAAATTAAAAAATAATAAAAAAAAAAGGTCAATGAAAACGAGAGAGTAAGCAACGCCAAGAATCCATCCCTCCGCAGAAACATAAAAAATATCAAATGGAACCTATCAGAACCAACTTTGCCAGTGCTCTGGAAAATAGCCACAGGTAAATGCCAAGCAAAGGAAAGTCCAACTTAAAAATGATAGGAAACTTTGTAGTATTTTACTTGCCCTTGCCATACCCCTCCCCAGTCCAGCAGTGGCTTTGAAGATGGCAGTCCATATTCCCGGGATGAGACCCTAGTATCTGGCTTTGGAAAAAGCAGAGCAGACTTTATTTGCAAAGAATGTACATATCTATTCTAATCTGTCTGGGAGCTACATGAAGGACTGCCACAGCACTAGTTTTTATTTCACTTCAGAACACACGTAGGTTGGAAACGCAGCAGGCATTCTTTGAAAACATTGACAGGTAAACTAAAAACCTGTAGTAACCTGGGATTAAAGATTACAGTTGAGGTATATGATAGAGTGACAAAAACTTGGAGAAAAAGCTGGGGAAAGAGTTTTTTAGGAAATTAGGGAATTCAAGAGCTCAAGTGCACTAGGGAATTTAAAAATCCACGCACATGCTCAAGACAGGATGTATGCTCACAAAATAACTGAGGAGGACTTAACACGTTGCGTACGGCGGGGTTTAAATCCCTCATACCCCTCTGTTCCAGCAGATTTTTAAAAGAAACGACTTTAAAATGCACTCTTCTCTTTAAAGTGTAAATGCTTCTATGTCATTTATTATTTTTCTGTGGAATTTTTTAGGATTTACTCACCTATGATGTTAGTAATCCCTCCTGGTGTGATACTGCAGAAAGCAGCTTCCTTTGTTATTAACGAAACACAAATAATTCAATAAAATGTGCAAAGTAAAAAGAGTCAACAGTAAAAACGAGAATTCTCATTATCCGTCCTTAACGCATGGCTCAGAAAAAAAAAAACACGAAGATTCTCGTGATCCGTATGCAACGTGTTAAGTTTTCACTTGTGGCTGATTTCTGGGCTCAGTGCAAGCAGGAGTAGAATGCTAAGACTGTTGTAAATGGCCTGGGTTAGTGTTGGAGGAGTGCACTAGCACAGAGCCAGTCTGCAAAAACTGGGAGATGGTTTTTTAGCTTGTTTGTTTCTTCTTTTTGTCCTCCTCCTCTTTTTTCTTCTTCCTTTTCCTCTACTGTTCGTCTTTTCCTTTCTTTGCCTTTTTTTTTATTCTTAGTTCCTGTTGTTTAAGGAAAGCACTCTCAGAACAGTAGCTGGATTCAAGATAAAGGAACAGAGGTTTCAGAGACCACACATGATAAAGAATACACACTTTACAAAATCGTTTAGAAGAGTCACTAAACAAAAAACATCCCCAAGCACACAACAAATACAAATGATGAGTGGGGGAAGAACCTGATTTCCATACTTACAACATTATAATGTACAAAATGTCCAGTTTTCTACAAGAAATCATGAAGCATACAAAGAAATAAGGAAGCATGACCCATTCATAGAAGAAATTGACAGAAGCTGTCCTTGAAGAAGTATAAATTAGGACTTATTAGACAACGACTTCAAATCAACTCTCTTAAATATGAGGTCTAACAATTAATTACATTCATGAACTCATCCTAAAAAATGTGCTGCATACCTCATTGCTGAATATCACTATGGTCACCTTCAAAGTACTCCCCTTGGGAAGCTATGCACCAACGCCAGTGCCTAGTCCATCCTTCAAAGCAATTTTGGAACTCTTTTTCTGGAATGGCCATCAGAGCTGTCTTCCTATTACCCTTGATGTCTGAATGTCATCAAAATGTCTTCCTCAATATTTCCTTTCTCTTTGGGTAAAGAAAGAAGTGATTGGAGGCCAGATCAAGTGAGTAGGGAGGGTGTTCCAATACAGTTATCTGTTTACTGGCTTAAAAACTCCCTCACAGACAGTACAGTGTGAGCTGGTGCATTGTCATGATGCAAGAGTCATGAATTGTTGGCAAAAAGTTCAGGTCATTTTCATCTTTTTCACACAGCCTCTTCAGCACTTCCAAGGAGTAAACTTGGTTAACTGTTTGTCCAGTTGGTACAAATTCATAATGAATAATCCCTCTGATATCAAAAAAGTTTAGCAACATTGTTTTGACTCTTGATTTGGACTGCCGTTTTAGTCGTGGAGGATTGGCTGGCTTCCACTTTGCACTTTGACACTTTGTTTCAGGGTCATATTGGTGTATCCATGTTTCATCATCAGTAATAACACAGCCCAAAACATCATCCTGCCTCTCCAAAAGGTCTTGGCAACTTCAACTATCCTTTGCTTTTGTTCATCGGTGAGCACCTTCAGGATCATTTTTGCACACACCTTTCTCATGCCAAGATTTTCAGTTAAGATATTCCTAGCTGTTTCTCTATCGATGTTTATTTACTTGGTCTGCTATGCTTCTCACAGTCAGCTGATGATTTTGTAGCACAACTCGACGAATTTTTGCAATGTTTTCATCAATTTTGCTGGTCACTGGCCACCCTGACCTCGCTTCATCAGTGACGCATTCTCTCACCTTAGAAAAATGTTTAATCCGTTTGTACACTGCTGTTTTCATCATGGTATTATCTTCATTAACTTGGACTAACATGTCCCTGATTTCACTTCCACTCTTGCCAAGTTGAACAAGAAGTTTAATGTTTGTTCTTTGCTCTAATTCAAGCTCAGACATTCTCACGACAGCACACAAAAACACGCAACAATAATGAACGCCACTAGCAAGACACCGCCACATGTCAACACAAACACAGTTGTGAGACACTTATATACCAAGGTTATACAACCTTACTGAGCTGTTTGTACAGTGCTGCCAATGTCAGCGCACGGTAGCAAGTTCGCGAACTTAGTTTTCAGAACTCGTATGCTCAAAGAGCCAAAGAAACCAGTTAGAATGATGTTAAACAAATAGAAAAAGAATATCAATATAGGCATAGAAATTATGAAAGAATAGAAATTCTGAAGCTGCAAAGTACAGTGTCTGAAATGAAAATGAACTGTTATGACTTTTTATGGCCACTTTGAGCTGGTCATGCCTCTGAATGAACAGGCAAACAAGGAAGTTACTGTACTGGCTGAGGTGACAGATTTTTATTAAGAAGAGGAAACTGGGCTGCTCCTGCACAATGAAGGTAAGGAAGGGTATGTCTGGAACACAGAAGACCCTTTAGGGCATCTCTTATTACTACCATGCCCTATGATTAAATTAAATGAAAAACTACAACCGCCCAATATAGGCAGGAATACAAATGTCCCAGATCTTTCAGGAATGAAGGCTTGGTCACTCCGCCTAGGAAAGAACATGACAAGCTGAGTTGCTTATTGAGGGCAAGGGAAATACTGGATTGGTAATAGAAAAGGGTAGTTACAAATACCAGCTATGAGCATTTCAGAAACAAGTACTATAGTTGTTATGTTTTCTTCCTTGTTTTGTTATAAATGTGTATATATCAAAAAATACTTTCTTTTCTTCCCTCTTTTATCCTCTTATTATAGAAGATTTACTAACTTTAGATTATAGTATTTCAGTACTCGTAACTTGAAACCATAGTATTTAAGTTATGAGATATAAAGAGCAAACATCATCTTAGGACTTTGAATCATTCTCTGGGAAATGAGTTAGTGCGTTTTCATTTGTACGTAAAATAGTTGTATCATGTGAGGCATAAGTCTGACTTTGTTATTGTTTTTTATCTGGAGATTAAATATGGTTTAAGGAGATGTGTACATATAGGAGTCAAGGTGACAAGCGATGGACAGTCATTCTTAATTGTTTTAGTCTGTTTGAATTTCTATAACAGAATGCGATGGACTGAGTGGCTTATAAACAACAGAAATGTATTTCTCATAGTGTTGGAAGTGGGGAAGTCCAGGCACTGGCATATTCAGTATCTACTGAGGACCCATTCATGGTTCATACAGAACCAGCATGTCTCTTTGTTCTCATATGGCAGAGGGTTGAGGGAGTGTCCTGGGACCCCATTTATAAAGGCACTAATCCCATTCATGAGGACTTATGACCCAATTGCCTCCCAAAGGTCCCACCTCCAAATACTATCACACTGGGCATTAGGATTTAACATATGAATAGGGGGGGCACAAACATTCATTCAATGGCCTCTAGCATTAATATTATATGTCAACTTGGCTAGGCTGTGGTACTTAGTGTTTGCTCTAATACTAGTTTAGCTGTTGCTGTGAAGGTCTGTTGTAGAGGTGATTAACTTTTATAATTAGTTGACTTTAAGTAAAGGATATTGATTTTTATAATATGGGTGGGACTTACCTAATCAGTTGAAAACCTTAAGAACAATAACTGAGTTTTCCAGAAGAAAAAGGAATAATGCCTTGGACTGTAATATAGAAGTCTTACCTGAGTTTTCAGCCTACCAGCCTGTCCTATGAATGACGGATTCAAGATTGCAAGGTCAACTTTTGCCTGAGTTTCCAGCCTGCCTACCTGGCTACCCTACAGATATTAAACTTGCCAACCTCCACATTTGCATAAGCCAGCTCCTTGAGATCGCTGTCTGTCTCTCTCTCTCTGTCTCTGTCTCTCTCCAGAAGGTTATGCTTCTCTGTCTGATATAATGAGCAAACTAAGGTTCAGATCCCTGTCTGATATAATAAGCAAAGTAAACAAAAAGTTAGCAAAAAGTAGAAAATTATAAAGATTAAAGTGGCAGTAAATGAAATGGAGAATAGAAAAACAATTGAATCAATAAAACTAAAAATTAATTATTTGAAAAGCTCTACATAATTGACAAACAGTAGGACAGACAATAAAAAGAGTAAAGATACAAATAACTAAAATCAGAACTGAAAATACAGCATTCTTATGACATTACAGAAATAGAAAGGATTATAAGAGAATACTATGATCAATTGTAACTAATAAATAGATCATCTAGATGCAATGGACAAGTTTTTAGAAATACACAAATTACCAAAACTGATTCAAGAAGAAAAAGAAAACATGAATAGACCTATAACAAGTAAAGAGATTGAATCACTAATCAACTGTCACAACACAGAAAAGCTCAAGTTTAAATGACTTACTGTTGAATTCTACCAAATGTTTAAAGAAAAATTAATGTCAATCTTCTCAAGCTCTTGCAAAATAAATGAGTAAATAAAAGAGCAGGGAACATTTTCTAACTCATTTTATGAGGCCAGTATTACACTGATACCAAAGTCAGGCAAAGACACCACAAGAAAATAAAACTACAGATTACCATTTATGAATATAGATGTAAAATTACTCAACAAAGCAACTAGCAAGCTGAATTCAGCTCATATTAAAAAGATTATACACAAGAACAAAGTGAGATTTATCTCTGGAACACAAGGGTGGATCAACATAAGAAAATCAATTATCAAATACATGGTGATGGAAAGAGAACTGACTCAGGGTGGTGAACACACAATGTGATATATAGATGATAGATTACAGAATTATACAGCTGAAATCTGTGTAACTTTTAATTGTCACCCCAATAAACTTTAATTTAAAAATAAAGAATAAGAAAAGAAAATCAATCACTGTCACATACAATATTAACAGAATAAAGGAAAAACCCATATGATCATCTTGATTAACATAGAAAAATTTGGACAAAATCCAACGTGCTTTCATGATAAAAAGCACTCAGAAAACTAGGAGTAAAACAGAACTTCCTCAACATGATAAAAGGCATTCACGAACACCCTTAGCGAACATCCTCATTTAGCATGTTAAAGACTAAAACCTTTGCCTTCAGATCAGGAGCAACACAGGATGCCCACGTCAACACTGCCATTTAACATTCCACTGGCAGTTCTAGCCGGAGCAATAAGCAAATAATATAAGGTATTGAAGTTGGAAAAGAAGTAAAACTGTATTCACAGATGACAAGATCTTACATATAAAAAAGTCCCAGAGAATCCATGAAAAATCTACTGTAGTTAATAAATGAGTTCAGCAAATTTGCATTGTACAGGATCACAACAATCAGCCGTGTTGCTATGTACCAGCACTGAATACTCCTAAAATGAAATTAAGGAAACAATTCCCCTTACAATAGCACCAAAAAGAAGAAAATTCCTAGGAATAAGTTTAACGAAGGAGGCGAAAAACTTGTATACTGAAAACTATAAAACATAGCTGAAAGAAATTTAAAAGTACCTAAATATGAGGTCTGACAATTAAGTTCACGAACTGGTTGCAGCAATGTTGCTAATCTTTTTTACTATCAGAGGGATTATTCATCATGAATTTATACCAACTGGACAAACAGTTAACCAAGTTTACTATTTGGAAGTGCTGAAAAGTATGCATGGAAAAGTTAGATGAAAACGACCTGAACTTTTCACCAACAATTCATGGCTCTTGCATGACGGCAATGCACCAGCTCACACAGGACTGTCTGTGAGTGTTTTTAGCCAGTAAACAAATAACTGTCTTGGAAAAATCTCCCTACTCAACTGATCGGGCCCCCAATGACTTCTTTCTTTACCTGAAGATAAAGGAAATGTTGAAAGGAAGACATTTTGATAACAGTCAGGACATCAAGCGTAATACAATGACAGCTCTGATGGCCATTCCAGAAAAAGTTCAAAAATTGCTTTGAAGGGTGGACTGGGCACTGGCTTTGATGAATAGCTTCCCAAAGGGAGTACTTAGTAGGTGACCACAGTGAGGATGAGTTCGCGAACTTAATTGTCTGAGCTTTATAAATTGAAAGACACCCCATATTCAAGGATTGAAAGATTTAATATTGTTAAGATGGCAATTTACAGATTCAATGAAATCCCTATCAAAATTCCAATGGATTATTTTTTCAAAAATTGGAAGCCTTTTCACAAATTTATATGGAATTATAAGTGGCCCCAAATAACCAACAATGTTGCTAAAGAAGGACAAAGTTGGAAGACTCACATTTCCCAATTTCAAAACTTACTACCAAACTGCAGTGATCAAAACAATGTGGTACTGGCATAGGATAGACAGTAGACCAATGATCTATAACTGAATCAATAAACCCATATATCTATGGACAACTGATATTCAACAAGGATGGCAAAACCATTCAATGGGGGGGAAATGGTGTTGGGATTACTGCATATTCACACGCAAAAGAATGAAGTTGTACCCCTACCTCACACAATATACAAAAATTAATTTAAATAACTAAAACCACAAAACCCTTAAAGAAAAACTAAGGGGTAAACCTCCATGACCTTTGTTTAGCAATAGATTCTTTCATATGACCAAAATCATAAGCAACAAAATAAAAAATAGATAAATTGGACTTCTTCAAAATTAAAAACTGTTATGCATCTAAGGACATTATCAAGAAAGTAAAAAGACAACCTATGGAATGGGAGAAACTATTTGCAAATTATACATCTGATAAGGGTTTAGCATCCAGAACACATAAAGAACTACAATTCAACAACAAAATAATAACAATCTAATTGAAAATGAGCAAAGGATTTGAATAAGCATTTCTTCAAAGAAATATACAGAATATACAAATGAAAGATGCCCCACCTTATCAGTTATTAGGGAAATACAAATCAAACTACAGTGAGGTGTCACTTCACATCTACTAGAATGGCCATAATCAAAAAATGGAAAACAAGTATTGGTGAGGGTGTAGATAAATTGGAACCCTCATTCATTGCTGGTGGGAATGTAAAATGGTTCAGTTGTTGTGTAACAGTTTAGTAATTCCTCAAAAAAAAGCTACATATACAATTACCATATAACTCAGAAGCTACACTCTTAAGTGTTTTTAAAGAATTGAAAATGGGTGATTAAACAAATCCATTCACGTGCATGTTCATAGCAGCATTTCTCATAATAGTCAAAAGCTGGCAACAGCCCAAATGTCTATCCATGGATTAATGGATAAACAAATTGTTGTATATACATGCAATGGAATATTATTCGCCATAAACAAGAATGAAGTACTGATACATGTTGCAACATGGATGAACCTTGAAAACATTATATTAAGTGAAATAATCTAGACACAAAAGGTGGCATATTGTACAATTTCATTTAGGGGAAATATTCAGAGTAGTTAAATATGTAAAGACAGAACAAAGATTAGTGGTTTCTGGGAACGAGGGTGGGAAGGGGAATGGGAGATAACTGCTTAATGAGAATGCGGTTTTCTTTTAAGGTGACAAAAACTTTTAGAACTAAATATAGGTGGCAGTTGCACTGCATTGTGAATATATCAAATGCTCCTGAACTGTGTCACCCCAATAAATTTAATTTTAAAAAATTAATTTTACATTATCTTAATTTCACCTCAACAAAAATTGCAAAATAATAATAATAAAGTCCAATGCATTAACCCACACTAGAACTTCCAGGTGTGAGGCCCAGGAACTTTTAATTTTTAAAAGCTGCCCAGGTAATTCTAAGGAATGAGAACAAAGATTCCAAAATAGAGAAGCAATGGGTTGGATTGTGAAGAATTTGCCTTTTATAAATACTTTGTTTGAATGTTTGTATTTTATACTTAGAGAAGAGGAAGCCATTGAAGAATTTTAAACAGAATAACAGACAAGGTATGCCTTTTAAGATTTTGGTAGCAGAGTGAAGATAAATTGGAGGGGGCTTAGACTGGAACCAGGGAGACTGGCTGGGAGACATAAGCCAATAAAGATTGAGAGGACTCAAGACATAAAATACATGCAGAGGATGAGCACAAGGATAGAGGTTTAACATGCAGCTTTATGGCTTAGACAATTGAGTAATTGGTGCTGTCATTAACTGAAAGAAAGTCTGGGGAGATGGAGATGAGAAGAAATGGTGAATCCCAGGTTTGCCTTAATTTAGGATATGTTGAGCTTGAGGTGATGTGCTCGTAAAATATGTGAGTATAGCCATCAATGGGCAGTCTAATGTACTCATCTGGAAGTCCGTTTATGATAGTATTGATTGGCTTTTCACAGTGTAACCTCTCCAACACATAGGATATTCGCAAAAAGACAAACTAACACCAAAAATAAATTAAGATTGGCAGAAAACCTCACAATAATTTTGAAGGAATTTCAAAAAAACTAGACATTTGAAGCTTAAACAGAATTACAATCATAAGCAATAAATGATTTTTCACCAAAGTAAAGTAAAAGTTATATTCCCCCCCCACCACCACTTACCATATTTTGCCGTGTATAATGCACACATTTTTGCTAAAATTTGTGAGGGAAAAATAAGGATGTGCATTATACATGGTAGTACTAATTCCATATCTATATAAATGTTTTTAATTCTTTTATTTATGCTTATGAGTTAAAAGTGTAACTCTAGGGGCCGGCCCGGTGGCTCAGGCTGTTAGAGCTCCATGCTCCTAATGCTGAAGGCTGCCGGTTCAATCCCCACGTGGGCCATTGGGTTCTCAATCACAAGGCTGCCAGTTCGATTCTTCCACTCCTGCAAGGGATGGTGGGCTCCGCCCCCTGCACCTAAGACTGAACATGGAACCTTGAGCTGAGCTCCCGATGGCTCAGTTGGTTGAAGCACGGGCTCTCAACCACAAGGTGGCTGGTTAGACTCCTCAACTCCCACAATGGATGGTGGGCTGCGCCCCCTGCAACTAACAACGGCAACTGGACCTGGAGCTGAGCTGCACCTTCCACAACTAAGATTGAAAGGACAACAACTTGACTTGGAAAAAGTCCTAGAAGTACACACTGTTCCCCAATAAAGTCCTGTTCCCCTTTTCCCCCCCAAAAAAGTGTAACTCTAGAAATCAATAACGATATCTGTATGCAAAATAATACCCTGAAATACGATAATCAGTTTTATTGAACTTACGACAAACTTGCAACAACGAAGAGTTCTTGGCCTTCTATGATGCGTAAATATTGTAAATATGTTACCGGTACATAAAATTTCTTGTACCTTATATCTGTTCTTGTGTTTTGTAATTATTTGTCACACAAAATTTCTTGTACAATAATATGTTAAAAAATAAATGCTGAAATTCCTTTATAATACAAAAAACAAGTATCTAAATGTAAACAAATAAAAATTTGAATTAAAAAGTTAAAACGGAAGATCTTTTTCTCTGAATGTTTGGGCCAAAAATGTGGGTGTGCATTATACACAGCAATATATAGTAACTTGTGACCTGGAGGGAAGGGAAAAGGAAGACTGACGCTGAGGTGCACATAATCCTAGCAAGTATAGCCCCAATCACAGGCGGCTGCCTCGGCAGCATAGCAGACTCAGAGGAATAAGGATTCTCAAGTACTTGACATAGCCAGATGTGCAGGTCCTTTGAAGAGGCAACCTAAAAAGACACATTATTGTCTCAAAAGATTAAAGAAATGTCATTTCCCTACTTCTGCTAAGTACAACTAAAAATCTCTGGACATCACATATAAAATAAACACAAGAAGACTCTGAAAGTTGGAGCAAAGAAGCCAGACTAGCTAGGGATCTTGGTGAGTTCCCTGGGTTTTCTTTTTGCCTCATTATCCAGGTGCTGGATAAGCTGGCAACCCAGAATCACAAATGGTTGCTGACAAAAAAAGTCCCAACATAGCCTGCTATCTGTAGTGAAAAAACAAGGAAAGGAACAGTCTAGCAATACAGAAAGCTTTCAGACAATAACTGCTCTACTACTAAGGAATTTAGGCAGTCTCTAGAATTTGGAAAAGGGATTCTCTCACAGAAACTCCAGAAAGAATGTCCTGCTGGAACCTTGATTTTAGCCCAATGAGCTCCATTTTTTTCAGGCTTCTGATCTCCAGAGCTATAACAAATTAGCATTGCTTTAAACCACTAAGATTGTGATAATTTTTTACAGCATTAATAAGAAACTAGTAGAGGTTTTGGTGCCAAAAGTGGGGTGTTGCTGTAAAAAATACCTAAAAATGTGGGGATGGCTTTGGAATTGGGTACAGTGTAAAGGCTAGAACATTTTGAGAATTAAAAAAAGAAACTAGATTGTCTTGAATAGACTGTCAGTTGAAATATGGATGTTAATGGCTCTGCTAGTGAGCACTCAGAAGGAAGCAAGGTGCCTGGTAGAGAAAAATGGGATCATCTTAGATAATACTTAAATCATCATAAACAAACTTAGTAGAAATGGACATCAAAGGCGCTGCTGTGAGGATTCAGAAGGATATGGGGAAGTTGTTACTGGAAATTGGAGGAAACAAGAGTCTTGATATGTAGTGGCAGTAAGCTTAGCTGAATTGTTTCTTATTGTTATGTGGAAAGTAGAATTTATAAGTGAGGGACTTGGATACCGTTAAAGACAAAAATTTTCATGTCACTTATTAATGATGGTAAGGCTGAGCTTATTTGAGGGGACTAGTATAATGGGGTCTTTTAGTAGGGAAGAGAGATTGAACTCAACTCTGTATATAAGGACAAGTGGAGATTTATAGCCAAGGAGCTGAGTGGGGGCTGGTCAGTGGATGAAAAATTACTAAGAGGAAACATCAGGGAGAGGGGATTCTGGCTACATCGACTTGACAAGATTTTTGCTGAGGGGAGAATAGCAAAGGTTGGGGATAAGGAATTTGATAAGTTATCAATGGTAGTTAGATACCAAGTGTGGGGAATGAGGCATTTGATCAGATGTTAAGGGTGGAGATTTTCACGAAACTGACCCAGCAGGATTCTTGCTAAAAGGAGACTAAATAGGCCAAGGATAGAGCCCAGGGGCAAGGCCTAGTCAAAAAGGGGGTTCAGAGAATTCTCACTAAAGGTTGGTCAAAGGAGAGAGTCTGTCAATATTTAGCTGAAGAGATTTTCAGTCAGAGTGTTGAAAGTGATGGTTTTTTCTTTTTACAGTAAATTGTGAGAGGAAAGAGATAAATTGAAGAAAGAACTGTTAAGCAAAAAAGGAACCAGGGTTTGCTGATTTGGGGAAACTCTCATCCTATCCAGATTGCAAAAGATGCTAAAATTAAGAGATTCACTGTCAGGAAAGCACTCTCTGAGAGAAAGCTAAGAGTGTGGCTCAATAACCTTTTGGTAATGCCTCCTACGGATCAAAAGGTTGGATCACACAGGGGGCTCTTTGAAGAGATTAAGCATTTGACTCATGGATATCCTCAGCCATCTAAGCATAAACCAGGAATAGGTATGGGATTGTTCAGTAGAGATTTATAGAGGAGCCTGTTGTCTAATGGAGTGAATCCCTAAGACATACATGAGAGTCTCACAAGGTTCTTGGCAGAAACACTGAACTGAACTGAAATGGACAAAAACAGCACAAAATGAAGAAAAGCTGCTGACCAAGGCTGTCAGACTTCCAAAATTCTGCAGGCAGGAACAGACTGATAAGACTATTCTACCGCAAATACCCGCTACCTTTCATGATAAAGGAAGAATGACTCCAGGTATGGAGCCGGGCACCCAGGGGGCAGAACTGCAAGTCCAGAGGACAAATTTGGGGATTCAGAAGGTGAATCAGTGAGCACAGATTATTATTCCCAAGTGCTGAAACCTAATAGAGTTTGTTTTGCTCAGTTGGATTTCTAAATTGCTTATGATTAATAAATCCCTTCTTCAGTCCATTTCTCCCATTTTGAATGGGAATGTCAGTAAGTGGTATCCTATTCCTGTCCCACCATTATATTTTGGGAGCAGATAACTTGTTATCTAACTTCACAGGTCCACAGACTTACAGGAATTTTGCCTCAGGATGGATTATACAAATTTAAAAGAAGTCACAGAGTATGGTCTTTGAGTACAATGAACTCAAACTAGAAATCAATAACAGAAAGATAACAGAAAAAAAAATCCGAACTTGGAAATTAAACAATACAGTTCTAAATCGTCCACAGATTAAGAAGGAAATCTCAAGGGTAACAAAGAATACAGTAAACTGAATGAAAATTAAAACATAATATATCAAAATGCGTGGCACACAGCTAAAGCAATGAAACAGGGCTCAGTTGGGACCCCTGTAGTAGAGACCTCGCAATGACCCTCGCCTCACCTTCCCTTGACCTGTAGCTTAATAATTGATCACCCCCCTGTGGCTTGAGCTTGGAATGTCCCCTGTCCCAGTTCCCAGTTTTAGAAAATTATCCTAAAATTATGATTAATACCCTTCCGCTCATTGATCACAATCTCTATGGTCTAGCATTCTTTCTAGGCTTCTCCTATCATTGTTCCTAGGTTGCCAATGAATGGAGAACCACGTTGCCAGAGGGAAGGCTCCATGCAGACCCCTGAACCCTCAAGTAGCTTCTGGAGGATCACCCAGATTTTCCCTTAAATGTTTGAGAATGTTAAGGCAGTTTTTGAAGGCGTTAACCTGATGCCTTCTCAGGTCACCGGAGTTCTGACAATAAACGCTTATTCTCAATAGCCCAACTCCTGTGGAGCAGCACAGGCACAATGAGCACTGGACTTGGTTGCCCTCTGGCTTCAGTTTCTTGTGACTCCATAGCAGGACAGCCTCTGGGTTCCTCTGGTAAGTCTTTCAGCTTGCAGAGGGTCTCGGGGGCTGCCTGGGACTGGGTGGATTCCTTGGCATAAGACCGACCTTTGGAAGCAGTTGCTGAGTGACTTTGTTCCCTGAGGTGGGGGGTTTGCACTAGGGCCCGCCTGTTTCGGTTGTCCTTCTGCTCAGTTGGGATAGAATAAACATTTGCTCTGTATTCCTGCCTCTAATTACTGGTTTGGTAAGTGGGGTAGCCCCCGAGTGTACAGCCTTGAGGGCCGTCTGGGAGTCACACTGATCCCCAGACTCCAATATCAGGCAAGGCATAATACTCCATCAATAAGGGCTTCTGGTTGCAAGCTTGCTGAGGTTCTGGAAGTGCACTTGTGGTTGGCAAAATTGCTCCCTGGAAGGTGGGGCCTATCTGCAGCACTGTAAAAGCCACCACACCTGGTTTCGGCCTTTGGGCATCTGTTGGTCTTATAACCACATCTAGTTTCTGGTTTTAGCCCACTGGCCGATGGTCTGATGCTCAATGGACCATGTATATGGAGGAAGACGATGTCACATCCAAATCTGTCACCTAGCTAGGTCCAGTTTCTGTATCTGGTATTCGGATCTGAATCTGGTTTCTCTGGTCTTGTCTGTCCAATCCAGGGAATACTTGGTCTCTGTGTTTAAGTCTCTGTTAAATGTGCCCACATTTTTCCAGCTCAATAATGGGATTTAAGGTTTCAATCCCAGCCGGGAGTCCATTGGGCAAAATATTAGGCCACTTGGGCGTCCCGGTGGCTCAGGTGGTTGGAGTGCCAGGTTCCTAATGCTGAGGTCACCGGTTTGATTCCCACATGGGCCGGTGAGCTGCGTCCTCTACAGCTAAGATTGTGAACAACAGCTCTCCCTGGAGCTGGGCTGCCGTGAGCAGCCGGAGGTCAGTGTGAGCTGCCATGGGCTGCTGAGGGCTGCTGTGTTCTGCCAGGAGCAGCCGGTGGCCAGCGTGAGAGGCGGGCAGCCATTGTGAGCGGCCGCAGCTGGCGAGAGCTGCCATGAGCGGCAGACCAACAACCTGAGACCCACTGCCTCAGCCGGGGAAGCACAAGGTTCATAATACCAGCCTGAGCCAGGGAGTTGTGTCCTACACAACTAGACTGAGAAACAACGACTTGAACCAGAGTGGGGTGAGGGGAGGCGGGAGAAGGGGGTAAAAATATTAGGCCACTGGCAAAACTACAGCTACTAGCTGTTGACCAACAAAAATTAATGTTCTATTACAGTACTGCTTGGCCAATGTATATATTAGATTCTGGAGAGTGCTGGTTGCCTAATAGTTCATTGAATTATTATACTATTTTGCAAGTGGAATTGTGTTCTATTAGAGGTCTGGGAAATAGGATGAAATTTCTTATGCATAAGCCTTTATAATAGATTCTAAAATGAAGGGAACTAAATTGATGGTTCAGAGAAAAGGGGAATCCACTTGTCTCCTAACCTACTTATAATTGAACACCAACTCTATATTCAGAAACTTTGCAAAAGTAAAAGTCTTGAAAAATTTTTCCTACTCTCAGTAACTTTCAAGATCTTGCAGATAACCTGAAGTGTAAACAACAGCCACTATTGCCTGAGGCTGAGGTAATTGAAGAAAAAAAGGACATTTTTAAAAAACAAGTGGCTAGTCTTAGTCTCTCAAGCCAGATCCCCACCTTTTTTCAGCCTATTTGGAACTGTTCTCTCTGCAATTGTTGGTAGCTCTGTTTATATATACACGATCTCTGATATCTGTTTATGTTTTATATGTAATTTAATGTCTTTGCCTCCGGATGGTATTACTAGATTATAACTTTTGAATGACTTAAAGAGATTAAACACTTATATAAATTAGAAATAAACAATAAAAACTGACCCAAGTATTTTTCAGGATCACATGATCTACAAAAATATTTGATGTTAAGGCTGGTTTAACTTTTGCTTAAATAGACTTTTTTTTAAGGTTATTAACACTAAATAGGTATCTTTTGTTTTACCTGAGTTTGCAAAAATAAATTCATGTTATCTGTGTTACAAAATCTGTCAAGAAAATAGCTTGGGTAATAATTAACTTTAAAATCTCATAGAGTTAAGAACTAATAAGAAGTAATTAAAATGAGGTTTTAGATAAAACTTTTCAGTAATAATTATATGATATATGGATGCCTAGACATAGTTTCCCAGCATCTGTTGGTAACTTAAGATTTTAGATTTGCTAAATTATGTTAAATGATAAAAATTATTGAATATCTAGGTATTTCAAAATATGAAATGCTGAAATATTAATTATTAGATAGGTCTGAGTTCATCTATTTCTAGCTTCTTGTCACAGGAACATTAAAAGACAGATTAAGATCTGTAAACAAACATATCTTGTATTTTATTACAAAAGCCTATGCTTTTGAAGGTTGCAAAATATGTTCCTGGATTTACCAATGGAAAAGCTAATTGCTTCCTTTTAGTTGTCAGTGAAAATTAAGGTTTTAAAGGTTATGAATTCTTATTAATGTGAAAGGAAATGATGTATATTCTCAGGAAAGTTATAAGGTATAGAAATACATTTTACAGGAATTAAAAGGTTTGTTCTAAGGATGGTTATTTCTGAATGAGTGAGAAGGAACAAACTAAGGGAGACAGAGGAAGTTGCAGAAGGTTTGTGAAGAAAAATCTTGAGAGAATGTTATATATGGTTATATACATGGTTAAATACAATTAATTCAGTTTGAATACCAAAAGTAAGCTGGTACAAAATTAAAGTTTTCTCTCACTGCTAAATAAGCCAAAGGTTGTTAGATTATTGGTCTGCTATTAATATTATGAAAAAGTTTTCTGCCTAAAAATAAAAGATTATATGTGTTATCAGCATAATTTCTATGTTTTACATTATCTTTATCAGAAACTCAAGAAAACTAAATCTAAGAACTAAGTTTTGCTAATAATTATGTAAACTTCTGTATCTTGGGGACTGCTAGAGTTCATGTGCCTTTCTTGGTGTCAGACATAGGCCAGTGTAAGGAAGCTTGGTCTGATGTTTTCCCTAACCTAGCAAGATACTATAATAATTCTGACTTATGTTACATCTTGATAAGAAAGCTCAGATCCTAGAAAATGCCAGGGAATTTATTTAAATGTCTTTAACAAACGAGACAGGGAAAACGAGAAACAGTGAGACTGAAAATGAGGCCAGAGACAGGCCAGACTTTTGGCCAGTTATAGACAAACCAAGGCCAAAGCTGCCTCAGAGCCACCCCAACCACCCCAGAAGAGGAACACCAGGTAAAGGAGTCTGCTTTGTATATGGAAGCCCAGACCACTGCAGTAAGGAGTGTCCTAATCTTCCAAAGCAGCGGTGCCCCCTGTGCAAACTAAAAGAACACTGGAGGAAGGATTGTCCCATGTTCTGAAGGAAGCAGGGACCAACTCCTTCCCCACAAATGTCTATGATCGACTGATGGGCCTGAGGGTCTCAGCAGCTCCCAAGAAGAAAAGGGCCATTCTCATTACAGGGGAGGAACTGCAGGAGACCCTTGATGTGGCAGGTAAGCCTATTCATTTCCTAGTTGATATGGGAGCCATTTATTCTGTCTTGACTGCTCAGTCTGGACCTATTTCCTCTGAAACCTGCTCAGTTGTGACAAGAAATAGAGCCCCTAGATTTGGGCTCATACTCAGCCTGCTTCTTACCATTAGCCTTATACCTTAGAGGAAATGTAAAACAAGCAAATCAGACTTTAAAAAGGACTCTGGAAAACTTTTGTCAGGAGACCTCTAAGCTCTGGCTCTAGTTGTTGCCTGTTACTCCACTTTGTTGTCACGCTGTTCCCAAAAGAGCCCTTAAACTTAGCCCTTATGAAATGCTCCATGGGAGGCCTCTTCTTTCTTCTGATTTGCTGGTATACTCTGACCTCAATTCTGTTATTTCCTATATTATTAACTTGGGAGAAGTTCAACAGGCACTTAGGAAATATGGGGAACCGGTACTTCCCCCAGGCTGACCTCTCTACACATTGTAGCCCCGGAAAGCCAAGGGACCAAGTAATGTCAGATGCCTAGAGGGGAGGGGTCCCTAACAGACCAGTTAGCTCCTAAATGGAAGGGACCCTTTGCAGTTCTTCTGAGCACCCCAACTATTATTGGGCTTCAGAGAGTCATTGGCTAGGTCCACTTACCTCAAATCAAACCTGTGTCATTTAAGTTTCCACAGGACTCCCCGAGAAGGAAGACTGTCGCTCTGAATTGAAGACCTTAAGCTCCTCTTCAGACAAACAAATGAAGCTCCCAAGACTGATAAGTACTGATAACTACTGGAGCTGCTCATTATTGTCTTTCTCTTGGGCCTATTTTGGATCTAGTTTTCCTCTTTACTTTTACCCTACCTAGGATGCCCATTAAATGCTGTTTCTTTCATTACATAATTTTAGTCCTTTTGGCTCTCCTCTTCCCCAGGCTCCTCTAGGGACAATAGGAAACTAATATCTTTGTAAAATTGTTCTAATATAATACGGGCAATAGCCTCTCCAACTGCTAGATATGCCATAAATAGCCCCCTCCCCGCTGTGATAGATTAGCAACAAACTCCAGTGCCCACAGGCAGGAATGACACCCACTCTCAGCAAGAAGCAGCCAAGAACAGTCATCATCCCCGACCCTTGCAACCATACTAATTTTATAGAAATAAATTAATAAAAGAGGAACTGAAGCAGGGAGATAAAGGCATACAAATTGGAAGGGAAGAAATATACTGTCCCTATTTGCAGATGGCATGACAGTCTATATAGAAATACCCCCAAATTTACTCACACACATAAAACTCCTAAAACTAATCATTGAGTTCAGCAAGGTCTCAGGACACCAGGTCAACATACAAACATCAATTGTATTTTATACACTAGCAACAAATATGTGGACACCAAAATTAAAAATTCAATGTCATTTACAATCACTCAAAAAAAAGTAAAATAAATACTTAGCTGTACATCTAACAAAATATGTACTGGATTTGTATGCTGAAAACCACAAAACACTAATAAAAGAATCGGCATTATAAATTGAGAGATATTCTGGGTTCGTGAATAGGAAATTCAACACAGTATGCCATTTTCCCCCAAATTTTGAGATACAGGGTTATCATAAGTCCTACCAAAATCCGAATATATTTTTGTAGATACAAGATTATTCTGAAATTTATATGAAAAGGCTAAAGAATTAGAACAGCTAAAAGAATTTTGAAGAAGAAAAAAGTAGGCAGAATCACTCTGATTTCAAAACTTATTATACAGCTAGAACAATAAGGAGTATGTGGCATTGGCAGAAGGATAAAGTCATAAATCTGAATAGAGAACTCAGAAATAGTTCCATACACATACTGCCAACTGATTTTTGATGAAGGTGCAAAAGCAATTTAATGGAAAGAGGATAGTCTTTTCAATAAATATTGTTGAAGCAATTGAGTATTACAAGAAATAAATGAACCTCAACCTAAATTTCATACCTAATACAAAACATTAACTCAAAATATATCATAGATTTAAACATAAAATATAAAACTAAACTTTTAGAGGATAAACATAAGAGAAAACCTCTGGGACCTAGGGTTTGGTGAAGAGGTCTTAAGCATGATTACCAAACATCAACTTATAAAAGCCAAAATCGATATATTGGAATGCATCAAAATTAAAAACTTTTGTCTGTGCAAGACCTTGTTAAAAGATAAAAAGACAAGTGATAGACTGGGAGAAAATATTTGCAAACAATAAACTTGACAAAGGATTCATATCTAGAATGTCAAGAACTTTCAAAACAACATTAAAAATACAAAAAATTCAATCAGAAAATGATAAGAAGGCTTAAAGAGACATTTCACTAAAGAGGATATACCAATGGTAAGTAAGCACATAAAAAATGTTCAATGTCACTACAATTAGAACAGCTAAAATAGAACAGCTAAAATAAAAAGATAGTGACAATACTAAAGACTGGGGAGGATGTGGAAAACCTAGTTCTATTATTCACTGGTGAGAATGTCAAATGGTGCACACTGGAAAATAGCTTGGCATACTCATTAAAAAAAAAAAAAAGAAAAAAAAAAGCTAAACATACACTTATCATATGACCCAGCAATTGCACTTCTGGATATTTAGCCCAAAGAAATGAAAGCTTGTGTCTACAAAAAAACCTGTACACAATTGTTCATAGCAGTTTTATTTGTAAGCAGCCCCAAACTGAAAACAGCTAAAGTGTCCCTCAATAGATAAATGGTTCAATTAACTGTGTTATATTTATACCCTGGAAGAAGGGGCAAACTATTGATACATGCAAGCACTTGGGTGGAGATCAAAGATATCATTCTGACTGAAAAACGCTGATCTCAAAATGTCACATACTATATGATTTCATTTCTATAACTTCCTTTACATGACAAAATTATAGACATGGAAGACAGGTTGTCAGGGGTTAGGGATAGAGGGGGAGGGTTGGGTGTGATCATAAAGGGGTAGCACATAGAAGGCATTTGTGATGACAAAATAGTTCTATGTCTTTAATTCAATAGTGGTTACAGAAATGTACACATGTAATAAAATTACATAGAGTTATACATACAGGAGTGATGTCAGCAAGATTATAGACTAGTTGGTTCCAGCCCTCTTCCCCCCACAAAAACAATGATTGAACAAGCACTCATGGAAGATAACAGCTCTGGGAAAGATCCAGAGCACAATTAAAAATCTGCAGCAACTCAGTGGAGCATAAAAACCAAGGATGGCCACATAGAATCGTGTAGAAAGCATTTTACCTGTGTCAGCCTCATCCCCAAGACTGGCACAGCATGGCGTTGAAAACGATTCCCTTAGCTGGAACTTCCCCTGTGGGGGAAAAGTAGAGCAGGAGGACCCCAGCAGCCCTTACCTTGTAGCCTTTGCCACTGAGGACTCCCTTAGTCTCTGCCAGTGCTGACGAAGCTGCTCAAAGACCACACGGCTATGATGCACCTTCCCCAGCCAGAGCCATCTCTGCACCTGCTGCCCCTGCCCAGCTAGAGCTACTCCTGAGGCCCTCTTGCCAGGGCTGGAGCCACTGCACACACACACACACACACACACACACACACACACACACCAGCCACAGTGCTATTGTGCTCCCCCACAACTGGTGCAACCACGTACCCTCCAGAAGAAGCATTCCCATGGCCTCCAACAACTGGTATCCTCTTACATCCCTGAACTGGTGCTGGGCCTGTCACTGCTATGTACCCCACCCAGCAGGCAACCACATACCCACGGCAGTTGAGATCTTTCCCCACAAAAGCCAGTCCAATAGTAAAGTCTTGAAAAGGTGACTGTTCTTTCAAATGTGCAGACACCAACACAAAGCTATAATGAACACACATACAAAAAAATCAAAGAAACATGACACCATCAAAGGAATATGATAAATTTTCAGTAACCGCCTCCAAAGAAATGGAGATCTACAAATTAACCTGACAACAATACAAAATAATTATTCTAAGGAATCTACAAGAGAGCATAGATAAATAATTAAATAAGTAAAACAATACATGAACAAAGCAAGAAATTCAACAAAGAGAGAGAAATCATAAAAAAGAAACAAACAGAAATTCTAGAGCTGAACAGCACAATGTATGACATGAAAACTGCAATAGGGAGCTTCAACAGTAGACTCGATCAAGCAGAAAAGTTATACATGCATATTACACCAATGTCAAGTTCCTGGTTTGGGTATTGTATTATAAATAGGTAAAATATTAAACTAGGTAAAGGTGCACTGGAATTGTCTGTACTACCTTTGCAATTTAGTTCTAATCTCTAATTATTACAACATAAAAAGTTAAAAAATGAAGCAAGTTGAAATGTATTCAGATAACAGAATTATTAAGAATCTTAAAGACAATAGAAATATATTTAAAAAGAAATATTTTTTCTTGCTAATACAGAAAACAAAGTAGTCTGCAAAAGAAAAATGACAACAAAAATTTGTAATAAAGCAAAATCAAAACATGGCATTATTTTGAGAAAATGGCAGATTATAAGAAAGAAGCACCAATTTAAACATTTTTTTCTTAAGTAGTACACTAATTGTTTCTGGAGTGAGCAATATTTTCATAGTCCTAGTCATAGCTGGACTTAGGTAGTGATTTTCTGGCATCATCAGTCAACAGCCATCAAACCTTGGCGAGGTTTCCAAGATCACATTGAGAGGAGAAAAACAATATGAACCAATATGAAGAAATGAAAATTTGGTAGACTGGCAAACTGGGCAAAACAGCAGGATCCAGTCTCTTTTACAGGTAGGTAACAAAACCAGGTAAGTTATACAGAGGTGAAAAATAGCTCCAAAACAATAAATAAGATTAGAATCTGATTACTCAAAAGGGTATGCTATACTTTTCTACTGAAACATAAAATCTCTCCAGTGTCAAAAGAAATGGTTGATTTTCACAACAGATAAGCTAACAGACCATTAATGCATGCGCATGAGTTAGCTTATGGTTTTTACTCCTGACAACTATTTAAGCTAGGGGATTTTCCAAAACACATATATTTATGAAGTGTGTATTTCTGTTTTATGACTTTTAGTTTTATTGTTAATGTTATCAAACTAAAAGGAGCTCAAATCATATTTTGGGGGTTGTTTTCTTTTCTGCTATTGATTCTCTTGTTTAGTCACAAAACTTTAGACCACCTTATCTTGACTGGAAGAACTGGGACTAAGGTCCACAGAGAGTCATTGTTACTAAGATTGTGACTAAGCATGAAGGTAGTGGCAAAGAAACTTATCTGCCCATGTGGGAGTATATTTTTTCAGCTTAATAATACCAACAATAAATAGGCCCCTTGGTACTTGGCTTCTTGTTTGAATATCTCATGGTGAGACTTTTCATGCTCACATTCTGTTCTTTTCAGAAATTGGGAAAATGATTCAGCCTTCTGCAGGCAGACAGCCATATGAATAGTTGTGGCCAACAAGTTATGGGCAGAAATGATGTTTGTCACTTCCAGGCTAGATTATTTGCAGGTATAAGACACTCCAAGAGCTCTCTTTTCCTGTTGTACAATTGTAGAATGCACAGGCTAATATGGTGTGGTGGTGCTGGAATGCTGAGCTAAACCATGGAGGACAGCTACCTAGAATGTCACCTGATAAACTTTTGTTGTGCTAAGCCACTATAATTGTGTGTTATTTGTTGGAACAACATAATCTATTCTATGCAGATAGATACAGTTGAATGAGTTATGTATTGGGAAGCCATATAATTTATCATCCAAATCTGGACAGTTTTGAGAGCAAACAGGTATACTATTAATAATGACAACAAAACATTCATAAACTGGGACTGTCATGAGTAAACCAGGATGTATGGTCACCTTAAGTTTTTAGTAAGTAAAGATAGAGGTGTTGAGAACTTCTGACCATCAGACAGCTTTCCAATATTTGCTAGTGGTATATTGGAATGGAATTGAAACCACAACAGATTGTACAGTTTTAGATCATAAGTCAATATAGTCAAATTAATTTTGAGCTCATATTCTATGGAACCAATGAGAAATTTCATCTTGAATTGTACTTTCAGGTCTCTTCTCACCAGGATGATTTTAAAAATTCTGTGTTCTTACATAAGGTCAGATCATTGAGGAGACTCTGCTGGCCATGAGCCTCAGTTCACAGTGGTTACTGCTGAGATGCCCATTATATAAGGTGGTGTGGACCCTTCAATTCTGGATGTTCTACTGATTCCATTCTACCTTTGGGACATGAGAAAACGTGGCCAAGTGTAAAGCTCCAAGTCGAAAAATCGAGCCTCCCTAAATAAACCATGCATCCAATTCCCCTTGTTTTGCCCCCTGCTTGCGGCTCTGCTTGATAACAGGTTTTAATTTTATTTTGTTTCTCATTGGACCCAGGATCCTCTGTTTCCCCATTCTGGGGAGGCTTCGGGGTTATTGTTGTGCAAGCAAAGTCTGCTTTCTGCCCTGCCAATAACTTCACCTCTTCAATAAGGCCAGGAACACATGACTTGGCTACTGGCTAAAACAAATTAAGGGAAACGGAAAAGGCATAGAGTAAAAATATAAACTAGCATCTCAGAGATATATTTCATCTTTCAGCCTTTTAATTAGAAGTTGAAGAAAGCTAAGAAAACAAAAAGTCCTCCCGCCTACAACAATCTAGCGATAGCTTACCACTGAAGCCAAATATTCTCTCTAATTAGTAAAATGTTATTATTTCATTCCTTAGTAAGAATTCTACATTTTTTAAAGAGTTGTTTAAATAAAAACACTCCTGGAGGGAAATCAAGCTGATTTTATATACGAAGCATCTTGGTGTGAATTCCTTTATCATATCATATGCTCTTTCCAACATGGCTCTAGCTGAGTACTGAGTCCAACAGGTAACATTGTAGAGAAGCAGAGGAAACGCTAGGTCATAAGACAGTGCATATGGGGTGGGTACAGATGTGACTACCGTGTTTCCCCGAAAATAAGACCTAGCTGGACAATCAGCTATAATGCATCTTTTGGAGCAAAAATTAATTTAAGACCCGGTATAATATTATATTATATTATATTATATTATATTATATTATATTATATTATATTATACCCGGTCTTACAGTAAAACAAGACCGGGTCTTATATTAATTTTTGCTCCAAAAGACACATTAGGGCTGATTGTCTGGCTAGGTCTTATTTTGGGGAAAACACAGTATAATGGGGTACCTACACAGCCTCAGGGTGGAGTATGAAGGCACTGTTAACTGAGGTTAGCCAAAAGAGAATAGCATGCTACACGGCTCATGTTACACACCGATTTACAGCTACTCCTGGCAGCAGGGGCAGGGAAGGCACTCTCATCCAACCACTTTGTGCTTTTTGGACTGCCTTAACCTTCAAACTGGACAACAATGAACATGTTTCCAGAGTATTTGGTACGAACCAGACTCTATAAATAATATCCTTAAAAATTTGACATAGAATTTAAATCTCATTGATTTGTTCAACATTTTTACTAAAAGGAATAGTGTTGATAATTTAGGCTAAGGCTTTATTTTAGGATTTTTCATTTAAAAGTCTATGTTCTACCCTAATAATGAATTTATTGTTACAACCCCTATTTTTAATGTTATTTTAACAAACTTTCATTTAGTAGGATTTTTTAAACATAGCGAAGATGACTTGGTTCTACTCAATTCCTCATAATTACTGTGTTCAAGATTATCAACCTATTTAGAGCAGGAAGAAATTGTAAATACTAGTTATCACTTCAGTGCTTGTACTCATTACTGTGGTTCAGTATCTGATAAAGACAGGCTTATTGACCACGAAATGTATCACCTTCATTTCAGAATTCAAATTTCATAGCTTAAACACACACACACACACACACACATACACACACACACACAGTAACATCATTAATACTATGAATCATTGAGGCAAACTCTGAAATGGTTTGATCTCGTAGCAACAGTTATGTAGAGTATAATTTTTAGTTCTTAAATAAGGCACTAAAGTCAATTACACATTCATGTAAAATGTGTAAGAATGAACACGGCTCCTTTTTGCCTGCTGCATGCCATCTAGTGACCACCAAAATCTGGTCGCAGTTTACCTTTCTAGACTTAGCTCCCATTCATCCTTTTTTTGTGCTCTATGTATGTTCTAGATAAATGAGATTAATCTCTGCTCTTCGAAAACGCACCATGAATTATCTATTTCAACGTTACTTCTTATGCTATTCCCTATCCTAAAATGACCATTCTCATCATCTTTGTAATGCAAACATTCTAAATTTCAGATCCTGATTCAAATTTGATTCTGCCATGTAGCATTTCTATGAAGCAATTGCATCTTATTTGTGCCCTTTTTATTGTGTCATGGGTCACCTTCTTCCTTGTATTATTTGAACACAAGTTTATTAAGAGAGCAACTATGCCACATATTGCTATATATCTTCAACATTTATCATAGCTTTTCAGGAAACGTTCAGTGAATTTTTAATAGAGTCTTTAAAAATTATTAATTTAAAATTAGTTACATATACATGTCTAAACATATTATCTATAGTTTAAATGCATCTAGCTTACAAGCAGAATTTTTAATGAAGGAAAAGCATCTATATAGATTAAAAATACTAATTTTAATTTAAAAGTCACTATTTCCTGCAGACAACAAATTAGAAATGCTTATTTTCATAAAAGAAATTCCTTTTGTTGATAATTTTATGGGTTGTTTTTAATTGAAACAATTTCCAGTATCCTATCAATATTAAATCTAACATAATTGCCAAGTACAGTTAATACTCAATCCATCTGTAAGGTGATATTTAGTTCTGAAATTCTCTATATTAGTATTCCATAACTTCATCTTGTTTTACGAGGACAATTAAGTTCGCGAACTCATCCTAGAAAAAGTGCCACATTCCTCATTGCTGAATATCAATATGGTCACCTTCAAAGTACTCCCCTTGGGATGCTATGCACTGACACCAGCACCTGGTCCACCTTTCAAAGCAATTTTGGAACTCTTTTTCTGGAATGGCTATCAGAGCTGTCATCATATTATTCTTGATGTCCTGAATGCCATCAAAATGTCTTATTTTCAATATTTCCTTTATCTTTGGGTAAAGAGAGAAGTCATTGGGGGCCAGATCAGGTGAGTAGGGAGGGTGTTCCAATACAGTTATTTGTTTGCTAGCTAAAAAACTCCCTCACAGACAGTGCCCTGTGAGCTGGTGCATTGTCGTGATGCAAGAGCCATGAATTGTTGGCAAACAGTTCAGGTCGTTTTTGTCTAACTTTTTCGCACAGAAATTTCAGCACTTCCGAATAGTAAACTTGGTTAACTGTTTGTCCAATTGGTATAAATTCATAGTGAATAATCCTTCTGATATCAAAAAAGGTTAGCAACATTGGTGCAACAAGTTCGTGAACTCAACTGTCAGGCCTCATACATATGCTGCAGTAAAATATAGGTAGGCTCCAAGAAGGCCTTCTCTGATTTATTACCTGCTGTATGTCCTCCCATGCCCGGCATCTCTTACAATCTAATAGTTGTTGAATGAATAGTGAATCAATCGACTACAGTGTTTGTCTTCAGAAAGTGGCAAGAGCGATGGGATAAATGTATTCGAAGTGAGGGGGAGTATCTTGAGGGGTTAATGGCAATGTGTCTTTTATTCTAATAATTTTTAAAATTTAAACATTTACCATGTTGTTTGATTACACCTTGTATGTCAATTGTCCAAGATAAAACAATTAAAGTTCTTGTGTCATCACTTCCAAATTGTTATTTCATCTATCTTTTTAAGATTTTATTGGGGAAGGGGAACAGGACTTTATTGGGGAATGGTGTGTATTTCTAGGACTTTATTGGGGAACAGTGTGTTTTTCCAAGACCCATTAGTTCCAAGTCAAGTTGTTGTCTTTTCAATCTTAGTTGTGGAAGGCGCAGCTTAGCTCCAAGTCCAGTTGCCGTTGTTCAATCTTAGTTGCAGAGGGCGCAGACCACTATCCCTTGTGGGAGTCGAACTGGCAACCTTGTAGTTGAAAGCACACACTCTGCTCCAACCAACTGAGCCATCGGTTGCCCCATTATTTCATCTATTTAAATGTATGTAGCAATAAATTATCTAATTCATCAACTTCTTAGACTCTTGACATAAAAACATGTAAACAAACATAAATACAGCATGTTTGACAACCTAATCTCTCAAATCATTTTATAAATAAAATTTTCTCTTTAACATGATTGTCCTTTCTTATTCTTATTTTCACTGAATCTCTATCAATTTACTTATTAATAGAATGGATATTATACATCACTTTAAATACTATTTGGCCAATTTAATATTATAATAGTATACAATTATAGTGTTAGGCAAATGCAAGAAGTACCCTTAAGACTTCTCAACTTAGGTGATAAGAGAGGCTATCTGTATAGCTTTCTCTGAGTATAATGACTTCTTAGTCAACAGAAAAGAGGTGATGTGTAATCAGCAGTCTATTATCTGATAAGCTACTTTAATTCTAAAAAAATGAGAAATGAGACCTAAAACAGTCAGTTGTTTAAATGTCTTTGATATCTTTATATATTGTCAGATAAAATAAGAGGGATCAATATATAAAAATAATATAACACATATGTACATATATTATTGTTTAAAATTACTAGAGATTAAATTTTTAATTAAAATTCATTTCTAATTGAATATACTCAGTACAATAGGTTTTGTTTTTGATATTAAATAGGGTAAGAACTTTGGAAGTATCCACTTAAAGAACAATGTAAATGATTCGGGGAAGGTATAATTTTAGTTTTAATTCCACACAATCCTCTATTACTTAGATTTCAACTGAACGAGAGAAGCTAAAAACTTTTCTACTTTTCACTATTTTTCTGTAAATACTTTTGGTGGAGGGAGGTTGTAGGACACAGCAAGGTATGTGCAGTTACATTCAGCTCATAAGAGTTGAATTCTTTGATATTCCACTTTGGTGGGTTTTTTTCTTTAAGATTATAATAAACATTTTTACATAAACTTTGCCATAATATTTTTTTAACATATTAGGAAGCTTAAGAAAATATAAAATAGCTTTAAAATGCTGAGAAATTACTACAGTCTACTGATCAATTTGGTATGTTGGCTGGGTAGTTTCAGAGGGGAAGAAATAAAGAACAGTTACTAAAGGTTAAGGCCCACTGAAACAGCAGTGGTGCTCAATTCTAGAAAATGTTACCATGTGGAAATGATTTAAAGCTTGAGCAGTCTTTTTGCTCCCATTCACAATCATGAATAGCATATTTGAACGTGAACAACGACAACAACAAAACAACATCATTTTGTGGATCACAGGATTGAGAAAGTTTCATAAAGGAATAAATATTGCAGTAGGTCCATGAACAATCAGTACAATTTCCTTACATAGGAGATCATATTATAGACAATGGAGTATTTTTCCGAAAGGAAGCCTATTTGCCACCCAATTTCATATTAAATGTTTTATGTATTTTAGGGGGAAAAATATATGTACTGAAAAAGTGTATTTCATGGTTTGAATCAATGGTTCTCAAACTTTCGCATTCATCAGAGTCAACCCAAGGACTTGCTCATTTGTGGTGGGGTCACACGAATTTGCACTTCTAATAAAGTTGCTTTACAGTCTGATATGTCTGGTCCCAGACAACATTTTGAGAACCACTAGTTTAAACAGTCTTTCCCACTTTTCTCTAGAGGACAGATACTTTTAGGTTGCCATAGAGCTCTTGATCCTTAATTGTGACTATAATGTTTCTCAATATGTGAAGTGACAACAGAGGAACACAATACCAAAGAGATATCATGTAATAAAAGGAAAAATTTTAGTGGCTATAGAGGAAGATTGTAAGTTAGACTACTTTATACTTTCTCAATTTGTAAATTATACAGATATCATTTATTTGGAATGTAGTTTTAAGCTTTGTCCTTCATTTCAAATTCTAGTCCCACTCTAGAAACATTACTATCTTCCCAACAAACTAATTTGTTTCTTAAAATCAAAAAGGAAATGCTGATGTGTTGTTTTTGTTTTCCAAATAGAGAAAAATAAGTACAGTGAAAAATAATTATCTTTTAGAGAGGAAGTATTTGTGTTTTTGTTTTTGGCAGGGATAAGATGTGATAGACTTATCAGTGTACTAACAATAGTACAAGGAAATAAAATTGCAGACCAAAACAGTTCCATATTTAGTAGGATTTAGTTCTGGGTTTTTCCCCAGCCATTGAGGGTCAAATGAAAGATATAAGGAAATTCTTTCAGGCCTCACAGACCAGACTTGGCACTATAAACCATAACCAAAGCCTATTATGCAACACAAGTGTTTACAAATAACTAATTTAAGGTTAATCTGGGCAATACATGGAGATCTCCAATTCTGAGGTTGAAGGAAACATACAACTGTACCATGCTTATGGGAAATGTGAACTTTTAGGATAGTGATAGTAGCTTGTATGCTGAATCTAATTTACTTTAATAAGCATTTGTTAGACATTTATACCCCTCACAAAGTGATAATCCTCCCAAGTCTACTACTCCTCTGACATCGTATACAGCTGTTACAATACCATTGACTATATCCCACGACCACACACACACACACACACACACACACACACACACACACGAGGTCAGACAGTTAAGTTCACAAACTCATCCTAGAAAAAGTGCTACATACCTCAGTGCTGAATATCATTACGGTCACCTTTGAAGTACTCCCCTTGGGCAGCTATGCACCCATGCCAGTGCCTAGTCCACCCTTCAAAGCAATTTTGGAACTTTTTCTGGAATGGCCCTCAGAGCTGTCATCATATTACCCTTGATGTTCTGAATGTCTTCAAAATGTCTTCCTTTTAATATTTCCTTTCTCTCCAGGTAAAGAAAGAAGTCATTTGGGGCCGGATCAGGTGAGTAGGGGTGTCCCAATACAGTCATTTGTTTACTGGCTAAAAACTCCCTCACAGACAGTGCCGTTTGAGCTGGTGCATTGTCATGATGCGAGAGCCATGAATTGTTGGTGAAAAGTTCAGGTTATTTTTGTCTTTTTCCTACAGACTTTTCAGCACTTCTAAATAGTAAACTTGGTTAACTGTTTGTCCAGTTGGTACAACTTCAAAATGAATAATCCCTCTGTTATCAAAAAAGGTTAGCAACATCATTGCAACAAGTGTGCGAACTTAATAGTCAGAACTTCATATATTTAATTATAGTTGACATTCAATATTATTCTACTTGAGCTTCAGGTGTACAAGGTGTAATTGATTCTTCTTATGATCGAAAGTAATTTTTTGCTCTGTGAATTTCAGGGCCTTACTGATTAGAAAAGGCAATTTAGCTGAAAGCTGATCACTTTTTTTTTTCCAAATCACGAATTAATAAACTAACAATCCTATGAGCCTTCAACTTCTGATTTTAGCAATAAATTATTTTGTGTTTATTGTTCAAACATACTAGTTTATTTTGTTCCATGTTTCTGTATTATATGTACTCTATTAAGAACAAATTCCCTTTACAAATATTTTGTAATAAAGAAATCTCACTTGGTGAAATAGCCATTTCCTTAAAAAACAAACAAACAACAACAACAAAAAAAACCCAGCATTTTTTGAATGCCTTATGCATTGAAATAACAGAGTATTTCTCATATTACAAGGCCATCTGCCTACACAGTATTCTGTATTCACGAAGTATTCACCTTGGGTATTTTCTGCTTAATATCAAATTTGAAGCAACCTGCTATGAAGAATTAAGCTATTATAACAAGTGTTACTTGCTGTTGCCAGAACCTTGCTGCAACAATGGACCAAGAACTGCAGGAAAAAATTGCCTATGCAATGTAAATTAATCAGTCTAAATAAATCTCTAAATAGTTCTAGATGATGGAATAATTTAAAATGTAAATTATTCATTCAACGAATGCAAAGTACCAATATTGTAGCCAACACTGTACTAGGCACTGGAGAGTAGCAGTGAACAGAATGGGCATGTGCCCAGACTTTGTGTACTACAAATTAGTGGGAACACACACTCACCAGTAGTAAATTATACACGAAAGGTGCTAAATGGAAGCATAATCATGAATGGTAGGATGAGGTGGCGCCATGAAGTATGTGTATTACAGGAAGATACGTAGTTGATGGCTTTTTTGCTGTTCGACCACTCAAACAGTAGCTCTTGGTCCTTTTTATTAATACTTATTAAGTAGTGTATTAAAATTGATCTGTAGTCGGGCCGGCCCGGTGGCTCAGGCAGTTGGAGCTCCATGCTCCTAACGCAGAAGGCTGCCAGTTCAATTCCCATATGGGCCAGTGCCAGATGGCTCAGTTGGAGCACATGCTCTCAACCACAAGGTTGCCGGTTTGACTCCCCAAGGGATGATGGGGCAACGGGCAACTGGACATGGAGATGAGCTGCGCCCTGTACAACTAAGACTGAATGGACAACAACCTAACTTGGAAAAGTCCCGGAAGTACACACTGTTCTCCAATAAAGTCCTGTTTCCCCTTCCCCAATAAAGTCTTTAAAAAAAATTATCTATAGTCAACTTTAATGCAGTAGAAGAGGAAAAAAAGGCTTAGAACTCTGAAAAATTCCTACAGCATAATGGATACTTTAAAAATGAGAGAACAAGGGGGAAGGCTGTAGCAGTTGTTTAATGATTTTAGCTATTTTCCTCACTTAACCATTTCTACTTATTTTGCTTCCATATTTTCATGAGCTAAAATTTCTGCTTGGAATAGCAGAAAGCGAATCCTCCCAGATTGTTAAATAACTCCATCACAGTTAGGAGTGCCTGAGAGCAGGCAAAATGCCAAAAACTCAGTGACCAGAGGCTCTAATCCAGAAGACAGATGAGTTGAGATTCTGCAGTTAGGAATTAAACGTCCAATGGATATGCATTTATTAAATTTTAAGCCCAAATAAAAGTTGAATTGAATGGCACACCACCTCAGCAGCAATTTGGTGCCTGTTGGCAAGTTATTTTGTGATTTCTGCTTTGACCTTGCTTGCATGCACTTCTTTCACTAGTTATTAATTAAACACTTCTGCACACAAATAAACTATGGTGGGAAACAGTAACCTGGGCATTAAGGATGTTGTAATCTACAATCTCTGATAACACATCTGAAAATCAAAACCGAATAGAATTCAAGTAATGCAAGCCTACTAGTGGGCTGGAGAGGCACACACACACAAAGATTGATTAGTGAATAGGAAAGAACACTGCACAAAAATTACAGTACTTACAAGAACACACACTGCCTTTTATACATGCTAAAACTCACTCTTAAAATTATGAATAGCTTGTTTACTGGGTAGGTTCATGGGACAGCATTTTCCCAGCTCTATTGACCTTAAGTCTCCTCTCTTAACTTTCTATTCCTCTTCCTCAAAAACCTTTCCTTCTGGTAACGGGCTATGGGATGTTTAAGCAAGCCAAGAGAAACTTGCTTAGCACACCACCTTCACCGGTCTCAATTTGTTGAATGTCAAACACAAGTTAGCCGTGGGACTAACAAGCCCAAGTCCCGAGCCAGGCCGAGAACGCGGGCTTTACGGGAAAATACTCAGGAAGGCGTCGAATAAGCCGAGGCCACCACGGAAACGCGCGGCCCCCGGAGTCCAAAGCGTTAACTGGAGATGGAGAAACTCTCAAGACACAATCTTCAGAAAAATCCTTCGCTCTTCACAAAAACTGGGGAGCACGCTCCACAAAAGCCTCAGCAGAATTACCCTGCGGGGAATCACCCTCGAAAATGCTCTGACTTCGAGAGGCCCTGCTCTGGGGCACGAAGGAGTCGAACGGCCTCCCTGAGGAAAGCCCCATCACCACCTCCCACTCCTTCCTCACTGCCTGCCTCGCGGCCACTCAGCCTCAGAGCATCCAAACGCCTCGGAGAGAAGGTGGGGGGAGGCTACAGTCCTGCTCTCGCGGGAACTCTCCCAACCACTGTTGTACCCAAGCCCCTGTCAAGACCTCGCGTTGTTTGGGCCTGGGGGCGGAGCGATTCCAGAGGGGGCGGAGCCGGATGGGGGCGTCCCCGGGCCTTGTTGACTTTGGTGTCCTAAACTGGAGGCTCTCCCGCCTGCGACTCTCCGCGCATGCCCAGGTTTCCGACTACTCCCGAGGCCGCGACAGTCCTGCTTTCTCAGCTGGTAGTCCAGGCGTTACCCCTCCCCCGGCGGCGGTGGCGGCGGCGGCGGCGGCGGCGGCGGCGGCATTGGCGGTCGTGTTGTTGTCGCGGTGGCTGCGGTCGCCTGACTGCGCGTCGCTACTGCGGGCCGGACCAACCGCTTTACCGCAGGTAACGCCGCTGCCCCCGGGCTCGGGGTCGTGCGGGTTAGCGTGTCCTGCTTGCATGGATCGGGTGGGCGGCGAAGGTTCGAGGGAGGTCGGGAGGTTGGCGGCCAGGGAATCTAGGTGGGTAGGGGGTTGAGGGAGTCGGATTGGTTTCGAAGTGGCTGGGAGGTCGGGGACCAGGCGCTGAGAGGGGCCTCACTGTCCTGTGGCTCTCACCGGCTCGGGGACTACAGATTCGGCGACGCTGGGTCCTCAGACACCCGCGGGCCCTTTTGGGCCTTTTCAGATTCACCCCGTGACTTACTGTTGTTGTTTTGATTTTGAAGGAGGAGAATCCAACCTACGTAAGCTCGGGGAAGCCTTGGGGGCTGGGGCTGGGAAGGAATTTAAGAAGCTAGAGTAGGCGCTAACATTTTCTTTCTGTTTTTCGTTTGAGCGTTTACTACCGTATAAGTGTGGTGCCCGTCCTTAGGGTATTTTAAACACCAGCCTAGAGAGGACCCATGAGTAGAAGAATCAGAGGGAGTAATTTTGCAAATCCAAGATTTTTTTTAACTTCTAGTATTGTTTTTATACGTTCTTTTTTTAAAATTTAGAAATCATAACTATATTTTTAAATTACAAGTTAGAAGAATTTGAGTAGGAGGAGAAAGTATGATTTTTTACTAGTAATTTTCTTTGTTATTTTTTTTAAATTACAAAGGTACTACGTGCTCTTTAAGAAAAAATTAAGCAGCCAAACAATGAAGACGTCTCTCCCCCTTACCCCGCCCCCACACACACCTTTTTCCTCCTCTTACTACTAGCCAGGGTAATCAGTTTTCAAGTGTGGTTGTTTAGCCGTTCAGGGTTTTTCTGTGCATATAAGAAGTATTTTTTTAAAGTAAAATTGGGATCATATGTAGTATATATAGTTTTTATTAGCCAACGATACTTAAAGATATTCCTTTATTTTATTGCATACTTCATTCTTTTTAAAAGCTACAAGTTATGCAAGTTATGTATTTTTTTATTGCTGAGCATTGTCTGCAATTTTTCTATAATCTTTTAGCTTTTAAATAGCTTTTAAAAGACCTACACACCAATATTTTGAAACATAATGGGGTAAAACTTTCAGAATGTCTAAGGACAGATGGGGATACTTAGATGTTAGACAAGTTGAGTAATATGTTTACATAGAACTTAATGGAAGTTTACATGAGGCTTGGATGACTTCATAAAGCAGGTTACTAAAATAGTTTACTTTTGTTTTTGTAAGTGCGTTTTTCAGAGTAAATTTAAATTCCGTATGGTCAGTTGAAAACAAATTAAATTCCTTAAACATGAACTGATTCATGTGTGAAGAAGAGGTAAGGTAGAAGGCCAGTGGCTAGAAGTTTGTATTTCAGATAGGTTAAAAAAAAAAAAAAAAGCCAGGGATTAAATATTTTGATAGTAACCCATAGGGAGTAAGCCATAAGTGGAAGGATAACTACACTGCTTACTAGCTGACAGAAAGCTAGGCTCTCTGTTACATTTTATATTTCTATGTGCAGAAGAGCTGGAAGCTTTGTTGATGTAATCACTGACTTGTATTTATTAAAAATGTACTGTGTATTCATATTGGTGCTTCCAGGGAAAACAACTGAGTAAGATAATCACCAAGAACAGTCTGGTTCTAAACATGTATAGCCTGAAATCAGGCTCCTTTGTGTAGCATTTTATTATTTGGGGAACTGTATTTAAAAGGAATTAAAACTATCCATGGCATTTCAGTTATCATTACTCGCTTTTATGTATTTTTCACAACATAGGGTGGCATTCTCTCCATTCTATAGATTAATAAACAGAGGCTCTGAGAGATTAAGCTTTTCAAGATCCCATTGCCCTTTTAGATATGGTGACTGCATTAGACTCAGGCATGCTTAATCCAAGAACCTACATTTTCTTCTCTGCCATGCTGCCTCCCATTAGTGAAGACTACCTTACAAAATTTCCTCCTCTTTTTTGGTTGGAAATGTTCCTTATAAAATAGAGACATGAATATAATTATGTGCATTGAAAAATAATCTAAAGGGTTAAATAGTGTGAAACTCAAATGATGTCTTTTTTGATGAGGTTTCTTGTGGTGTATTATTAAAATATTAAATTCTTTCAGCTGATACCAAAGATGGAGGAATGTGTTGTTTTAGTCATTCTGCTTGATGCCCTGGTAAATTTGGATATGATAATAAATTATATCTCCTACAGGTGCTTTTGTTCCTTACAAACTTGATGGATAATCTCATTGCATTTAACATTTTTATTAACACAGTTGCATTCTTTGTAAACTATAAGCTAATATGATGAAAGAGTACAAAGAGGGACCTAAAAAGATTAAAATATGCCTATTTCATTTTTGGTATTTTATAAACTCTTAAAAATGCGTCATGACAGACAATTTAATAGAGTATGTGTCATAATATTATGGTACATTAATCTGTTTCAATTTTCCAGCAGATGTGACAACTGTGTAGTTTAAAGAAATATGGCAAATACTGAAGTTAATAAAGTTGTAATATGTACTTGAGGAAAAAAACATATAGGAAAATATTTGAGCTTTCATTTTTGGCAGTTGTTAAGGATAGTAATTAGATTCACATCTAAATGGCTTATCTGCCATCCATTATTTCTTGGATACCTTAACACTGGATCTGAGTGGTTTTATAGCTGTGGGACACAAAAATGTTCCCATACCAGAAAGATGTCTTTAGAATATGCTAAGGTTATTGAATTTCAGCTATTGGAGAATTGGAGGGATCCAATGCTGTGTGTGTGTGTGTGCGCGCGAGTGTGTGCGCTCAAAAATTAATGAAAGAGAGCTTCATTAAGACTGATGGGAAGAAATAGAAAGTTTATTTTCCATTTTAGCCTGAAAATCCTTTTGGGGACATATATTCGTGAGTAGCCAAAAATCAAACTATTTAGGTCCTATGAATGACAGCAAAAGAAGCATCAGGTATGACCTAGAGTTTAAAATCTAGTTGGGGTTTAAAACTAATTGTATAAAACAACTATGTGATATTTCATAAAGGACCTGGTCCTTGATAGTTCTGTTTTTAGGGAGAACTGGTTAAGATGAAAGAGAAGCTGAAATACAGGGGGAGAAAAACCTGAAAATTGGCTGTCAAGTTTTCAAAGAGAGAGTTTTTCTTTGAAGAGTGGGTTATCAGTGGAGTCAAAAGTGTGGGTGGATGTCAAGGAATATGAGAATTTAAATATTACAACTCTTTGAGCTTTGACATACTGAAAATAGTAGCTAATTATAATTATTGTCCTGTGTTAGCTGTGTCCTGGGGGTTGAGTTGGAATAATGAACACTTTTCAGTAACTTGCAGGTCTCAAAAACCTATAATCACATTATCATAAATCAGTTCAAATTATAATCTGAAGTAAAAATGAGCATCAGAAGAGCAATGGAATATGAAGTGCTGGGAAGTCTTTGTCTTTTGTTATTTTTCCAAGCCAGTAGCTCAGACTCCTCCTCCTTGCAGCCTTTCTTCATTTCCTCACCTCACTTCTGAAATACAGATGTTACCTTAGATTGAGTGCTCATCTTTTTAGAGTTCTGTTTTCTCCTTTTTGGTCACACACAAACCCATGGTTTCCACTCTTCATTCTCTCCTGTTTGTTGAGGCCCCAGTGCTGCCTCACCAGCCTCATTTTCTTTTTCTGAGCTTCAGACTTGCCTTTTGTTGTTCTCCTAGATAAACTCTTTAAGTGCCTGTCCTCTTGTTATCTTGAATCAATGATTCAAAATTAAACTGTTTCCTTTGCAAATTTAATAATTCTTCCCTCATTTCCTTACTTATATTAATGACCTTAAATATTTTCTTAGGCTCACAATCAAGTAATTTTTAATTCTTCATTCTCCTCTTTTCTCAGAAACAATTTTTTGTCATTTTATTGTGTTGTGGTACCTGATTCTCCTGCCTCTTTTCTATTTTCCCATCAGCTAAGTACTTTTAATCCCTTTGCATCAACTGCCATTAACAGGAAACATTCATAATCTCTAGGTCTTGCCATTTATCATGCATACTGTTATCAAATTAATTGTCCTAAATGCAGCCCTAATCATGTTTTCTCTGCCTAACAAAAGCAAACAAAACAGAAAAAACCCAAACACTATTGAATGTTTTGTCAGCCACTCTTGAATGCTTTGTTCTCATTTGGCCTTCACAATAATTTTATGTTGTAGATACTGTTATCCCACTTTACAGATGAAGAAACTGAGAATTCATGAGCCTGAAGGCATTATTAGTAGGTAAAAGAACTGGAATTTGAATCCCAAGCATGTCTTAATTTCCAAATCTGTGTTCTTGACCACTGTACCTCCACTGAGTGGCTGCAGGTCTATTCTGGAATTAAGTCCTTGTTCCTCAGTGTTGTCTTCCAAAACGTCATTATTTGGCCCCAGTGCTCCTTTTAAAATTTATTTATTGTTTTATTCTAACTTAATTTTACATTTTTCTAAAACCAAGCCTTTTTGGTTTCTCATACATTTTCACTTGGAATTTTCTCCCTTTCCTATCTCTGCCTTTAGAAGACCTCCATGAAAGGCTAGCTCGAATACCATATTTCTCTAGAGCTCCCTCTTCCCTAACTGTGTGATAGTTAGTGAGGTCTTTCATTCATATAGTTATTTAACCTCTTGATAACTTTCTACTCTGAATTTGTTTTTGAGTACTCTAAAGTAGTAGTTATAAAATGCTTGAAAGCAGAAAACCCTGTCTTATTGTTCCTTGTATCTCCCCAATGGATACTCAGGAAATGTGTGTGAACAAATATGAAAAGGGATCAACTGCCCCTTTAATGGCATTTAAGTAGTATTTTATTTTAGTTGCTAAATGCTAATTCATTAGAGTTTTTAATTGTGTGTATATGTAGCAAAACCACATGTTTTTGTTGTAGGCTATCAGATGAGTTCTTTATTTTCAGATTGATTACCAGGTAATTATGATAAGCTGTTTATTTTTAAAAACTTAGTTTTCCTTTTCTGTATGCACATGTCTGAGAATGGTTTGGCATTTGGATTCTCTTCCATGCTGTTGAATTTGACACATTTTCACGATAGTCTCATAAGCTCTCGGCCTCAACAGTTTTTTGTTTTAAGATTTTTTATTGGGGAAGGGGAACAGGACTTCATTGGGGAACAGTGTGTACTTCCAGGACTTTTTTCCAAGTCAAGTTGTCCTTTCTGTCTTAGTTGTGGAGGGTGCAGCTCAGCTCCAGGTCCAGTTGCGGTTGCTAGTTGCAGGGGGCGCAGCCCACCATCCGTTGAGGGAGTCGAACCCGGCAACCTTGTGGTTGAGAGCCCGGTGCTGCAACCAACTGAGCCAGCCGGGAGCTCAGCGGCAGCTCAGCTCAAGGTGCCATGTTCAGTCTTAGTTGCCAGGGGCGCTGCCCACCATCCCTTGCGGGAGTCGAGGAATCGAACTGGCAACCTTGTGGTTGAGAGCCTGCGCGCCAACCAAGTGAGCCATCTGGGAGGCAGCTCAGCTCAAGGTGCTCAATTAGTTGCAGGGGGCGGAGCCCACCATCCCTTGTGGGACTCAAGGAGTTGAACTGGCAACCTTGTGGTTGAGAGCCTACTGGCCCATGTGGGAAATGAACCGCCAGCCTTCAGAATTAGGAGCATGGAGCTCTAACCGCCTGAGCAACTGGGCCGGCCCCACACAGTTTCTTCTATGCTTACAGATATGAAAGACAGAATAAAACTATGTCTATACTGCAGTGTTGTTTTATTCCTTTTGGTGATATCAGGAAGCTCCAACTATATATGATTAGCTGAAATGCCCTTACATGGCTTATGTGTAACTCTTCGCTTCCTAAAGATTCATGGGAAATTTCAGACTTACTTGAATCTACCAAGGTTAATGGTTACCACGCAGAGGTTACAATTATATATTTATCTTATATTTGCCTTTGCATCCCATGTTATGTTATAGTTTAGCCACTTAATAAGTAATTCTTGCTTTATTAAATAAAAATATAATCCTTGCTGTTAGGAATTGGAATATAGGATATCTTGGTGATGGTAGTGAGTAGAGACATTTGTTGTTTCTTTTTGGATTTCTAAAATGCATGATTATAAAGGAGTGAACTTTATAAAGTATTAAAGTAATCACAAGTACTTCTCAGAAGATAAAAGTTTTAAGCAAGTTTAAAATAATTCATTGGTTTTTAAAATAGGTAATATAGTCAGTCACATGGTTCAAGTGGTACTAAAAGTTTTATAAAACTCAGTGTTCCACTTTCCCCACTGGGAGGTAGCGACTCATCTTTGGAATGATAGGGAAAAAAAAACCACATAAACTATTAATTTATTTGTATATAAGTAAATATGAGTAAAAACCCTTTTCTTTACACTTACATAAAAGTGATGTAAACTGCAGTGTTTCGCTTCCATTTTTCACTCAATGTAGCTCTAATATTCCGTATCAGATAACTTCTTCATTCTTAAAACAATTTTTTGCAGCCTCAAAGTATCTGATACATATATGAGAATATATTATATATAACATATATATTATATAATTATTATGTTGTATATCATGTAATTAGATTATATATATTATAATTTATTTGTCCATATTCTCTACTGATAGGCATTTAGGTTTCCAATTTTTTACTATTATACCTATTGAGGCAACACTGAAGGAAGAGAAAAAGTAGATCTTTCCTTGTAGGGGACAATAAAGTTTAAAAGCTGAAATGAATGTTTCTTGGTAGAAAGGAAGTTAATTCCTTTTCCGGCCTGATGATTAATGGGTAAGGTAACACAGTGAAGGATGGAAACATGGAAGATGCTTGCTGGAATCTGTAGTTGGCAGTGGAGTTGGAAGAATAGGGATGGCTGTGGTGGTTGGTAGCATCTGCTCTGTCCAGTTGTCTGCTTTGTGCAAGGGTCAGCCCTGCACGTGTTGAGAAGTCCTGTGCTTAGAAATACTAGTAATCTGAGGCTGGTCTCTGGGACTATGGCCTATACTAGTGTATTTAACATAGGAAATCTGTTTATTCAGGGGATGAGCTAAGATCCGTCTAGAAGGAAATGTCATGGCTTACAATGCAATATATTTTCTGTGGTTATTAATTTTTTTGTAGTATTGTATGTTCAAAGATAAAATTTAAACTGAAATAAATGAAGCTAAGCAAATTCCTCCTTCAGCAAACCTCCCCCATCCACATCTGTTCCTCATGGGTTGCTTGAGTAACGGTTTTTTGACAATGTGGTGTGTATTCGTCTCGACCTATATATAGAAACAAAAATAACATATTCATGCATCTTAAGAATGTCAATCAGAATCCTATTGAATAATAAATAAACAAATGATAAGGGTGATAAAGTAAGAATTTTTTGGAATAAGTGAATAGGTGATGATAGGTAAATAGTGAATGCTCTTTGATTCCTTCAGACCAGGGTGCTATAAATGCAGAGTATTATTGTGTAACGTGTAACAGCTACTTAAGTTCTGTACATGGTCTATCTGGTTACTTCTAGCAAGTCATTTCAGGTTTCCCACGCTGTGTTTTTTTTTAAAATAGTAGTATTGGTTTACCGAATAGTGATGTGTTATCTTATCTTTGTGATTTGTCTGTCCTATATATGGGATTTGAGTGTTTCTGATAGGCATCAAAAAACAGTTTTTAGGTATGTGCTAGGTCATTTCTTTTTATGGTGGTACCATGTATAATGCTTAGTTTTACATGGTTTAGATTTTTTTTTTTTTTTTTTTTACACTGGTCCATTGCACTGACTCATTTCTGAACACCAATAATTCACTTTTGGTCACTTATACAGACTTTACTAGTCATCGTAGAAATAATAAGTAAAAGGTTACTTGTTTTTGCTTTAGTCTCCCATATAATAGCAGTAGGAATTCATTGTAAAAAGGCTAGAAAATATGGATAAAGAAGAAATCTGTTATCAGGAATGTTATCACCAAGGGGTGGTATATTCTCTAGTTAGTGCTGAGAGACTTCTGTGTTAATGAGAACATAACTAGACAATCCCAGCTTTATAAATCCTGTTGCTGTTATAAGGTAAATAGATTTGGTGATGGAAGCATGAAAAATGTGAGCGCTTGAGTTTTCTCTGACCTGGATAATTTGCTAGGTAACTAAGGCTGTGGTAGGGCTTCAGCTTAGCATGTCAGGTGATTTGTACACATGTACAGCCAAGCCTTGGTGGTTTAGCTATTGGTGATAAGAGCTGCAAGTGTGTTGGTGCAGGATTAGTCAGGGTATCTCTCCCTGTGCTTGGATTAATAGTTCATAGCTTTTGTTTTGATCATGTATCATTGTATTTTTGTAGTCTGTCTTTAAAATACTGACCTTAAGTTTCTTAGAAATGTCATAGCTCAAAAGAAGTACAAAACAGTTTTTGTTTTACCGTAGTTAGAAGGATGGTTTATTTTATCCCTGTGACCTCTGTTAAGTCCTGGTATTCAGTTCTCATGTTTTATCATAGTCTCTTGATGACTGAGTGGATTTTTAAATTCGTGGTGTGGGGTAGAGTCCCAGAGTGCAGTTTCCAGGCTCTCGCCCTCACATGGAAAGGTGCTGGCTCTGGTAGTAAATGGCCATCAACTATGATTGGATGGCCATCAGCTGTGGCTAGTTGGCCGTCAGCTGTAACCAGTGAGCCATTGGCCACTAATATAACTGCCATGGCTACACTAGCAGCAAGTGGGGGCTAGCAAGATGGTGGCTGAGCTAGCAAGAGTGGATTCCAGTTAGCATGGCGGATTGCAGCTAGCAAGTGGGGTTTGCAGGCAGAGACAAGTGGATGGCAGGTTGCGGATCATGTGCCTCCTGCTTCCTGTGTCTCCAACCCAGCCGCCAGCGAGACTATAGTGATATGACTCCCTGTCTATGGCTCCGTGGGTGTTCCTTTTTGGCTTTACCATATCCTGCATTCTTATGTGGGGAGCGGGAGCTGAGACCCCGCATGAGACCCTGCATGACCCGTGGTCACCTTGATATTCACATATAAGAGCACACTTTGGAACACATGAAGACAGTCACTATAATTTTAGTTTTATCACCTAGTAGTGGTCCGTAGTGACGTAACATGTATCGTGAATTCCATCTTGAAAGAATTACCTCAATTACTTCTAAACCATTTTAATGGACTTGACTTTTTTCCTACAAATAGAGTGATTTGGCTCCTTCTTTGTTTATGAACCAGAGAAATTAGAAATGGGAAAAGAAAGATTTAGGCTTTTCTACAGTGATTAATATAAATATCTGTATACTGTAACCATTCATGAAATTGATTTTATTGCAAAGGAAAGGGAGAGAAATCACCATGGGTTTATAGGTGAGCTACCTGATTGTTTATGGCATAAAAGCTTTCTTGTTAAACACTTGTTCATTTATCACTGTCTATGTTAATAATCACTGGTTTTATTGTATCTAGAGAAAAAAAGAATGCAGTTCACACTAATAGATAAATTATATATATGTGAACGCACACACACACTTACACATATATGGACATCTGCAGTGCACAGCTCCAGGAGACACTTTTCCCAATATAATTGGCATTCCCTGTACTACTTTAGGAAAACTCATATTGTGTTTGTGTGAATGGTGCTCCCTGGAATTGTGCGGTATGAGAGGCTAATATCTTTAGATGCTTTAACCTTTTCATGTTTTCATATAACTTTCCATTTATTTAACCTTAACAATCTTGTCAAAGAGGCAGGTGTGTATCATTATTCCCATTTTATAGATGTGTGAACTAAGACTCAAAACTACTTCCTTTTCCTGAATCTGTCTTCTTTTCTGTGAGATGATCTACAGTGTTTAAGGACACAGGCCTTGGTGTGAGCTAGATCTAGAGTGCAAACCTGGTTCTGCCTCCTAAGCAAGTTATTTAATTTCTTTCCTTGGTTTCCTTCCATCCTTGAAAATAATGCTGTTAGATGAAGTTTTGTTAAGATTAAGGCAATGTATTTAAAACAAGCCCAAGCTCTGTGTGCAGTAAGTACTTATCAGATGATAGTTGCAGTAATAATAAAGGTAGCAATATTTTGTGAGTTATACTACTTTTTGAAGATTATGAGTTCAACTAAAACTTGGCAGAGAGTGAGGGACCTAATACAGCAGTAGTATCCATTTAACTAAAGGCCAGATTTTAGGGCAGTCTCACCATCACTACTGTAGACATTATAGCAAGGAGTTTAAAAAAACAACAAACAAACAAACAAACAAAGCCTAAGGATCGCGAGGAGAGTGATTGCTGTACTGTCAAGGACAGACTGTGGCACTACAGTAGGCCCAGCATAGTTGTGTGTAAAATAAAGCAGATTTGAATCATCTTGTCACAAAATAAGAAATGAGAAATTACTGCATTGAAAGGGAAAGACAAAATTCTAAATTGCGGAGTATTTCTACTGTACCTACTGGCCCCTGAGCTTTATCTGACACACCATTATCAGTGATGTTCCTCATAATGATCCAGAACCACCAAGAAATGGTCGAATTATGCTGGATATTCTCTAAGACTGTGGAATGTTAAACTATAGACAGCCTTTCATTAATTTGTTTTTAATCTTTGAAACTTAAAAGGTGTCTTTCAGTATCTTTAATGTAAGATTTAATTGTTTTTACTCTCAATAGTGCTAGATGAAAAAACATTTTACTAAATTTGAATATGTACATTATTTCATTTGATTCTTAAAACTGAGGTATAGTTGATAGTAAGGTTAATGGCCAACGGTGAGATTAATGGTCACTGTTAAGGTAAGGGCAAGTTCAGATCTTCATAAATATATTTTATTCTGGGCATTTTATCCTCACTGTTAGCCCTAAAGCTTATTTATGAAGTTCAGTGTCTGCGTACTTCCTTTCATATCTGTTAGTACCTTCTATCATGTAGAGCATTATTAAAACCAAGTCCTGCTCCTAAATGTCTTAGTATTCTTTTGGCTAGTGTGTCTCCCCATTCGTTTTTAGTGATACACAAAAAACATTTACCTGAAGGGCAGTCTGTTTTTAAAAGGGTTCTCCATCTTGAGGCCAACCTGGAATCGTACTACATTAAAGTTTGGACAGTTTTGAATCTGCTACAAATATCCTGGTGGGTATCAAAAGCTAAGAAAAGGTCTGGACTATATAATATACAGGGTTTTACTCATGCTGAACTGAATTTTTGTAAGCACTCAGAATGACTCCATATAGTAGCTTTCCACTACCCTAAAAGTGAAGTCAGGAATTAAAGCAGGACTGAGCCCTGATCAGTTTTAAGCTTGAAGTTTGTATTTAGGCACAATTTCTACTAACGGTATAAGATATTAGAAATACTGAAAAAAATTTTTTGTGGTAATGTATTCAAGGGTTAGGTCTGGGCATACAGTTTCTTTTACAAAATGACATGATTACATGGCTTAATAATAACTAAACCGAAAGGTTGTTTTTTGTTGCTGTATTTGCAGTTGGTACTTCAAATTAAGTTCCAGGGTCTTCATAAAGTTCTTGGACAGTTAGTCCATGGTATAGTTATTATTGTTTCAGGTAGAGAACTTTGGGCTGTCTTAAGAATGGGACCATGCATTATATAGAAGAAAAATGAATTCCAAGTTCTATCAAGGAATAAGAATGTCTCTCTTGCCACTGATTATCCTTGTGATCTCTTATTTCCTTTCCTGTATTTTGGGTGAGAAATAGGAGAGGTGGGATGCATTTGGGCCGCTTTCTTTGATTCTCTATACAGCAGCATTCTGTTGGAGAGTAGAGGGCAAATAAAGTTTGGGTACCCTGTACCCAAAGATGTTTATGTTTTAATCCCTGGAAACTATGAGCATCTTACCTTATATGGCAGGAAGGAATTAAGGTTGCTAATCAGCTGACTTTAAGGTAGAAAGATTATCCTGGGTTATGCTGATGGGCTCAGTGTAATCACAAGTTTCCTTACAAGTGGAAGGAGGAGGCTGAGTGAGGAGGACTCAGTTGGACATTGCTGGCTTTGAAGATGGTGGAAAGGGTCAAGGGCCAAAGAAAGAGGGACTGGAGACTCTGGAAAATGCAGGAGAACAACCCCCTCTAGAGCCTCCAGAAGGGAATGCAGCCCTATCTACACCCCTCCTTTGTCTTAGCCCAGTGAGACCTGTCAGACTTCTGACCTCCAGAACTGTAATAAACTTCTGTGATTTTAAGCCATTACATTTGTGGTAATTTGTTATGGCAATGATAGAAAATATAAACAAGTAAGTGAATTGTGACCATTTGATTGGTTAGGGAAATGATTGCCTAGCAACCCCTTCAGCCAACAAAATGTTTAGATAACATTTACAAAATTGATAAAACTAGTGCTGCTGTGTTTAAATGGGGGTGGTCTTGAGCCTGCCAGATGGAATTTCCTATTATTTTAGCAGCGTCCCGAAGGTACCTCTGAATTTCTGGAGCTTCTTCCTTTCTTTAATGATAAAAATGGTCTACCAGGCTTGTGAATCAAAATGGTATAAAGGATGCTATTGAAGTTGGGAGAACCACAGATCGGAAGACCATCTTGAAGTTAGTTACAGTAATCTAGCTAAAATTGATAAGTAGTGGCAGAATGGGATTGTCACCAAGAGAAATGGGAGTAATTGAAAGGAGTAGCTAGTTTGAAAGGTGAGGGGCTATGTAGAAGGTTTGGTTTCAGATATATTAAATTTGAAGTGATGGTGGGAACCCCCTCTCTGAAATTAATCTAGAAGCTTATTAAATGCACTGGAAAGTTTGTGCTAAAGAGGAGGATAATTTTGAATCAGCAGAGCGGAGAAAGAAGTACACACCTGCCCTAAAATCCTTGAGGCAATATGTTGGAGGAAGGTAGTGACAAAATTAACAGCTATCTAAATTGCTTTTCTGACAAAAGTTGGGGTCCTTGGAGTCTTTTCAGTTTGGGGGAAAGAGTTTTGTACTTGAAGAAGTTGTATATAACCTTTATTCTCAGTAGGAAAGAAAGATAATCCCTGTTCATTCACTGTAAATATGCAAAAATGAATTTCCACCCTAGACTTATGTCATGTGGGGGACCCTGCTCGCTCCACCATTTGTCGTGCGGGGCAGCCTGCGGGGTCTCTGGTCCCGCTCCCCGCATAAGAACGCAGGATATGGCTAGGCCAAAAAGGAACACCTACCTATGGGAGTTGGGGAGTCATACCACTATAGTCTCACAGGTGACTGGTTTGGAGACACAGGAGACAGGAGCCACACGATGCGCGACCTGCTGTCCGCTTCTCTGCCTGCCAACCAACCGACTCACTGACTCGACTCTCTCGACTTCCGACTCTCCAACCACCGCAGCCGTGGCAGTTATATCAGTGGCTAACTGGTTACAGCTGACGGCCATCTACTACCCGAGTCAGCGCCTTTCATGTGAGGCCGAGAGCTTGGGAACTGCTCTCTGGGACTCTGTCCCCACAACTTACCACTTACAAGTTTGGAGAAGTTACAGTAAGGTAGTTGGATAAGACAAATAACTAAAAATTACTATCTTTGAAAGTATTTTTGTTCCTGCAAAACACACACACCTCCCATCCAACACACATTAAAATAAAACAAATGCCCTTTAGAAACAAGACTGTCTTTCAGGTAATTAGCACCCTTCTTCAGTGTTCAGTGTATTTCATTTTTAGTATAGTAGCAAAGTATGTCATTTGCTGTTGCTTTCTTCTAAAATTGTTTTCTGCTAAATGAGTGATATAACAAATTTATTGAATTCTTTAGTGCCTCTTTATTATATATTTAGTTTTTCTCTGTGTTCCTACAACTCTGGGACTGCTTTAATCCAATAAATGTTTTTTGATAGTCTTTTTTTTTTTTTTTTTTTTCAATTTGAGATTCCACTAATGAAAAATAACCTTTGCTATTCCTTTTCCCTGGCATTTGTTTGAAGAATTTGGCTTTGCTGTTTCGCTGCTCCTTTATTCCTTTGTGGATTTCTAATTTTAGCCTGCCTACCATGCCTACATCAGATTTAATGAGCTTTTCAGTGGTTTTATTTTGTCCTTTTCCAGGTGTGCTAATCATAGAGGGAAAAAGAAGGGCACCAGAAAGATCATGTGCTTCAGTTAACAAGCTCATGTTCAAGCTGACTCCCAGGAGATGAGGCCACTATAACATGCTCCTCTCCAAAAGTTTGACTCTCAGGGGTTTCCTGAGCAGCAACTTACGATGACCGAATTGACAGCTGCTGCTCTCTGTACTGTATCACTGTTAGTTATCCAACTTTCCTCGGTGATCAGGATGGACAATTCTCATAGCACAGAAAAGCTAATGACAACTGTTTAACATTTTGCTAAGAAACTAAGATAAAGACCACCCAAATACTTAGAAGTTTAAAAAAGGAGGTGTTTGTGGGATATAGCAATTAAAGTCAAATCCAAGGGACTGTGGATGTTTTGGCTGACAAAATATGAGGGTCTATTGTATTCTAGTTCCTTTTATTGTCTAACTGCGTGTCCTTCATTCCTTGATTGATGTGAGTGTAGTCTTTCTGGTTTTCAGGATTGTATCAGTCTAATCCAACCAGGAAAGACAAACCAGTGAATAAGGAGAGTTTAATGTATGTAAAAAATTACTAACTATAACAGGATTGGCTAGTAAGTAAAGAGAGCTCTCAAGAGTATAGAAATAAGGAGCAGCCACAACCCCTAGGGCTAGAAATGAGCACCCAAGGAAGAGATCCATCCAGGCCTGAGATCCAGACCTGGTTGAGAGGATGTGTGGCTCATCGGATGGCTGTGAGGTTGCTGTAGTGAGTGCCTCCTTGATGGAATTTGCCTGAAATCTGCTCTCTGGGTTACTAGGGAAAGATTCTCACAGAGCGATTTCACCTGGTCCAAGAGAGGGCACTGCAGGAACCTGGTGCTGGATAATGGTTATGTACTGTAGGAGCCTGCCAAGCAGGGTGGCTGACCAGGAAGCAAAGCCGTTTCCTCCTGCATTGTGTCTCTGTTGCCATCTACCCATACTCTGGCACAACATTACCCATCAGTGGGAATTAATTTCTTCATTGAATGAATGTAACACATAACATTGTGTAAATTTAAGGTGTACAGTGTTTTACTTTGATACATTGTAATAAGATTGTCTTTGTAGCGATATTTCTCACATTACATAATTATAGTAAAATATTGTCCATTATAGTAAAATAATATCCATTGTACTATGCATTAGATCTCTGGCTTATTTACTACTTGTAGCAAGTTTGTACCCTCAAACAAGATGAATCTTATTCTCCCCAATCCCCCGTATCCTGGTATCCACCATTTTACTCTCTGAAAGTAGAATATTTTTGTTTAGTACTCAATCTCTGGTCGAATCAGGGCAATGTACTGTGCTGTATGCTTTTCTTAAAACATATCTCCATTGCTTTTGCTCCCATTGTCATTTAGAAACTTTTCTAACAGCTGAAATGATAAGACTCCTTTTGACTTAGAGGCTACCGTGTTTCCCCGAAAATAAGACCTAGCTGGACAGTCAGCTCTAATAAATGAGACCGCGTCTTATATTAATTTTTGCTCCAAAAGACGCATTACAGCTGATGGTCCGGCTAGGTCTTATTTTCAGGGAAACCCGGTATTTCTTACTTTTGTGTTTTGTTCCCAGGCAGCTATTTCTTCCTTGCCTCCTGTGTTCTCTCACATTTAAATGTCAAAATAGAGTCATAGTCCCTGGCCCAAATATTTGAGCACTGCTTCTTTTCAATACACTGACTCAGATTAGTGGCTCTATCTACAATTTTAGGAGGAGGTACTTTACACTTCCCTGGTTTAGTCTAACAATATAAAAGTTTTTGTTGTTTTAAAAACAGCAAAGGCATTTTATCTCAGAAAAGGTGTCACTTTTGGAATTTTTATGATGTGTTTGAAAGAAACTTAACCAAAATGCTTGGAGCCATGAATTCTGTCAGTAAAACCTTGAACAAGTAGTCATGCCCTTTGAGTGACAGGTAAACTAGATAATTTTAGGGTTTTCTTTATAATTTTGATTATTTTTCTTGTCTTGCTTTTCACAAATATTAAGGTGCTGTATTTTGTTTGGGTTTATATGCACAGGGAACTATGGATTATGCCTTTGCTGTAATGGATGCAAAATTTTAAATTTAAATCTAGAATGAGATTTCAATTGTCAACAATACCGTTTTTGATTTGGCCTCATTTTACTGCTATTACTACAACTATTAAGAATTTAAGATGCCAAAAAATACTTGTAACCTATGCTCCATAGTCTGTAGATCAAGGGGGAATGATTTAGAAAATGTGATATTCATGCCTAGGTTTTTTTCAGGTTGACTTTCTGAACCCATTTTTTAACTCTGTTGAGCATTTTACCAGACTTTGTGTACCTCCTTATGTAGTATTTGCAAAACTACTTAGAATATTTGCTTTTCTAAAAATTTACTGTGGCTTAATATTGCATTAATAATTCTGAAAAAATTGAATTTCTTTCCTCTCCCTGTGTTTGTATGTCTATCTCTATTTGTGACCTTGTCTGTCTGTCTTTCTGTCTTTGTATCTATCTAATTTTTCTACTAATAGTAATGTCCCCATTTCCCATCCTGAGGACACTGAAATATCAACTCTTCTATACCTTTTTCCGGGGACTGCAATATCTCTACAGCATCTTCTCTGGTTCCCACCTTATAGTGACATTAATTTAAGCCATTGACAATTACTTGTAAGTTTTAATACTTCGTGATAATACTTCTGGTATCACAGGTTTATCTTTCTCTGGCTATTGCATTTCTTAGTGATTTGCTTTTATTTTTAACTCCTGAAGCATTTACCTTCCCCCCCCTTTTTTTAAAATGTAGTATTACCAACTAAATTGTAAGCTCCTTAAGGCTTTTGTCTCTTCTCCAATGAAATATACCCCAAAGCAGGCTATATTAATATGCAGTGGAGCATATAACTTGTCCAGTGCATAGATAATGTCTGCTGTTTTTTTCATATCTTAAATAATTGGGGAACTAAACTATTTATATGTTAGGGTCTTGAATTAGCTCCTCTTTGTTATAAGGCAACCTCAGAGGCAAAACAATTAGCCTATGGAGTGTGTGTAACTCTTAAGTATTGGTCTCACCCTTTCATTTTGATTAAATGAATGTCATGCCAAAGATATTTTGCTCATTCATTTAGTCTGTCACTTACTGATTGCTTCCTGGATATCAGGCCTTCTGCTAAGTGCTAGAAATAAACAGGAAAATGAATAGTATGTAAAGCCTTCCCTTGAAGAGGCCACAGTCAAGTGGGTGGGAAAAAGAATAATAACCTTGTGGAGAAGTGATATAGAGATAGATTTAAAAGGTGTTTTGAAAACATGGGAAAAGGCACTATTATGTATCCTTGCAAAATTTATAGTGTGGTAGCCCTAACCCTGACTGTAGCTGTTTTTGACAGTGGGGCCTCTAGAGAAGTAATTAAGGTAAAGTGAGGTCAAAAGGGTGGGGCTTTGATCCATTAGGTCTTTATAAGAGACACCAGAAAGTTTGTTATTTCTCTCCTTACACACCAAGAAAAAGCATGTGAGAACTCAGAAGGCAACCATCTACAAGACAGGAAGAGAGTCCTCACCAGAAACTGACCATGCTGGACCTTGATTTTGGATTTCCAGCCTCCAGAACCGTGAGAAAATTCTTTTCTGTTGTTTAAGCCGCCCAGTCTATGGTATTTTGATGTGGCATCCTGAGCTGACTGAGATAGGCATCTAAATGTCCTGGAGGTGGGCTTTGAGAAGATTTGTTGGAGGAAAGGGGGGACTCTTAGAATGATTGAGTGATAATTGTAAAACAGTTGGTTGCGTGCTAGGCTTCTGATACATGTAGTTATTTAGTAGGGTACTTAAATTCTAATGAAGTAGACAAAATAGGTCTGTCGTTCCAGCAGTTGAACTCATACTCTGTCTGTGGATGCCTGCACAAATGCAGCCATATTTGTAATGCTGTTGTCAAGTGGGGTGGGGTTAGCATAGCAACCTGGGAACTCAAGGCTTTTGTTTCTTGGCCTATTTTTCTGTGGAAGATGAAATACAACCATTTGTTCAATAAAGGATATCCTTCTTGAGAGGATTATGGCAGTAGTAATGAGTTTGCTATGGGAGATGGGAGTCACAGGTGAATAAAGACACAGAGGTATTGCTGGGTGTTACTGAAATTCCAGCTGAGATTGAGGAACATAAATATTTAGTGGTACCAATCCAAGTAGTGGATTTCTTTCCTCTCTAACAATGCACAGTATAAAACACTCCACAGAAAAGGGAGATGATTGGATTGGTCCAAGGTCAGGAGTTTGCAAAAGGAGTAAGGCAGAAAGTTAGAATGAGGAATTGAGGATAATGAAGAGTTGGAGAGTGAAGCCTGTTCATGGGACCTATTTGCTTTGGGAAGAAAGTGATACTGGTAGGTATTAACAAGTTATGGCCCATGGGTCAAACCTGGACCACTGCCTGTTTTTGCATAGCCTACAAAGAGTGGTGTTTTTATTTGTAAGTGGTTGGGAAGAAAGGGGTAATACATTATGATGTGAAAGTTATATATAATTTAAGTGTCCATAAATAATAAATTTTTGGAACATAGCCATACTCTTTAATTTACATGTCTGTGGCTGCTTTTGCTTTACAGGTACAGAGTTCAGTGGTTGTAACAGAAACTATGGCCTGCAAATCCTAAAATATTTACTGTCTGGCCTTTTCCAGAAGATGATTGCTAGAGGACTAGTAACAGTGAAGATTAAATGTAGTGGTAGAAAAAGAATGAGCATGTTAAATGTAAGAAGTGATTGTAGAATAAGGGGAGTAGGGAAGATCGCAATTGGTATGCCCGAGTCCCCTCTAAAAACGGAGGAGTTGATACTGCAGTGTCCTCAGTATGGGGACTGGGGAGATTATTATTGATAGATAGGAAAAATGTAATACGAAATACAAATGTTTTCCTATACCTTTTCCAACAAGAGTTATTTTTTAAAAATCATTATCTTCTAGGGTTTCATAAATAAGGAAAAGTACCAGCTAAGGCCTAGAGAGGTAAATTATGTTTCCTGAGATCACATAGCTAAGAAGTTGTAGGATTAGGGTTCCAACATAAAACCCACAGTGTATTATATGATCCTTTATTTAAGTATAATTTTTGTTTATGTTGAAAGAGAACTGTGTTAGAATATGACTCATAAGGGACGTACAACTTGATATGAAATTATAACTTGATATACTAATATTCGTTCTACAAATGATTCTTCTAAGAATAGCACATGAATGAAGTAAAATTAAGTTATATTCCTATTGATACAAATCCTGTTGACTTCTGACCAAAGTTTTACATTGCTGAGTGTTGTGACTCAGTCTAGATATATTTTTGTCTGGAGGTTGATAACAATTCATAAACTTTCCTGTGAAGAAAGTGAATAACTTACCTGGAATAAAAATAAAATAGTCGAATAGGAAAACAATGACTTTAGCTATCTGACTTTATTCTTATGTTTAATGAAATAGTTTAACTTTTGGTAGTTTCTTCCCTACAGTCTCCACCAAGGTGTCTTAAGTTAGGTTTCAGTAATATAATATTATTTCCTATCAACTAAAATATTGATATTAAGAAGAATTTAATTTTTTTAAAAAGAAGCATTATGTGCATTTACTTTGAAGAAATCTAAACAAAGGAGTAGATTAGATTTGTTTGCACTTATATTCATATGTCATACTATTGGAATAGATTTACTCTTGTGTAATGACTTGCAAAACTTGAATTTCTTTCCAACTTGTGTCGTCTTGGACAAGGCAACTGCTGGGGTTCAATTCTTTATCTGTGAAATGTAGTGAGCTCTTCGCTCTTCTGCAATTCTTACCTCATAAGAAAGCTCTTTAAATTGAGTTTAGCTTCTGGATTATGGTCTCTGAATCCTCCATGCCTCTCATGGTTCCCAAGTCATAAATAATCAGTTTTTATTTATTGAATGAGGAAATCATCAGATGAAGTCTTTTTGTGAAAGACAATTAAAATATCCAAATGTAAGATAATACTAATTGCTTTGAGTAACTTTGTTGACAGAACATTTAGTACTTTAAAGTATACTGTTAATAAACATAATTTTACTCACATAATTTGGCTTTTGTTTATACTTTGAAAACCAATCTAATTAGCATGAAATAATTCCTTATGTTATTAAAAGTCTTTAGTTCTATGAATTCATTTTAGCCAAATTCAAAGTAATTTTTAACTATTTGTCTGAAAATACACTATCCATTTAAGAGACTAATTTCCTTGAACAAAGACTCTGGGAACTGAAGCCATTTATTGACATTCTGTATTAATTGTGCTGTGTCCTACTCTTTTGCTGGGCCAATAGTGAAGAAGTGTTGAATGCAGCCTGGAGAGATGTACTGAGTTTCAGTTTAAAAAGCTTTCACCAGCCTTTTGGTTACTCAATTTGGACTGTTTTCTCTAAATGAGTTTCATTGACTCAAGGAACTACTGATAACATTTAAACTTAAGGTGAGCGTCCTGGCACTTACTTTACAGCCAATAAAATTACGTATTATGATCTTATGATAACAATTCATTTTTAGGAACTTAAACTTTCTATGGGTCATGAGTAAAAATGAGGATAAAAATTATCCCAATGAATAAAGTGAATAGTATCTGTTGTGTGAGTGTTCATTTCTCAGGGGTCTCTGACTGACATTTCTGGTTGTGTTTTCCTGTTTCTGGTAAGTGAATATGCCTTGTAGTGCATGACATAAGATCTATGAATAAGTCCAAATATCTCTGTGTTATATGGGAAAGAACAAATAATTTACTGTTTCTCAGTCTTTTTTTCTTCATTTGAATGGTACAGGGAATACCACCTGTCCTGTGAAAACACCCTAGGGTAATTATGAAATTATGTGAGTTGGGATTGAAGCACTTTGAAAAATTAAGAATGATATATAACTAGATATTTTTAATGCAGCTTTTTACTAGTGTCTGTCCATAGATAAAATGATAAATGCACTTAGACTTTTTGAAAGTTTTTAAAGGTGCCCTCAAGATAATTGAATTTTGTGACCTTCTAGGTGAAACAAACAAAGCTAGGAAAGATAGCAACTTGTTCAAAATCATATAGTGCATCAAGGCCAATCTTTGTGTTTCATTGTATGATAATATATAGAAAGAATATCTTTGGTGTGAGCTCATGATTTAGTTTACTTTATGACATTACATACTAGTAGAAGAGGATAGACACATCATCTGAACTGATGAGTAATTCTCAAATTGTATAATTTTGCTTTGGAATATTTTAAATTTTTTATTTGAATATTTTGCTTTGTGAACTCACACATTTATTTTTATTTTTTTAAGTAAAATAAGCCCCGCTTAAAAAAAAAAAAAAATTAGCACAGGCAAAAGTTAGGTAGTAACTACCAAAGAGTTTCCCTGACTGCTGCCTGCGTCCAGCTAAGTGAGCGCAGAAGGGCAACTCTGGTCCTAATTTAGGCCTCTCAGTCTAGTTTATGGCCCTAGAGCATGACAGAAGACATTGCACTGTTCTTTTCTCATTAACCTCTGTTTCAGTCAACTTACTTGTGAATGTGTGTATTCTGCCTTTCGTCTTCTGTAGACACTGTTTCTTCTTGACACCTCTAACTTCAGTGTTTACATTTTCATTCTGTAGTTCTGTCTTAAGGAGGTCACTAGGTGATAACTTCACTGGATTTCAAAACTGGTACTTATTTGTTTTCCTTTTTTGGTCTTTTGTGTTTAAAAATGAAACTTTCAAATACGCCTTTTTTTTGGTCATAGAAGTGAAAGCAAGTGAACTATTTCACTTTGTGTATTTGGAAGCTTTTTATGCAGTGCACTATATCCTCTTCACAAATTTAGGGCGCACAGTGGTAAATGACATCAGATGCTTTATTTCCCACTATTCTATTCTGTCTTTGGAACCCAGAGTACTAAAAGGGGAGAAAAAGAAGAAATAAATAAGAGGTTGAGAGAGAGGAAAAGAGATCTAAATTGAACATTTTTTTCAACTCAGAGAATGAAACACTTACTTTTGAATTACGGGCCAGCAGCCTCTGTGGAAATTGTTGTTGCAGGATGGTTTCATGGCTTGACAAATTTGACATGAGTTGTGGCTCAGCTACTCACGAGCTGTGAGCTTGTCTTGCAGTCTCGGTGAACCTTAGTCATATCAGTAAAATGAGGTTAGTGCTTTTTCATAGAGGTATGGTGAAGAATTAGAGCCCAGTGCGTGGTATAACAGGTATGTAGGAAATTGCATGTATGTGTTATCATTACTTAAAAAAGGTTTATATTTAGCATTGGATGTAGAGTTAATTAGATGGTTTTGGCATCTTTGGGCCTGTGAGTAGTGAATCTTAGCCTATTTCCTTTTGTTTTATTATTCTGTATAGTTGAACAAAATGGGTTTGAAGTGTGTGGGTCCACTGATATGTGGATGTTTTTCAATAAATACGTACAGTACTATAAATACATTTTCTCTGATTTTCTTCATAACATTTTTTTTCTTTAGCTTACCTTAGTGTAAGAATACAGTACACAATACATATAACATACAAAATATGTCTTGATTGAGTCATTGGTAAGGATTATGGTCAACAGTAGGCTATTATTAGTAATTAAGTTTTTTGGAAGTCAAAGTTATACATAGATTTTCAACTGTGTGGGAGCTAGGAGGGTGGGGGGCAGTGCCCCTAAAACCCCATATTGTTCAAGTGTCAGCTGTGTTTATATTTCATCATATGTATTTGTTATCATTAAGAAAATAATTTCCCCTCTAGTTCCTTATGTACTCAAAGCAGCCTTGGTCCATGACTCCCATGACAAGATCTTTGAGGGCATCAGGAAGAAAGATCCTTTGTTCATGCCGTCAAATGGTGTGTTCTCCTTGGAATCACTAGTTTCTTCCCTGCAACGCTGGGTGAGCTTGTCCTCACCTTTGCAGAGAAAGGAGCAGCAAGGAGCAATTGGCTGCTTGCCACTGGTTGCTAGGAGGGTTGAAAAATGTGTCAGCATTCATTCTGTTCTCTTTCCACTCTGCGACATCTGTCTGCCATCTGTCTGCATCCCACCTCCTTTGACTTGTCTTTTACCTTCCATGAAACATCCCTAAGCTGCCTGTAAGTCACCATAATACTGAACTGGGCCTTCAGTAGTTCTTCCCCTAAACTAAATACATTAAAGCCACACATCTCGTTTTCAAAGAATAGCAAGCAACTTTTGAAACACTTGGCACGTCATTTCAGGTGAGCTTATGTGATTATGTCCTTTGGCCCCTCACTCCAAACACATACTAGAGAGAAAATTTCAGGGAGTGAAATTTTGTTCTGTGAGTAAATATGACAACTTCTTCTCAGGCAGACATAACTGCTTAAGCTGTTTGTTCTGACACTTTTTCTTATTCTGCCTTTACCTTTTTTTTTTCTCAGATTCCTTAATTTTGGTTTTATTGCTTAATGCAGGACTTGAACACCTTTAAATGGTTTTTCTTTTCTATGTTAGAGAAAATGGCAGAAGTGGGATAAAAAAAAGTTGTGGCTGATATAACAGAAATGCCAAAGCATGGGCAGCCAGTCCTAGATAACTAAAATTCAGCTGCATGGGTTCTACTGATGCTGAAATAGCAGGGAAATTAGAGCTCTGGGGAACATTAGGAATCAGAATTTCGCTTCTTTCTTCATTTCACAGGGTTGGAAATGACATTCTGGAGAGTTGCCCAGAGCCACACAACAAAGTTATCATTGGGACCAAGGCTATACCTTGGTCTCTTGATGTATATTTGGCACTTTTCTGTGATTGATATGGAATTATCTCAGAATTCACAAATGGCAAACATTTCCGTGACTTGATGTTATGATGGCTTTTAAAATAACTGTTTGCTTTATTCTCATAAAAAGTAAAGTGTATTTCAGAGTTAGAGGATTATTGTTCAATTGTCAAAGTATTCAAACTTTTTGCAAACTTCTGGTATGTGCATTGACTATAATCCAAATCCAACAGTCAGGGGACTGGTTACATCCATGTGGTAGGATATCATGCCTCCAGATTTTGGAAAATTTTTGATGTATGAAGAAATGCTTAAGACACATAAAGTGAAAGTCTGAAATAATATAGACAGTGTAATGTCAATATTGTGATTTAAAAAAGCATGTAAATGCTTAGAAAGTATATAACAGTCGTTCTCTGTTAGGATTATGAATAATTTTTATTTATTTTACTTGGTTTTCAAATTTCCTACAAATGCACATACTACTTTTATAATTGAATCAGTGAATATTATGAAAATAAATTTATTAATTTTCCCCACAATTTAAGGACAACGGATATGGTAAAATGACATCTTTGAAGCTCTGTAGTGTATTTGTATTATCTTTTTTTTGTTCCTTGATTTTTCTACTATAGAAATATTGTTAAATGTATTTTTATTCCTTAGGAAATTGTATTCCATGTGTCTTTATTGTACATCATCTACGGTAGTATATATAACTTTTATTTTTACTTTTATTTGTCAATTTTGTTCAAATAATGCATGCACACATTTTAGAAAGTTAAGGGATACCACAAGCCTTGAAGACAATTCACCTGTTTCCAACCTGTGGCCCACACTCCAGAGGGAACTTAGTGCATTTAGCTATTTCATAAAGAAGTTACCTCCACATTGCTAAGATGCTTCTACTGCTCTTTTTCTATTCATTAATTTTCAACAGCATTTATTTTCTGTTGTTATAGATGAGGTGTTAATTCCCACATCTGTATTTACATCTTCCCATCTCATCCTCCCAGTGTGGTTAAATGACTATTCAAATGGAAAGCAGTTGCGTGCCCTGCCCCCTCAACTAAATAATGTAATTATAGTTCCTTTCTTCTACAGTTTTGGTTTTTCCTTAATTTTAAAATTAATCTTCACAGTATACCTCTCGGGCTCTAAAAGCCTTCCCTTGCTCCCAGTGTCTGCAGGAGTGAGTCAAAACTCAATGTGTGTGTGGCCTGTGAGCCTACCTGGCTCCTCTTCATTCTTCTGACCTCATCAGGCATGACTTTCTATCCTGTGCTGCAACTCAGGCACTGTTGTAGTGCTTTGAGTGAGCATGTTGCCTCTTCCTCCTTGTTGTTTCTACATCCCTGAACACCTTTCCTTCCTTCTACGTTCTGTACTTACCGAGGCTTCATTTTCTCTAGGAAAGTCTCTCAGTCCTTTCATCCCCACTCCCCTCCAACAAGTCTGGGCTAGGTACCCCTTGTATAATTCTGTCATGGCCTTACTCATCTGATTTTGTAATTGTTTCTGCTAGCTGTTCTACAGATGTTGCCTGGGGTCCCCGAGGCCTCCTAAGATCCTTTAAAGGGTCTATGGGGTCAAGTACTGGGTTTTTCTATAACATCTGAAAACCACTAATGTTTTGCAAAAAAGCAGGGCTTGTGGGGAAAGTAGCACTCAAAGCCTGTACTACTGTGTAAACCAGTTTACCAGCAAAAACAATAGCCGTCCTAATGAAATTTTTAGTACAACTAAATAAATTTCTACTCTGATTTGTACCTAGCATCACAGTCCTTTACAGCCTTAAATCCTAGGTTTCCTCTTTCTAATTTGAGGTTTAGGCTCTGGAATACAGTTTGCTTATAGATATAATTTTATTTGCATATGGTACCATTTTTATTAAAATTAAAAAATCTGTACATGTATATAGCTTTTATTAGTCTGTTTGAATTCAGGGAAAATGTCTTAGCAATTTTTTTCATCTGCATTCACAGCTTCTCCAGATCACTTAAACACACTGTACCAGCATCTCATTGCCTTATATGTAGAATTTTCAACTTTTTGCTTAAAGTCTTCATAAACTGCTGAAGTATCTCTGTAATATGTGGAAGCTTGTACCTTCTTTTACTCAAACCATGAACAGGTATTGTGAACCACCCCAAGTTCCTCATTACCTCCACATCATTACCCTGTATTCCAAATGTATGTGCTAATCATGTTAAACATGCGTTGTAGCAGATTGTACCGCCTATTCCAGGAAACCTTTCCTGACCACCTCCCACCTGGATATCCTTACGGTTTTCTTTTCAGATCTGTTTGCCTTTCCAGTCAGACCAGAGAGGAAGGAGTTTGGGAAATCTGGTTTCATATTTTTTAACTGGTCCTTGTTGACAAGGTACTGGTTTTTTTCTAGCTTCTGAGCATCTGGTCTCAGATCTGTTGCAGTAGGTCTGAAACACAGATTACACTGCACTTTCTAAAATGGAAATGGAATTGTCCCTCTCTTGTTAATATCTGTAATTGACTCACGGTTGCCTATAGTACGTTGTCATGCCGGGAGGCCTGCGGGGTCTCTGCTCCCGCTCCCCATACAAGAACACAGGATATGGTGAGGCCAAAAAGGAACACCCATGGAGCCATAGGTAGGGGAGTCATACCACTATATTCTCTCTGGCGGCACTATACTCTCACTGGAGGCTGGATCCACACTGTCCGCAAACTGCCATCCACGCTTGCCAGCCCAGCCGCCATCTTCTTGCTAGCCCCCATTCTTCCTTTTTTCGCTAGCGTAGCCACAGCAGTTATATTAGTGGCTAATGGCTCACTGGTTACAGCTGACGGCCAACTAGCCACAGCTGATGGCCATGCAATCACAGTTGATGGCCATTTACTACCTGAGCCAGCACCTGTCTATGTGAGGCTGAGAGCCTGGAAACTACTTTCTGGGCTCTGCCCCCACACTCCACCCCTACAGGCTCTCGCCTCACAATCTACGTGACAAGCGTCTTCCGCGAGGGGCCCTGTGCGAGGAGCCTGGAGGTGAATGCAATATCCTGGACACAGCCAGGCTCTCTGGGCACAGCCAGGGTTTCTCAGGGCACCACCAGTACTTCTGGGCACGGCCAGACTTCCTGGACTTCTTAGGGTACCACTAGTTTCCCCGGGCACAGCTAGGATTTCTCAGGGCACTGCCACTCTCTCTGGGAACAGCCCGACTTCCTGGACTCAGCCAAGGCTCTCAGGGCACTGCCACTCTCTCTGGGAACAGCCCGACTTCCTGGGCACAGCCAGGGCTCTCAGGGCACTGCCACTCTCTGTGGGCACAGCCACACTTTCTGGACACAGCCAGGGCTCTCAGGGCACTGCCACTCTCTGTGGGCACAGCCACACTTCCTGGACACAGCCAGGGCTCTCAGGGCACTGCCACTCTCTCTGGGAATAACCCGACTTCCTGGGCACAGCCAGGGCATCTCAGGGCTCAGCCAGACTTCCTGGACTCAGCCAGGGCTCTCAGGGCACTGCCACTCTCTCTGGGCACAACCAGACTTCCTGGGCACAGCCAGGGCTCTCAGGGCACTGCCACTCTCTCTGGGCCTCTCAGGGTACCCTGCTGGAACAACAGCGACTCACAATCAAGGTGCTTACATATTCTCAATGGTGGCCAGTCAAGACACAAAACCAAATATCCCCCAGTTCCACTACATGGTGGTCTGTTCCCAAACAGTCAAGCTGTCCATTAAATTAGGGATGGAAGGCAATTCTCCATAGTCCATAGTCATTCACCAGGGCTGTCCTGGGGGTAAGGGATGACCTTGTTTTAATACTCCATCTCCACCTCCAGTTTCTTCCCTGCCCAGATCCCAAACCCAAAGATTCTGCTTGAACTAGTTTTGGGTGCGACATGAGTCTCACTAGTTTTAAGAATCTGTCCAGGTGATTCTAATAAGTAACCAAGTTGAGAACCCGTGTGTAGGGGATCCTTGCTATTCAAACGTGTTCCTAAGACCAGAAGCATCTGCTTCACTTGGGAGTTTGTTAAATGTGCTGAATTTCCGTTCCCATCTCAGACCCACTCCATCAGAATCTGCTTTTTAAACAAATTTCCCAGGTGATTATAAGCGTGTTCAAGTTTGAGAGACACTGATCCAGAGCATGGGCTAGATTCAAATCCTGGCTCTACCATTTATTAGCTATGTGAACTTGAATAAGTACTCAACCTCCCTGTACCTCAAATCCCTCATTGGTCTACGCGACAAGCGTCTTCCGCGAGGGGCCCTGTGCGAGGAGCCTGGAGGTGAATGCGATATCCTGGACATAGCTGGCTCTCTGGGCACAGCCAGGGTTTCTCAGGGCACCACCAGTGCTTCTGGCACAGCCAGACTTCCTGGACTTCTTAGGGTACCACTAGTTTCCCCGGACACAGCCAGGGCTCTCTCAGGGCACCACCAGTACTTCTGGGCACGGCCAGACTTCCTGGACTTGTTAGGGTACCACCTGTCTTCCCTGACACAGCCAGGGTTTCTCAGGGCACTGCCACTCTCTCTGGAACAGCCCGACTTCCTGGACTCAGCCAGGGCTCTCAGGGTACCCTGCTAGAACAACAGCGACTCACAATCAAGGTGCTTACATATTCTCAATGGCGGCCAGTCAAGACACAAAAGCAAATATCCCCAGTTCCACTACATGGTGGTATGTTCCCAAACAAACAGTCAAGCGGTCCATTAAATTAGGGATGGAAGGCAATTCCCCATAGTCCATAGTAATTCTCCAGGGCTGTCCTGGGGGTGAGGGACGACCTTGACCTCACCCTCATCTCCCATGGAGGACTCAGCAAGCCTTTCCTCCTGGGACAAGTCCCGCATCCGGGCTGCCTGAGCAGGAACTTCCCCGGCCCACAGGGCTGCAACGACCTTCGCTTTCTCTGGCCTGTGCTGGTTGGGGAACTGTCCACTTCTTTCCACCTCTCCACAGGGCTCCATCTCTGCAGCAGCTGCATGGCTTTTCCTGTGCTGGTGGGAGAACCGTCCAAGGTCCTCCCACCCCTCCACGGGGGTCCAGCTCTCCGGCAGCTGCTCCTCCTGGTCTTCTTCAGACTGGGTGTTCACACGCACAAACTGCTCCACCGTCCTTTGGAGAGCTTTGGCTGGCACCATACCCTACTTACGAAGCTGAGCTTTTATACGTGTAAACTGCTCCAGTACATTCTGGAGAGTTTCAGCCGACACCATACCCTGCTCTCTGCGCCATTTGTCGTGCCGGGAGGCCTGTGGGGTCTCTGCTCCTGCTCCCCATACAAGAATGCAGGATATGGTGAGGCCAAAAAGGAACACCCATGGAGCCATAGGTAGGGGAGTCATACCACTATATTCTCTCTGGCGGCACTATACTCTCACTGGAGGCTGGATCCACACTGTCCGCAAACTGCCATCCACGCTTGCCAGCCCAGCCGCCATCTTCTTGCTAGCCCCCATTCTTCCTTTTTTCGCTAGCGTAGCCACAGCAGTTATATTAGTGGCTAATGGCTCACTGGTTACAGCTGACGGCCAACTAGCCACAGCTGATGGCCATGCAATCACAGTTGATGGCCATTTACTACCTGAGCCAGCACCTGTCTATGTGAGGCTGAGAGCCTGGAAACTACTTTCTGGGGCTCTGCCCCTACATACATGTTCTTAAATTAGAGTGAATCATGGATCTGTAGGAACTCAGGAACCTTCTGAAATTGTATGCAAGACTTCTGATTTGTTCATTGTTTTAATAGAGAGAGGGGCCATAAAAATGATCAGACTCTCAAATACCCACACACACAAATCACTGACTATTGGATAAAGGTCTTAGAGTGCTGCAAAGTATCCAACTGCATGTCATTTCTCAAAAGTATCATCTGCTCTCTTGCTTTAGTATCAGTTGCTTCCTCAGCCTTTAATTCCCTTACTCCTTTAACAGTATCATACAAATCATGCCTTTAAAAGACTTTCCTTGATCCCTGGATTCAGTTCCCACTTTGGGTCCCTCTGGGCTCCGGTAGCAATGGTCGGTCAAATGCATTACAGCACTCCATCCCTTTACAGATGGTTTCTCACTTGAAAGGGGCATGCAAATGCCTTCCTTGTAGACTTATTGTAGTTTTTAATGAGATAATCTACAGAAAATGCTTAGTACAGTGTCTGTCAGCAAGTGGTTGTAGTAGTTCTTGTTTGCTTGATTCTTCCGCTTTCATTTCTCACCAAGCGTCTGTGCAGTAAAGTCAGTGTTGTTTGTTTTGCTGTGATGATTTTGGATAGGTTTGAATTCAGTTGGACCTTAGAAGGCTAAGGTCATTCTTCAGCCCTAGAACCAAATAGGGAGATAATTTTTCAGACGTCTAAATTATGGCATTTCCAGTAGAGCCGTTTGTTAAATGTCTATGCATAGTCAGAATTACTCATAAAATCCTCAGGCATGTGCCACACTAGAAACTGACAGGAACTATTTACCAATCTATTGTAGCCATTTTTTCTTTCATATTGGGAAGGCATTCATTCTTTGAGTACTAGATAAAAAAGTTCACCTGTACTTACAGGCCATGTCATTTAAAAAAACTTTAAATGCCAGTATTGCACTCCACCCGTTGAGATTCTTGAGCCAAAACTAAGACCCATTGAAGGAATAGCAGATTGGTATCTCCTATGCATTACAGGTTACGAAATAATACTTGTGGAGGAAAATGGTGCTGTAAACCCTTGTACTTTTAAAATTATTTCTTTTTGTGGTTGTGGGGGCTATTGGAGCCAGCCAAGTTTATGTGAGTTTGAGTAAGTTAAATAGTAGAGTGATGTGAATTTACAGTATTTCTTCTACTCTTAGAAAGTTTGAAGAGATCTTAGGAAAAGAGCAAAGGTGATGCAGAGACAGGCACTGGGACAGACTGATGAGAAGCTGCCCAGTAGTTTTGTAGCAGCTTGGTACCAGGGAGCTGAGAATCCTGACAAAGCTTGAGACCTGATGGCTTGCTTGCGGGTGCAGCCTTACTTAGCAGAGTTGGTTGTCATAATCTTTGTTTTTGGCTTTCCCTCTTTCCTGATAAATTCAGAAATTGGTGTATGCATTTACTTATTAACTATAGTTGAATGGAGCTTAAATTGTGTATTCAGTATTATATATTGACATTTTTGTTTATCAAGGTACATTTACGTTTCCATTCAAAGATGCTGAATTTGACTTGTTAAAGAAGTTTGTGTGTGTGTGTGTGTGTGTAATATGTGTTGTAAGTGCTTAAACTATTAAAGTTGTTAATAAAATTTGTGATCTTAGCACAAGGTTTCCCAAACAAAACAATTTTTATACACATACACTTAAGAAATGTGTGTCTGTTTTCATTTTTACAGTTTGTAATCAGTGTTTGGATAATATGTTATTCTTTGTGTTCACATTTTGAATTTATGTGATACATTTAGGAATTGTTAGCAAATTTTTAAGTTGAGGATTTTTAAATCAATGAAGCATTCCATGCATATTAGACTAGATTTACCATACTCTATGAAGGCCAAATGGCGTGGTGATTAAGAGCATGGTTCCTGGAGTCTGAAAGACCTGGGACTATATCCCAGCAGTGTTACTTTCTAGAGCAGCACACAGCTCCTGGCCAGATGTAGCTACTAAGCACTTGAAATATGACAAGTATAACTAATTGAATATTAAATTGCATTTTAATTAATTTATGCCTAGGTAGACAACATGTGACTAGTGGCTACCATATTGGGCCTTACAGTATGAGGTGACTTAACTTTTCTGTTCCAGATTTCCCATCTGTACCAATGCGATCATACTTAAGCTGCCTTTGTGGTTGTTATAAGAATAATTAAAATAATATATTTAACGCTATATGTCCTTTAGAAATAAATGGTAGTTAGTTATAATGACTATTACATATTTGATAAACTGGAATTACTTTCTTTTTGGGTATTAATTTAAATCTGTTTATTTTTATTCTTCCCTTTCAGGATTAATTTATTTTTGGAAATCAAGTGCAATATTAAAACGAAAACAAACCATACTACATTATTGGAAGCCATTTCTTCTAATTTTATTGCATTTTAAAATTTATGATTTGATTTGAATACTATCATGGGAGGAGCTGTGAGTGCTGGGGAAGATAATGATGACTTAATTGATAACTTAAAAGAAGCTCAGTATATCCGCACTGAAAGAGTGGAACAAGCCTTCAGAGCGATTGATCGCGGAGATTACTATTTGGAAGGCTACCGAGACAATGCTTACAAAGACTTAGCCTGGAAGCATGGGAACATACACTTGTCAGCACCTTGCATTTATTCTGAAGTTATGGAAGCATTGAAACTTCAACCAGGATTGTCTTTTCTTAACCTGGGAAGTGGAACCGGATATTTAAGTACAATGGTGGGCTTAATTTTAGGTAATTTTATTTTTGTAAAATTCTTTTTTAAAAAGTAAGCTGAGTTTGTATTACTGTTTATGATTTACAGCAGTTGTAATTTTGTGTACAGTATATGTTTGAATGTATATACTCAAAGTAGTTGCCTTCCTTACTTAAATGGAAACACAAGGTAGTAGTCATCTTTTCTTATTCTCAGCTCTGAGCGTGATAGTTGCCTTCTGCATTCAATCCTAGACTTAAAAGGCTCTTGGAACTATTTTCCAGCCCCCAGTCATTGTGTGTACTTAAAATTGAACAGCTGGTAGGCAGGAGACTCAGGAGTATAATATGTTTCAGGTAAAGTATTCTAACTGCTGGCATAGAATTTGATAGTTATCAGTGTCCCGTTTTAAAGGGAATGCTGCCAGGTTTTTGTTAAAGATACAGGAGTATGTGGGATGCAGAGGATGTGGCACTGGTGGGGCAAAGCAAAGGGTTGAAAGAAAAAAAAACAGAAGAGAGAAGTATATGTCATTAAACTTTCAGCATACTTATTGTTTGTCCTGCCAGGCATTATTTCTGGTGTGAGTATATAGCAGTGATCAAGAGGGACAAAGCCTTTGAGAAGCTTACTGGGTGATTACTACAAGGGCTAGGCATTATTTAAAGCACTTTAATATAGAGTAACTCATTTAACGTTGCTAAGGATCCTATGAAGTACAAAGTGTTATGATTCCCATATGTATAGGTGAGTTAAACCAAGGCATAGAGAGATTAAACCTAAAGTCACATAACGAGGAAGTAACAGCTGGAGAACATGGAATATGAATGGAAAAAGCATGGCTGAAGGAAAATCTGTAAGACATGATGTTGGATGGAGGATGAACAACCATGAATTTCACTAAGCCACTTAGTATTGACTGATTTACTGAGTGCTGCCGTGTGGCAAGCGTTAAGGGAGAGCATTAAGACCCATAACATAGATTCTTGCCCTTAAGTTCACAGACTGGTGGGGGCAGAGAGACAAAAACCAGCAGTTCTCATCCAATGTGATACTATAGTTAAGATATATGCCCAAGTTGTAGAGATGAAACTGGCTTAAAATTTACTCCTAAGTGATGGGGAATCACTGAAAGATTTTAAATAGAGAAGTGACTATAGTAGGATAATTATGTCCCATTGTGCTGGAACAGTCCTAGTTTATCCCTATAGTCCTAGCATCAGTATTAATACGTCCTTTTCTCTCCCAAAGTGTCCCAGTTTGGACAGTAAATATGTGGTCACATATGACATTTAAGGCATTTTTAGTCTTGAAATTTTCTCTCCTACACACTGGCGTCTTACTTTCTCCCCTAATTGTGGAACCTGCAATCTATTTTGTTAAAAAAAAAGAAAACACTTTTCTCTCACAAGTGAGTCAGTTCCTGATATGTAATAACTACTCAAAACTGGTAACAAATTATTATTTTTTACCAAGAAAGATATTTAGCAGGTTATATTTAGATTTGGTTCTCCTGCTGTCAGGAGACAGGAATTTCTCAACAGATTGGGAACCCTAGGCATCTATCACTTCTATCACTAGTGCTTCTTTGAAAAAGGAATCTGTAGGTTTTCAGACAGTTTCCAAATCAAAGGAACTTAGTTGGGGGGGCAAGGGCTAGGGAGAGCTAATTTCAAAAGTGAGAGTTACCCTCCTTGAACCAGTGCATTTCTTCACCAGCTCTGGCAACTTTAGGCTGGAGTCCAGGCTTCGTACCATCTCTGGCCAGCCTCAGAGCACCTGTTATCCTGTCTTGCACTTCTCCAACCCTGTCATCCGGCTCTTGCTGAGGGAGGTCAGTCTAACCAAAGCTCTGGCCAGGGAGAAGGTCATAATTAGCAATCTTGCTAGCAGTGAGATTGCTCCCTTAAACTACATTTCTTAGTGTCAGTTTTCAAGAGATTAGATTACTTTGCCCATGTGCATCTGTAGGGTGACCTCAACCGTCACTGTATCTTGAATGTCCTTTAATCCTTTAATCCACACCGGAGAGCAGTGTAGGGAAGCAGACTCTTGTGCAAATGATCCGCAGTGCACTAGATGCTTTCTTCCTGTTACAGGCTGCAGGAGTCCTGGGTCTGTGTTCCATGTGTGACTGTGAGCACCAGGCATTGTTCCTGGGTGTGCTGTGTGTGATCCTGCACAGTCAACACCAAGACATAGTTCCTCCTCTTTCGATGGGAATAGTTGTTTTGTGGGAAAGATAAAATAAAAGCATTTTAAAGAAGGAAAAGGAGGGGAGCATTTGAGATCTTGCGCCCCAGCACATGTCATCAGGTTGGCTCAAATAAACGTAAGAATTCCCTACAGGTTGGGGTAGGGGGAAGAAGGGAAGGGAGAAACAACAGTCTGTACAACTAGGATTGCATGATGACGGCTAATAAATCTTGGATCTACCCAGCTGCTGAGGGAGCTTAATCTTTTTTCCCCTGCCCCTCTTTTTTTTTGTTTTTTGTTTTGAGAACGTTTAAATCAAGGAAGAGAGGATACATCCATAAAAATCACTTAGAACTAGATCCAAAGAAGGTTTACGTGCTCCCTATAATTATCTGAGTATAGTGAATCAGATTTGATTCTGTTGCTTCACCGTAACTTACTAACAGAAGTTCACGCTTTATTAAGTAACTACAAATATAACACCATGGCTCCTAGCCATGTTTCTCTGCCAGTCATAAGATGGGTGTGACAGGTGCTCACCATCGGCAGTGGTTCTCATCTGAGGACATGCTCAGTATAATCTGGAGGAATCCAGGCTGAGGCAGGGAAAGCAGGGCATCTGTGCTTTGATGATACAGATAAGGAAAATATTCTTTGAGGAATTTCCATGCCACTCCAGAAACACACCTGTAGAGGTTGGGTTACCATCTTGAGGGAGCTTTTGTTGTTCACTGAGAGGAAGTTAGATTTATCTTAACTTCAGGAAATTTCTTTTGATTAAAGTACATTTAAAGCAGTTACTCATAAATGGAATTTATTTTTGCCCAGGACCTAGAAAATGGATCACCTTGTTTAGACAGCTTAGTTTCAAATTGAAGATAAATTCTTCTTGTTGTACTCGTTTCTCCCTGAGAGTCTCCCTGAGAGAACTAAGGATTTTCATAAAGAATCTTGTATTTAATTGATTTCCCCTCTCAGTACTGTCTTCTCATACCTAGGGGAATCCCATTGAAAAATAGGGTACCAGAAAAGAAGCCTCCAACTCCTGTACTCGCAGAGTTGAGTTACATTATCAGAACCATGAAGGCAAGTTACTCTTGATAATCTTTCTGCCCCAGGTAGGAATGGTTCTCCATTCTGGTCCTTGCTTAGGGATTCACTTCCATTTTCTTGCATAACTCATCATACAAAAATTGTAGGTTTCTTATACAACCTATAATATCAAGGTTTATCCAACTTACTGACTTTCTTAGTGTCTTGCCTAATTCCTCAGTTAATAGATTGCCAGAGTCATTCCAACAGTAAGTGTACCACTGGCTCGGCACTACAATATTATTTCCTAAGGTGAAACAATAAGCTTGTGTGCTTAACGGGAAATTGCCATCATATATAAATACCAACAACTGCTGTATTGTCCTAAAGGGCTAATTAGTTAAGCTATATGATGCCATCATGTTTGGTCGCTATGCTTTTTTCTTCCTCTCTTTATCGCAGGACATTAAATGGTCCTCATTTAGCTATCCTTGTATTGCCTTTGACTTCAGATACTCCTGTTTTCTTTCATTTTAGCCCCCCTCAATTCAGTGAGTTTAGTAAATTGCAGAGTTGTGCAAGCATTATTATAATCCAATTTGAGAACACTCCCATCATTCCAAAAAGATCCCCCAAGCTCAGTTGCATCCACTCCCTGTTTCTTCCCCAGCCCAATACTCATCTCCTTTCTGTTACTATAGATTGGCCTTTTCTGTACATTTCTTATAAATACAAGCATACAATATATGGTCTTTTGTGTATGGTTTCTTTCACTTAGTGTTACGTTTTCAAGGTTCATGCATGCTGTAGTGCGTAATTGTGGCACTTCATTCCTCTTTATGGCTGAAGAATAGTCCATTATAAGGGCATAGCACGTTTTGTTTATTCACCACTTTCTGGCTGCTATGAATGATTCTGCCATGAATATTCATATATAAATTTCTGTGTGGACATCCATATTAATTTCTTTTGGGTGGATTTCTAGGAGTGGAATTATTGGGCTATATGTTAAGTTTATGTTTAATTTTTAAAGAATTTGCCAAACTTTTTAAAAATGGTTGCACTATTTTATGTTCCCACCAACAATGTATGAGGGTCCAGTTTTTCCACATCCTCACTGATGCTTGTTATTTTCTTTTTAATAGCCATCTCAGTGGGTATAAAGTGATAGCTCTTTCTGGTTTTAACTTGCATTTCCCTCCTGACTAGTTATGTGGAACATCTGTGCCTGTGCTTTTTGGTTATTCCTATGTCTTCTTTGGTGAAATGCCTATCCAGAGCTTTCCCCTATTTTTTAGTTAAGTTGTTAGTATTCTTATTATTGAGTTGTAAGTGTTCTTTATATATTATTCAAATCTTTCCCCCATTTTTAAATTAAATTGTTAGTATTGTTATTGAACTGTAAATGTTCTTTATATATTTTGGATACAATCCCTTTATCAGAAATATGATTTTCAAATATTTTTTTCATGCTCTTTTAAAAAACTCTCTTGGGTCACTTCAGGCCAGAGAATCAGGGAGATTTCCCGTTCTGCACCCCCACCCCCATTCTTTTTGGTAAGACAAAGCACGTTCTGCAAGTTTCCAGGGTTCTCTTTAAGATAGATTGTATTTTCTACATTAAACCGATCCTCAGTTTTCCCTCTGTCCTCTATCCTCCTTTTCTGGCGGGTGGGGTAAAAGGAGGAAATTTTATTTTTTATTTTTAGGAATTACAAATGCTGTTCTTGATATGTGCTTTATTTTGGGCTCTGAACAAATCTGTTTTGAAAAGAACCCTTTTATTTAGGCTACTCAACATTTTCTGAAATTGATAAAGTTTCTCACTGTTTAAACTATTGTTTCTTAGTCCTGGTTAGGCTTTTGTGTCTGTTTTCTTCTGCCTATATATCCTGTATTGAGTCGCCACCACTATTCTGTATCATAGGGTTTTTTCTGCTCTTTATTTCTGGTTGTGGAGTAGAAAGCCTTACTCTCAACCATCTCCTTTATTGCTGCTATCTGAAAGTCAATACCCAGATGCTTTGTGTTTGTGGGTATTGCTGCTAATAAGTACAGAGCAACAAATAGTAAATAAAAAAGTATTAGGAAATAGTGTAAGTTCTACAAAATTCACAGAGTCTTCATAGTATTTTTTTCTGGTTATTATTTCCACATATTATTCTTAGAAGTTATAAGGCAATTCCCTCAGTGACATAAAAAATCTTAGGTGGTTCTCTGTGCATCTTGAGTTTTTATCTTAGGGATTAACTTTCCCCAACTTGGATCATCCATGTACCAAATATAGTCGACCCATATTATTTGCAGATTTGCCTGCTTGCTAAAATTTATTTGTAACCCTCAAACAACACTCTGGGGATTTCGAGGTCATTCGTGCACATGTGCAGAGGAGTGAACAGTTTGAATCTGTCTGTGAGCATGTGTCTCCCTAGCAGGGGTGGAACAAGGTGAAGCTCTGCCCTCTTGTTTCATCTGTTTTACAGAGATAGTCACAGGATGGAGACAGTGGGCAGTGAAGTGCAAGAAACTCTGGCTCTTAGGTCCATTTCTGACCCCACTAATGGGACAACCTCACGCAAATCACTCAACACTTCTGAAATTCGTTTTCTCTTTGGTAAAATAAACAAAATAGACTCTACCAGGATGAGGTTTTAGGATTTAAGATTATACTCTATTTCAGATATGTACATATGTACATATTCCCCTAGTAACAATGGTTCAGCATTTGCTAATTAAGTTTTTGCTGGACTTTATAGAACATAAACTACCACAAATAATGAGTATCAATTGTAATTTCAGAAAATTACTAAATCTTCCTGAAATTGTCTCTGTGTAAAATAATTTGTTAACCTCTATCTCCCAGTGTAGGAGCTGGTACCTACAGAATTGTCTTTCTTTTCTCATATAGTCTTACCTAGGCTGGCTTGGATGTTGGACTGAGAACCTCAGATTAAAGCTAGAGGTTGACTTGCATTGGAAGAGCTACTTGGCCTGCTGGAGTTGTTGGGCCCTTCTGGAACCTACCTTCCCATTGTCTCTGGGTGGCTCCTGCAGGGTTAGCCCATCTACCCTTCTACACCTGTGGCTTTCAAATATCTTTCCCTGGATTTCAGATCTCTTTACATTGCCTTTATAAGCACTTTCCCTGTCCTTTTATGGAAGCATCTTTGGCTTATGCAAGTGAAGGGTAAATCTTCCTTCTGTCTTCAAGTACTGTGTTTCCCTGAAAGTAAGACCTAGCCAGACCATCAGCTGTAATGCGTCCTTTGGAACAAAATTAATATAAGATCCGGCCTTATTTTAATATAATATAAGACCAGGTCTTATATTAAAATAAGACCTGGTCAATACAATATAATACGGGGTCTTATATTATTTTTTGCTCTAAAAGACGCGTTAGAGCTGATGGTCCAGCTAGGTCTTATTTTCGGTGAAACACGGTAACATCCACATGCAGAGGATTCACAGGTTTCTAGCACCAAAGTCTGTCTGCCAAGCTCTGCACACTCTTGAATCTTCTAGGCTACGCTAACAATATTTAGATGTATGGTGCACAAGATTCCAAAAGTTGAACCTGTCTCCAACTCAAGTTATCCTCTCTTACCCTATCCCACAGAAGACAAAGCAGTTCAAATTTTCTTCTTCCTCTGTTTCTTATTTTGATGAAAGGTACTTTTTTTCATCCAAAAATTACTCAAGGAAGAAACCTGAACATCAATCTGTCTTCTCTCTCTTTAATTATATTTTGTGATAGGTAATATATTCATTCATAGGGTTAAAAAATCCAAAAGAATCAAGCTTTGAAAGATTTTTCTTCTCTCCCTCTTCCGTTTTATCTAGTTGCTTCCCTACTTCAAGAATAACTTTGTTGATCCCTGAGAATACCTCCATTTTTGCATAATGCAGTTAACCCATGAACAACGTGGGGGTTAGGGGCACTGACCTCCTGTGCAGTTGAAAATCGACATGTAACTTTTGACTCCCCAAAAACTTACATACAGCCCCTTGGTATCTGCAGAGAATTGGTTCCAGAACCCTGCAGATAACAAAGGCTGCAGATACTCAAGTCCCTTATATGAAATGGCATAGAACAATGCATAGTTTGCCATCCGCATCTGAGGATTTTCACCTGTGGATCAAAAATACTGTTTTCAATCTGAGGTTGGTTGAATCCACGGATGTGAAACCCAGAGATAGGAAGGCTGACTACCATGTTTCCTTGAAAATAAGGCCTAACCGGAAAATAAGCGCTAGCATCATTTTTCAGGATGACATCTCCTGAACATAAGCCCTAATGTGTCTTCTGAGCAAAAATTAATGTAAGACCCGGTCTTATTTTCAGGGGAACACGATACATATATATTTATTTGTAAAAATTCACATATAAATGGATCTGTGCAGTTCAACCCCATGTTGTTCAAGGGTCAACGGTACTCACCTGTTTATAGAGATGATAGTTGACTTGAAGTCAGGAGACCTTTCGTAGGTACATAAAGGAAAATACGTGTTGCATTTTAGAAGATTTCTATCAAACAGCTAAAATTAATGAGATTTATTTTGAATTGAATGTATTTACCTGTAAGACTGAACTTCTGTGGAATGCCTCATTCTGTGATAATACAGATAAAGTAGATTTGACATATACTTAATGATTTTTTGCTAGTATATTTTTAAATCAAGACATAAAACATATACATTTTTATGCTTTGTATGTACGGTTTGCTTCAGTCTTAGTTGTGAATCTTTTAAACTTGGGACCATAGCTATATTTATGTACTTTATTATTCTTTCAAAAAGTAGTTATTCTATTTGCCGCTGCCAGCTGTGGAGGACACAGCAGTGCACGAGACACATCCCACACCCATGAAATTGTGCATGTCATTTCTGAACTGGCAACAGAAGCATTGTTACATTGGCCATTCTTCATTTAGTTCAGTAAATATTTATGTGTCTTGATCACAGTGCTGGTCCCAGAGTATCTTCAGGTACTTCACAAATAAATATGAAGTGGAATGAAAAAGCTGGTGAAAATGGCTTCCAGGGGAAATGATTGCGTTAAAATGAATCTGGATCAAGATCTGAAGTTGTTTAAATTAGCTTTTAAAAGTATTCTCTATTATGTTATAGTTGAGCACATATTTTTTCTCAGTTTATTGAATTTGCTTTGGTAGGGACTTAATCTTTTTTTTAGTGTGCCAGTGTAGATGTGTGAGATACAGTCATAAGTTGCTCTGGGCATGCTAGACTTGAATATTTTCAGCCTGCTGAATGGAAATTCGTAAATGAACTGATTGTGACGTCTGTTCTTCATATTTTGATATTTTAGATGCATAGGGGTTTGGGTCCATTCTCTGTAACTGTTTAAACCAACACTTTGAGATTTCATGTAAACATATTTCTAAGATTCAAGTGTAATAAAAACAGGACTTTTATTATCCATGAGCCAAGAAGAAATTGAGGGACTGGAACCTAAACTTTCTAGTAAATTTCAAGACTTGCTTCATGAGGCCTTTTTTTTAAAGATTTTATTGGGGAAGGGGAACAGGACCTCATTGGGGAACAGTGTGTACTTCCAGGACTTTTTTTCAAGTCAAGTTGTTGTCCTTTCAGTCTTAGTTGTGGAGGGCACAGCTCAGCTCCAGGTCCGGTCGCTGCTGCTAGTTGCAGGGGGCGCAGCCCACTATCCCTTGCGGGAGTCGAACTGGCAACCTTGTGGTTGAGAGGATCATGAGGCCTTTTCCAAACCTAGAGAACAGAGAACAATTCTCTAGTCTTAGATTCAGCCAGCCAGCTTCAGGATGGTTAAGCTAACGTGGCAAGATTCAGTAAACATTTGACAGTGTTTGTCTTTCTTTAATATGCATTTTTAGTGTGATATAATAGGATGAAGAAACCATAAGAAATTAATTATATTTTAATAAGTGGCACTGCATTAGATCAATTTTCCTTATTTAGCTAATGATTACGTATTATTTTGCTGATTCCTTTTTCTCCTCTTTCCTTTATCTACCTTTGCACTATTTTATGTCTCTACTTTATACCTGACGGTGTTCATGAGAAAAAGAATGAAACCTATCCTGGTCTACTTTTCACCTACTGTGTTTCCCCGAAAATAAGATCTAGCCGGACAATCAGTTCTAATGCATCTTTTTGAGCAAAATTTAATATAAGACCAGTCTTATAAGACTGGGTATAATATAATATAATAATGATATCATATAATATCGGGCCTTATATTAATTTTTGCTCCAAAAGACACATTAGAGCTGATTGTCCGGCTAGGTCTTATTTTCAGGGAAACACGGTATTGCTTGTTTCTGCATTCTTACAAGTTATTTATAAATCTTGCCAAAGATGCCTACTTTTACACAACTAAAATTAGTAATATAGTAACACTGTAAATTTTTGAAAGGTGTTTTTACATATATATTTTAGTTCTCACTATGAGAAACTTTATACTTGTTTCATAGAAACCAAATAATTGTTTGATTACTTCCTCTTGTGGTAAATACTTAGTTTCATCCAAAATGATTTGTCGATACTAACTCTTGAGAACAGTTTTAGATAGTCCAGAGAGATTTTAAAAATCATTTAGAATGGGCTTTGCAATAATTAGGAGGTTATGGCAGATGTGTTCAACCTGAGCTGCATGTTAGGGTTACCTGCAGAGCCTGGGCCACACCCTGAGAGATTCTGTCTACCTGTTTGGTGTGGGACCCAAGCAGTTCCACTTTAAATCAAATTTAAACTACTTCTATATTTAATGTTAAAATTCCCAGGTTATTCTAATATGCAGTCAGGGTTGAGACCCCTTTGTATAGATTATGTTTTTGCTTCTACAACTAACCAGTCTTATAGACAAGGAAAAGACACCTAAGTTTTAATGATTGGTACCCATCTTGTACTTTAAGTTTTATACAACTTACGTGATTTTTCCCAGGAACTCATTTTATACAATACGAAAGACTTCAAATGGTAAGTGACTGGTCGCAGATTATGCAGCTATTGAGGAACCAAGGTTGGACAGTAAGATATCCACCCTTAAATCTATCTTTCTCATCACCCCACCATGTTTAGATATGAGTCAGTTGAAATGATGAATCTTGAATTAGTTCATCTTTAGAGCTCTTCTAGTTATGTAGCATGAAGTACCTTTTTTTTTTTTTTTTAAATTAAATTTATTGGGGTGACAATTGTTAGTAAAATTACATAGATTTCAGGTGTACAATTCTGTATTACATCATCTATAAATCCCATTGTGTGTTCATCACCCAGAGTCAGTTCTTCCATCACCATATATTCGATCCCCCTTACCCTCACCTCCCCCCCCCCCACCCCCCTTACCCTCTGGCAACCACTAAACTATTGTCCGTGTCTATGAAGTACCTTTTGCTTGTGGCTCTGTGTCCCACAAATTAACTTTCCACAGAATTTTGAAGGTACTGAGAACTTCATTCAAATGTTTTGTGAAGCTCTGGGATTTCTTTGACCTGTCTCAGGGAGACTTCTACCCTGCACACCACACTCAAATAGCCTTTTAAGGTACTTCAGAGTAGGGATAAGCAGGAGTGTTGGGTGTTAATAGGGTCAACATAGATGTAAATAAGAAACATAGATATTGCATAAACACTTTATACCTATGCTTAATAATTATTGACCTTTATATATGTTATGATTATTGACTAGTACATGATAAATGAACTAGATTAGATCCAACTACTACAAAAGAAAAACGGTCTCTAGATTTTATTATATTGAAATTTCATTATGTTTGTTATTCTTAATAAATGGCCTATTGCCAGCCTTAAAAATCATTTCTAATATTAAAATACGTAGGGTTTTCTAATAACTGTATTTGTCTTAATAAACTTTGATTTTTATATATGTTTCTATTTTCTCTTTAGTATTTAGCCATTAAAGATGACGGTCAACTGTTAGTACTTTTATTTTTTAATATGTATTACAAAAATTAAGCATTTATTACTTCATAGAAAAATCTCTTCCTATTGGCAGATACAGAATAATATTGGAATCTATTGAATACAAAGTCAAATTTGTTTCATCTGTTAGCTGTTAGAAAGTGTTAACACTTTTTGTTTGGATACTGTTTCATTCTTTTTTTCTCTATTGACAGCTTGTACCTTTCTATTAGAATTATTTTATATTGTTTATTTTTAAATCCCTTACTCTTATTTTTTTCATCTCTTTGACTAGCTCATTATTTTTTCATTGAAAAAGTTATACATGCATACAGTTAAGATGCACTTTAGACAAGGGGTATAATGATGAAAATGTCTCCTTCCTACCCTAGACCTCTTAGTCCCATTCTCAGAAGCAGCTATGTGTATTTTTTTAGGTTTCTGTGTTTGATTTTTCTGTTCTATTGAAGACAGATGTCAGATATGAGTTGTAATGAACAGCATCACACCATTTTTATCATACATTTGATGTATTCTAGTTGTATACTGCATTCTAATAAATGACATATTGGTGACATTGCTATTTAAGTTCTGCCTTTTATTCATACATTCTTTTTAATTATTATTTTCATTAATACTGATATGTTAATTATCAGTTTATTAGTGATGATTATAGATATGTCTCCATGTTATTTTAAAATTAAGTAGTTACAATGTGTATGTTTATGGTATTGTCAAATCCTTTGTATGTTAATGAAATTATCTTGTGTCAAGGTGATGTAAAAAAGAAGTTATATGAAAAACGTTCTTAAGATATTTTCTTAATGAACTTTAAAACTTATTTCTAAAAGTTTCCACTTTACTTTTAGGCAATAAGAATACAAAACAGGAAAGAGAGACCATGGCGTCTTTAAGTGATGAACAGCCTGTGTAGTCTCTTTGACCTAGAACTCTGAAGCTGAAGCTCCCTTTGCTTTAAGGCAATTTGAAATACTGAGTAGAAGCCTTGATTTCCAGACTCTTTACTTGTTGCCTTTATTACAGTGCTTATGCATTCGGTCTTACTGGCAACTTCAAATTCCAGGAATATTGACTGACCTTTGTTATTATCTTTTACCAGTGTAGCCCCAGTTTTGTTTTTTTATAAAAAATGATTGATTAGTATAACTAGATTCTTAATGGATAATGAAAATATAAGTCTCTCATGGTTTTCATTCAATGGGTCACCTTAAAAGAGTAAAAAGAAAACTAGATTAATTTCATACAACAATATTTTTCTTACTATGTTAAGTAGTTGTAGTTTAATTTGAGCTTTTAAATAAGGAAAAGTATTCAATGTTTCCTACCATTCTGTGTTCCTTGTGGAAGTTCAAGTTTTGAAAATACTCGGATTCAATACTAAATTTAAAAATGACTGCTTACCTAGATTTAGTTTCTTTGCCACTTTCATTTATTTTTTGAAAAAGGAAATTTTAGTTTTAGTTAATCTGTGGTAATAATAAGGAATTACAAAAGGTCTTAAATGGTATTGGATGGATGTTCCAGTTTTCAGACAAGACCAACAAACAGTTCAACAGTAAGGAAACAAAAAATGAGAAGCAAACATTTCAGATTGCATCAATCAGAATAATTTATTTTAAAAACTATAAGAACATTGCAAAGAAAATTAATTCTATCTGTTATGATTTTTGTGGATCAAGGGCCTTTTTATTTAATCTTTTTATCTGAATACATTTTTAAAAGTAGAATCAGGTTTTTAATATAATAAAATACAATGTGATAGAGCTATAGTCGTTTAAAGCATTATCTTTGATTTGATTTTGGCTTGAAGACAGTAAATGAAGATTTTGGTTTAATTTGTATAGGGTAGGTAGTTCCTAGATCACAAACCATTTTTTTTATGTGCCCCCTGAACATTCAAACATGATAATCAACTGATTGTTTTTGTTTTTGAAAATTCCAATATATATTGTGTTTTTAATGATATTCAGGAGGGGGCACATCCTATTAAGTAGTTCCTAAGATAGATACAAGACACAGAAAATAAATCCATGTAAGATACAGAAAATAAGTAACATGCACACACACATACGCATGCACACTTTTCTCTGGGAGACTAATCTCAAAGTAAAACAAAAATATAACCAATGTGGAGTAGAAAACCTGGTTGACTCAATTTCAGAAACTAGAAAGGAACTTAGCATAACTAGATGTGATTGTGTGTTACTTTCATGTGGGACGTGGGGCAGGCCGCATGCACCTTAGGAAAGTAAATCCACTTAGTCATATTCTTAGAGAACTGGTGCCAGGGTGGGGAAAGGAACCATACCAAAATCAGCTGAGGTTCTCACCTGTTTCTCATTCTTAGGAAGTCACCCATCCTTGGCTATGTGCAAAAAGAAATACCAAGTGAAAAGTGTGAAGTATGTTGGAACAGGAGAGTAAAATCAGCTCTGCCAAAATGACTGATGGCCACACTCTGCTAAACAATGGGAGCGTTAAAAGGCATAGGATGTAGTCTTGGCCTTTGAGGAAGTTAGCATTTACTAGGTAGTAGTGGGGTGTTGTGAGATATTTGCATAATATCTGTGTCAGCCCATGGTTTCAGGATTTTAGAATTACCAATATTTTAACCAATGATAAATAAAAATGTAATGGTAAAGCGTTTAAACCTTATATAGTATGATTTTCTTTGGCAGTATTGTCCTGACAGATAAGCTTTTTTTTTTTAATTAAAGCAGTATAAATAATGAGATTTCCATTCAGCTTTTTAAATCTGTGGCTAGAAGATATTCACATATTTCAAACCCTCTTTAAATGCTCCTGTGATAAATGAGCAGAAACTAAAAAAGGCTCTGTAATGACAAATTATTAATATTTTTTATAAAAATGCTGCTGCTACGATTGCAGGTCCTTTTGGAATAAATCATGGAATTGAGCTTCATTCAGATGTGGTGGAATATGCCAAGGAAAAACTGGAGAGCTTCATCAAAAATAGTGATAGCTTTGATAAGTAAGTATAGTTTTGGTTTTAAAGCACTTGGTATGTAAGATATGTATGACATGTCTGTTCCTCAATACTGTTAGTTTATTCATCCTGAAATAATTGAATGCAGCAAAAATCATTGTGTAAAATGAGAGAAAAAATTCGAATAATTATGCTATACTTCTTATTCTATGTAAGTCTATAGTCAATTATAAATAAATGCAATAACTTTTTAAAAATTTTATGCTGACATCACTATTAGTAGGGTAATGTTCCATACGTTAAACATCATGCAACTACCTTTTATGAAGATGCAAAGATGCTTGGTTAGAATACTTTCCTGGAACTGGTTTTATACCTTGGGGATAATTAACAACATAAGGGTGATACTTGTTAGCATATAAAGGACTTTCATAAAAACATTCAGTTACTTAGTATCTAGAGGAAATTATGATAGAAATACATTGATATATCTTGTGATAGGGTTGTTTGAGAAATTTGTTTATAACACCATTGTTTTGAACTCCTGCTTTCCCTTCCACGAAATATTGCATAGTCTTTGGTCCTTGAGCTGGCAGGGAAGGTGGGTAATATTTGGTGGGTAATATTTCTAAAATTTATCAATGATAATACAATGGAGGAAAGGCTTCTTATGCTAAAGTCTGTGAACCCTGAAATTATGTAAAATTTGGAGGGCATTTATATCTCTCAACTAGTCATTTTCGAAGAAAGCCTTAAAAAGAATAGGAATCACAAGTTTATATAACTTACACATTTTATATAAGTTTTAGTGCAGCTATTCAGAGTTCCAACTCGGGTTGTTGGGAGTGTGCCTTTCTCACTTGTCTCTAGTTCCCTGGGCATGACCATGAAGGTGAGGAACTTGGAGGAGTCTGGATCAGAGCTCAGGGCTTTTCTCTAGAGAGTTTAGGTTTGAGGACAGTGCCAAAAAGGCCCTGTGAATGCTGCAGAAGTGTATTTTCCTTTCTCCTTTCTTCACCCCTCCTCCCTCTTCCCCTTGCCCTTTTCTTTCCTTCCCCTTTGCCATTGCCAGTTTGTATCTGTCTATCCTCTGGCAAGTGGCACTTGAGCAGTTGAAGAACAGAGAACTGATATTATGTTGTAGTAAAATACTCATTGTTGAAAGGGAGGTTTTGTGTCCACCTAGGTGTGATTATAACTGGGATTGTAAAGACCTCAGTCAGGCAAGCTTGGGGGAGTTTGGAAATGCTCAGTTTTTATTTTGTTCTATAAGTAATTCAATGGATTGGAGCAAGCCACTTGAATTTTATGTATCAATTTGCTGAACACCATCATTTATCTTATTTATGCTTGTCTTTATAAATAACATTTAATTCACATTTTGAATCATTTTTCAAGTGCTTACCGTGTTGGTTCATATTCTATTTCCAAGAATAATATATTGACAGAAATAAAAGTTTTAGCCCAGGTAATTTTACAAGAAATTGGGGTTCAATTTTAGCATCCTTTTATATTTCTGTGTGTCTTACGATTAGTAGCATGTTAAGGGCTTAAGATGTGGACATATTTTTTATACTGTTTATTAGAACTATAGAATTTTGTTAAATTTGAATTTCTGTTTTAAGTATTTTGATGTTGAAACTATATACATGTAAGGACGTTTTGAATACATTTGAATTTAGAAAATATGAAAGTAATATTAGTGAAAGTAAATGTTTAAGGTCTATTGTAAGGTCTTTTATATGTATGTTAGTAATATATTTCATGTATTAATACATGGTGGCACAGATAATTCCGTTTTGGGTCATTAATCAAGCAGAACAAACTCAAGGAAGAATCTGGAGTCATTGAAGCCCCTCTATACAAGTATCTATGGAGTGAGCGCAAGTGTATTGCTGACAAGTGGACATGGTCATGGGAAACAGTAAAATATGTCACTATTTAAAGCATTTTTCTATGTTGATACAATTTAAATATTAAATAATCCATAACATATAAGGTTGAGGAATAAAGTTTTATATATTCCAGTATATAAATACAGTTTTCTAAAATTGTTATCATGTATTTATAAAATGATCAAATTTCCTTGCCTTGTATTTCTTGAGTTGTTATTGTTGCCTTGTTTAGATTTGTTATTCATAAAACAATGAATTGTAAAATATGGTGATGTGACTGATCTAAGTGTTTCTTTTTAATTTGTAATGGTCTTATTTTTTAGTTAAAATAGTCAGATTTTGTAATATAGTTGTTTCTGAAGTGTTGACTAATTTTTAAAACGGATTCTTATATTAAACTAGTCTGGAAAAATTAAACAGTTCTGGGAATTTTAACTATTTTGGTTTTCAAGTAGTCTGAAATATTTGTTACGTATTTCAGATTATAAAAGTAGCTTGCATACAAAGAGTAGGTACTGGATAAATGTTTCACTTTGCATAAAGTAGTGAGTGATTGCAAGTTAAGTGATCAAAGTTGATGAGTTATTCAGTGGGCTTTTTTGTCTTTTTATATGATGTGATTTTAGTGACAGAAATTATAAAGATACAGTAGTTTTTTCTTCCTATCTTATTAGTGTTGGATGATTTCCTTGCAATTTTTGTTGATGTTTGTGGATAATATTTCTACTTCAGTTTTGTTTTGTTTATTTTTAAGATTTTATTGGGGAAGGGGAACAGTACTTTATTGGGGAACAGTATGTATACTTCCAGGACTTTTCCAAGTCAAGTTGTTGACCTTTCAATCTTAGTTGTGGAGGGCACAGCTCAGCTCCAGGTCCAGTTGCCATTGTTAGTTGCAGGGGGTGCAGCCCACCATGCCTTACGGGAGTCGAACAGACAACCTTGTGGTTGAGAGCCCACACTCCAACCAACTGAGCCATCTGGCTATCTGGGAGCTGAGTGGCAGCTCATTGACTTCATTCTAGTTGCAGAGGGTGCAGCTCGCTGGCCCATGTGAGAATGGAACCGGCAGCCCAGTTGCCCAGCGCTCATGCTCTAACCAACTGAGCCACCTGTCTGCCCCTACTTATTTTCAGTTTTTAAATTTAAAAAACTTGCCATGTAAAGTGATTTTTAAAATCCGATTTCCAAGCAGTTTCATTATATTGTGTACAGGTCATCAAAATACATATTTTAATTAAAATACAAAGTAACTCAGGAAAATTAATTGCTACTTATGTTCCTTAGTACCAGATTATCCTTGATTATGTGTAACACAGAATAGATGGCTAAAACTTAATACTCTTCCAATCTTATTTATCCTTTTGGTTTAGATCTTTTTTATCAGTTCCTTTTTCAAAAGTATTGTCATGTCACTTAAATTTTAAACTGCATCTTTAGAGTTTTCTTGCATATGTCTATTGGCGAACATACTGCACTTCCAAATGTAGTAGGTGAGAAACACTTGATAAGCTACTCAACATTAGAATGTACAATGTCGGATGACCTCTTGAAAGATACGAATGTGTGTTTTTGTGTGTGCTCTATAAAGCGAGCGTGGTTCCTGTGTCCTGAAAGCAGCAGCCCTTTCTTCAGAAACAAGTGTCCTCATTATAATGCATGTGCTTTCAGACATCCTATGCCTTAGTCCCGCATCAGCAAGTGGAATAATTTGGAGAAGCTACTCTGAATTTACTGTTCTTGGAGATGCGAGGGAAGGGGGAGCCCTCTTGTATGATTTAGATATTCCTAGAGTCACTGAAATTCCTTTATAAAACTGGCGTTTGAATTCAAGGGTTCTGTAAAACATTGGAAAATGTTTCTAGGAAAGGTGGTCCTTTATAGTAAATAGTTTAGTTTTCCTGGGCTAAATGGTCTTTGTTGCAACTGCTCAGCTCTGCTGTTAGAGAACAAAAGTAGCGATAGACATTATGTAAAGAAATGGGCATAAGGATTATGTGTGTGTTATGTGCTGTGAGTAGGCTCTGACTGCTGGCAACCCTATGAATGAGTGACATCCACAATGTCCTGTCCTCAACAATCTGCTCAGCTCTTGTAGACTCACTCCTATGGCTTCTTTCATGGAGTCAGTCCATCTCATATTTGGTCTTCTTCTTTTCCTGCTGCCTTCTATTATTCCCAATATTATTGTCTTTTCAAAAAAAACCCTGCCTTCTCATTATATGCCTGAAGTAGGACAACTTGTTTTGTCATTTTAGCCTCTAGCAATATTTCAGACTTAATTTGCTCTAGGACCCACTTGTTCATCTTTCTGGCAGTCCAGGGTGTCTGTGTAGACACTTTATTTATAAAAACAAGGGCAGGCAGATTTGGCCTGTTTCCCAGTTTGCTGACCCCTATTCTACTCTTCACACATACTTTCTAGAACATCTTGATTTTAGCCCTCTCTGCTGTAGACAAGTCTGTGGGCCTAGGTTTTAAAGGCCCTTAGGTCTGGCTTTCACGAGGGAAGGAGAAGGTTGGCAAAGGTCAAATTGTATGAATCAGGATTTATGCATGTACAGTAAGCAAAATAATCTTTCCATCTGTAGCTACTTGGAAGAAGAAGTCGGTTAAAGAAGCCTGAATTATAAACCTTCAACCTATAAATACTTAGCAAATGAGTTAGTAATGGTATAGCACTTACTTATAGCTATAGTTATGTATTTATAGAATATGTATACGTGTGCATGTAGTTGACCTGGCTTCCTAGACCGCATGCTTTGGGGTGTGCCGTTTCCTTCTGAGACAACAGATCCCAGCTCCCCTCCCCTCTGAAGCATACTGTAGCTCATTTTGGAAGTATTCTGGTATCAGTAGCCAAATGAATAGTCTGACTTATTGAAGATTTTCATTCTATTTGAATGGAGTTCTTTCTATGTAGTTTGTCATATAAATGAGTCATAATATGAGTACTAAAAACAGTAATGAGATGATGAAAATAACAGCATCTAATGCATATTGTCTAATCATTAAATACCTTGTACCGTTCTAAGTGCTTTACCACAGTCCTGGAGGCAATATTGGTGTCCATGCTTCCCAGATGAGAAAACAGAATTAGGTAGGCTGTCTATTTATTTCGTTCTGATTTAGCTATGATGATGTAAACACAGAATTCTAATATTTCTTCCCATCAGTAAGCTGCTACCAGTGAATTATAGCCTAGCAATTTAGCCCCAGATATAAAGTTGAAGCAGTACTTTTATTTTCATCATTTATTTCCTTCAAGTTAGAATTAAGTAGTGCTGTTAACATGGTTAAATGCACTATAGTATTTTTATTATAGAGCACACCTACCCTTGTTCACTAATGACACAACGTGAATTGGGGGCAGAAATGAGTGGGAGAAGCAGTGCATTCCTCAGATTTTGTTGAGGTGTTAAGTTTAAAATTAAATTCATAGATAGCATAGTCTTGTAGAAGCTTTAATTGATTTATGGCAATATGTAGTGTCCTAATTTTGTTTTTAATTATGTTTTCATTTTTCACGTGATTTGATTTGCTTCTATATTCTGTCAACTTCATCACTAGAGGAGTCCTGCTTCATCTTTAAGATAATTACAGCATACTTGAAGTAGATTTTATCTATAAATATGTATTCAACATTATTTCAAAATAGTTCTCAGATATTTGAAGTTTTTATATGCTAGTAATGTTCAGCTGGAGTTTTATAACAATTATTACAAGTTGTAAATAGTTTTTAATCATGACAAACATTCAAACTGTGGGACAGAAGAATACTTAAAAATAGTCCTCCGGGATGTCAGTTATATATTGTAACATCAGTTAGAAATGGCATGAGTAAAAGTTTGATGGCCTCAAACACATTAGTAGAAGAAATTATTGTTGAAATATATGAAAGCTCACTTTTATATGAGGTACTGTCACATTTCCTGTAAAAAAGTTTAGCGATTGTTTTTGATCCTACAGATTTCCTAAAGTATCATTCAATGAAAAAATATCATTCTATTTACTTTTAACAATTTGCTTTAAATAATGCTTGAATTATTCTGAGATGAGTTTGATGCAGTTGAAAGGGAAACACTTGAAAAGGTAAAGTCTTTGGTTTTTAAATTTTAAAAAATTCATTAGCTTAATTATTGATTGTAAGAGGTTTTGAATGGTATGACTGCATTTGGAGATCAAAAGATTAACATTTCCCTGGGTTTTCTTCCCAATGGAAAGTTCCAAAGTTTTGTCTTGTTTTAATGAAATAGTCAGAGCTCTTAAAATTCAAAATGGTATATTTTGACAACGTGTTTTATGAAAAAGAAGTTTCTGTGATTCATTTGGCAGGTTTTGGATGAGATATGAGAACAAGGTAGGATTTTTTTTTTCCTATGTCCTTGAAATCCTTTATTCCATTGGAATAATTGTCTAAAATTTCAATGACAGCATCCTGTGGCACATGATAAACTAGGTGTACAAATTGTCAGCCCCCACTTCAACAGTGTATTGAAGGGGAATGTTGTTTTTTCTACTCTCAGTCAGCTCCTAGACCTAGACTATCCGTCTAAGAGGGAAGCTGCAGGGCAAGGCTAGGTCACCCTGATCTCCTAGCAGCTTATCAAAAGAATTATATGGGCAAGTTGGCAAGGTTCCTGCTGTGAACGAAATCATCTGTCCGTCTCAAGATGAAGATATTCCAACATGCACCTATAAAGAAAACCACTGCTAAGGTAAGTGATTAGAATCCTGGTGTTATTTTGGGCAAGTGTTCATGTTGTAAACCAAAATATATGTGTGTTCTGTATTATCCCACAAGTGATTTTCAGTGTACATCTTAGTAGGAATATGTCAAATATCTTTCCCTCTCTGCATAAGAGAATCTAAAAATCAGTCATTAGATTTTAAGATTTAAATCAATATATGATTATAAGTCACAAGTGAGTGAATTTGTAATTATTATATACATTTCAGAAGTATTTTTTTATACAGGTAACATTGTTGGGACGTGTAATTTAGAAGGGTGAGTCATCTCTGGGAAATTTTCTTCAAAGCATTCAAATGACTTTTCATTTTTAATAACAGACTTAAAATTTAAATGAACTCCCCTAAATTAAATATAAGAGAAAGAACACGTGAACCATACTTTGAGTAAAATTATAACCACATAGGAAGTATTTTGGTAGACCTCTTGCCAGTTTTTTTTTTCTCTCTTCTTTAGGTTTCATTTAGTGTGTGGTTGATGTGAAAAGGTGGAATTTGGATTTTCTCTTTCACTATTTTTAACTTAGATTTTATGTGTAAATCTATAAATAGTGTAGCACTATTTTGTAATGAACTGAAAACTTCTGGTTAGTTTATTGCTACAGTCTTTCAGATTATACAGAAATTGTACTTGTGTTTTAAAATATGTCCTTTGCCTATGGAGGTTCTTGGAAACTTAGGTAAGATGCAGCTTTTAGAAGATAGTGTTTATTTTCTTCTGTACTTTGGAAGAATTAATAGGAGTTCTGCCTCTCAAATCAATCATTTATTCTTAACATATGTGGTATGAACAGGATATGAGCATAACCATATACATTTGCCTGAAAAATTTTAATCCGACTTTTTGAAAAAATATTAGTTCAATTGGTATGAATTTATTTACATGAAATGTTACTATAAAAATAAACCATAATTTTAGTATCAGAATACAAAACATCTAAGTAGTATCCTCAATTATGTACCTAGTCAGAAATATAAAGTTCATCTATTAGTCCTGTAATAGGAAAGATGATCCATAGCCCACTTATACATGAAAACAATAATGTAAGTATATGCAATTTAAGAGTTATTTTGTTTTCTTTACTAATGTGAAGGATACATGTGTCATTGGTGGAAAAGGTCAAGTCATAGTTGTAAGTATAATAAATAATCTCCGGATAGGACTCTCTGGTAGACACTTTTAATGACTAGTATTATTGGTAGTATTACAATTTTAATGCGTTTGGCCTGTGGATTCTCTACTGTGTTGTAGATATTTTAATGCCAACATTTAAAAATATTACACTTTTCTCCCCAGTTTTATTTATGTTCTTTAAGTGTTACTATTTTGTATCTATAAATATTCAGCCCTTTTGGAATATTGTCTCAAGTTCAATTGTACTTTCAAATTTGAGTATTCTGGTAAAAGAAATTAATATAAGTATTTTAAATGAAAGTATAAAGACCTCATATGCATATTTTAGAAGTATATATTCCATTTGCACTACAGAAACTATTTATAAACTTAGACATCTACTTTTTCTCTGTAATGATCTTCTGTAGTACTCCCTAAGTGGAAGCAAGCATACTTGTTCAGATCCTTGTTACAGGAGAAAATATTAAGTTGTTTCCCAGAATAAGGGTAACTTATTTAAGATTTTCAGAAAGGCTCCCAAAAAGTTCCTTTCACATATAGGACAGTTGATTTATTCATATAAGCCAAGGGTTTGTTTTGTTTTACTATTTGAGTTTTGCTTTTTTTTTTTGGAGGGAGGGAGCATGCATTCTGTAACATGAAGCTATAGTTATTTTTAGTAACCAATTTAGCAAAACAAGAACCATCAGGTTGATACAGAGAGTGCCCATAGGTACATATTTTATTCTGTAACGATTTCTGGACAAGTTTCTCTTCTAATCCTGAGATTTTTGTGATTAGCATATTTGTCAACTTTGGGTTCATATTCAAAGTTGGTAGGTGGAAAAGTTGACAAAGCATTTGTTTCTTACATGGTTCGCTTATTTAGTAAATGCTTTTTTGAGGACTGGAATAGGTGATGGAGATACGTACAATTAAAATTCAGAAGAAATATTCAGAGATACCAGGAAAACCAGGAGAATGTTTCAAAGGGATGTTTGTGTTAAGGAGAAAGTCTTTGAAGCACCTATTTACAACTGATAAGTAGATGGGTAGTTGTTTGAATTTATGTGTCTGTTGAAAAATATATATGTATATCACATATATACACACATATACACATAAATATAGAGATATTTTACTTTTTTACTGAATCCCTGAAATTGCAGGTGATTTTTATTGTTACAGTACATAATTAATATGGATTAGCCACACTTTAAGGGCTCAATATTCACGTGTGGCTAGAAGCATGGGTGTTTCCCATTGTATTTCCAGTCTTTACACACAACTTGTGCTCAATAAATAGTATTTGACTTAATGAATTTTGCTAATTACTAGTATAAGGTAACTTGACCAGAATCACACATTTAATTTTAGAGTCGGGTACTAAATTCTTTCTAATTCATTTTGCTGGGATGAGGATGTATAAAATACCACTAATATGAGAAGTTTTAATTGTAAGTTCACTTGTAATGGTGTTTTCCTAGGTAATAGTTCTGTAAGCAATCACGTGTTTTTAAATAGTAGGAAGCTTTTAAAACTATAAGAATATTTCTGAGTTGATTTAACAGACTCGATGGTAACAGAGGTTTAATAACTGAAATTTGTATTTAAATTCCCTGTTCACATTCCTCCTGAAAATTATGACTGACTTAAATTATTATAAAAGTAAATTATTTTAAATGAATTTTTATAAGAATGAGTTTTTAGATATTTTCATTGAAAATAGTAGTCTAACTTTCTTTTTAAAGAATGCTTACTATTTGATAAAGTGATTGAACCATCTGATCCACAGTATCTAATTACTTAAAATCCAAGAAATTATGTTTTGGCCATATTTTAGATAATCATAGATTGTACCTTAGTCTTGAGTAGAAAAGAGAAATTAAACATGGTCTCTAATGTAGGTAAATTTACACTTTTGTTTGTACTATGCCAGTGGAAAGAATGAGATACTATTAAAGAGTTGGGTAAGATTTCATTGCAAAGCTAATATTTGAACTATATCTTCAAGGGAAGAAGAGAGGGAGGGGTATTTCAGTCAAAAGAACACATACACAGATACAGGGCTTCAAAAACACTTTGTAATAGTTTCTCTGAGCAATTAGAAGGAAATAATTCAGTCTGGCTATAATGTAGTATGTGTGGGCAGGGGCAGAGCCAGGAAATGAGTGTGAATGGACAATTTAATAGTAGAATCATAAAGATCCCACATGTCATTCTAAGGAGCTTGAACCTGTCCTGCCCCGTAGGGAGTAAAATGATGATTCAAGGGAGACCTGAAGAGTGTGAGCAGTGAGGAGACAGTTACATAAAAGAAATAATGGCATAGACTACCTTAGTGTGGGGGTATGAAGAAGAGATTATGGGATAAACACAGTGTTTATTCACCCCCATCCCAAACCACCTCAACCCTTCCCAATCCACTCCCCATAACCACCAACTAGACAGGAAATTGAAGACAGGGCATAATTTTGGTAAACTTTTTTAAATATCAGGTATCATAATGTGTCTGTGTTTTAATGAATTTAAACTTATTTAATGAAAACTTATTGTGTAATAAGTCTGTTAATTACTAAAGGACACGATATGTTTTAAAAACAAAAATGATTGTTAGTCAGTGTCGTTTTTCACTGCATGCTGAAACTTTTAATGAAAATTATTTCCTCAAATGATAGCCTGATTTTGCTGTGTGGTCGTATTAACTTAAATCAACTTAAAAGTGAAAGGATATTCCAGCAATTTGGAATTTAAAAATGATTACATGTTTTATTAGTGCATTGAAGTTTTAATTATATGTTATATATTAGAGACTTTTCAGATTTGTCAGAATTTAAGGAATAAAGTAGAAGTCTAAATAGGAAAGTTTGTAAAAGCACAACTCTATATACCATGAACCAACACTGTAACCAGGAACAAGTGATCAGGGTAAAGTGCCTTTGCTTTGAAACGGTATCTTTTCTTTTGTTGCACAGGGAGATCACAGGGACCAAAGCAGCAGTAAGAAAAATCTCTGTTTATTCTGCTCTCTGTCCCAATCCTGTAGCTTTGCTAAAATTTATTAGGAAAATCTCCCTAATCGTAGTGATTCCAAGGGTATATGGTCACACTGGTGTCTTTCTGACAAAGCTTTGCCACTGTTAACTGCAGCAGAAATGTCAAGCAGAGATGAATACCACATGAGCGCTTCCCATTTCCACTGGTCCCTCAGCTTTTTTTTTGGAAAGAGCAGTGGAAAGTGAAGGCTTCTCTCTCTCTCTCTCTCTCTCTCTCTCTCTCTCTCTCTCTCTCTCTGTCTCTCTGTCTCTCTCTCTCTGTCTGCTCTCTCTCTCTCTCCTCTTTTTTTTAATCCTTGTGATTCTCATCCATATGTAATTTGTGGGGCGCCACAAGATTGGTGTGATGGGCTTTTCATTTTATTCATTTTTTAAGCCTTAAATGAGGTTTTGGTGTGGCAAAAAATAGATTATGTTTTGAAAATATATGCTATAGCACTGATAATAAAATAATATATTTGATTGGTATAAACCTTCATAAATGTCATATTTAAATCAAATTTTGTGTTTTATCCTTAGAATTAATTTGGTAACTTCACTGTTTCAAAGAACTGGGTTATGTTAAATTTTTTAGATTTAGTTTTTTTGTTCAAATGGATTAAAATATATTTGTTTTTCCATGCAGATTTGAGTTCTGTGAACCTGCATTTGTGGTTGGTAATTGCCTCCAGATAGCATCTGACAGTCATCAGTATGACCGAATTTATTGTGGAGCTGGAGTCCAGAAAGACCATGAAAACTACATGAAAATATTACTAAAAGTGGGAGGCATTCTAGTCATGCCTATAGAAGATCAGGTAACTTCTACTGCCCTTTTGCTTAACAGCATAGGAAACACACACATTAGTTTAAGATGGGAAGTGTATAATCAGTAAAGGTATATTGTAATGTTTAAAGAAGAAATGCTCTTCATAGATCTAATTACACAGAAAAAATTTGAAATGGACTCTTAATTATTTAACCAAAGCAGGTATAGGAAAGATCCCTGTACTAGAATTAGAAGAAACTTGGTCTTTCATCCGAGCTTAGCTACTACCGGTGTGCTACAGTTGTTCCCCCCTTATCCTTGGTTTCGTTCTCTGTGGTTTGTTACTTGTGGTCAACCATGGTCTGAAAATGTTAAATGGAAATTTCCAAAAATGATTCTTAAGTTTTAAGTTGGGCAATGTTCTGAGGCGTGTGATGAAGTCTTGAGCCTTTCTGCTCCGTCCTGCATGGGACATAAATCATCCCATTGTCCATCATCTCCACATTGCATATACTACCTGCCCTTTAGTCACTTAGTAATCTGCTCAGTTGTCAGATCGACTGTCACAGTAATGCAGTGCTTGTGTTCAACTTACTTTACTTAACAATGACCCCAGAATGCAAGAGTAGTGATGATGGCAATATGGATATGCCAAAGAGAAGCTGTAAAGTGCTTCCGTAAGTGAAAAGGTGAAAGTTCTCGACTTAATAAGGCATTGTATCTATCACCTCACATCATCACAAGAAGAAGGGTAAGTACAATACAATATGGTATTTTGAGAGAGAGAGAGAGAGACCACATTCACATAACTTATTACAGTGTGTTATAATTATTCTGTTTTATTATAAGCTATTGTTGTTAATCTCTTACTGTGACTAATTTATGAGTTAAATTTTATCATAGGTATGTATTTATAGGAAAAAAATAGTATATATAGGGTTCGATACTATCCACGGTTTCAAGCATCCATTGGGGGTCTTGGACCTATCCCTTGGGGATAAAGGGGGACTACTGCATTTGCCACACTGCTCCCTCCTGTTTTTACCTGTAGGTAGGTGTCCATTTGAATGTGATGCTCTCTACTAAGGGCTGCATTTCTAACATTCTTTAATTCTTTGAACATATGAAAATAGAAATCCTATTTGGAGTTTGGTTTGGATTGTTTAACTCCATTAAAGAAATGAGTACATTTTTAAATCTGCATTTGGTGTGACATAGACTCATTTGAAAACATTTTGCAGTCATTTGCGTCAGTAGTTTGGAATTATTAAGTATAATAAATATATGAAATACTAATTTATTCAGAAAATGGGTGGATCTTTCAAGAGAAAATTACTTTAAAAGTTTATAAAAATGCATTTGAAAGAGTACTTTTAATCATATTAACCCAAATCTGAGGTGTTTAAAACACCTTGTGGTTTGCGTGGTAGAAGATAGATTGTCTAAGACAACTGTGACCTAGCATGATGTTTTGGAGTTTATACTCATATATCTTGGGGATCCCTTACCATCACAACATATTATTTGCATCTCAGTGATTTCACCATTATCATGCACTGTGCTCTGTAGTAAATTGTCAGTTATTAAAAAGATGTAATATAAAAACATTCATTAAAAAACATTCTTAGAAAAATGTTATTACTTGAATGCTTCCAGAGTTGAGACTCACAGATGAACAATCTTTTTCTGTTTTCTTTTAAAGCTACATGTTTGGACATTTAAAATATGGCGTCCCATTGATGTTTTATTAAATATTATATACCATTATAATGTAAAGTATAATAATGATTTTTATAATATAAATTGAAGATACTAATTTAATCAAGCCATGTATTGAGCTAATATTTTTTTCCAAGGACTGGTGATGGGTGTTTGCTGAGTAGGTAAAACTTCTAATCCGTTTGTGACTAATTACATTTATTTGTGACATATCAAGTTGAAATTAGAATCTATATTTTATTACCGTTATGGAGGATCATGAAGTTGACTCGTTGGTGCAGTAATTAAAACATGATTTTATTAATATAATGCTTTAACCAAACAACTGAACCTATGTGAAACATATTTTGAGAGCCAGTGGCAGGTATGGATTGGAATAATACCCTTAGAAGCTATCAGACCCCAAACATACTATGCAGAGTCACTTGGACATATTTGAATATTCCATTTGCATTGAAACATCTATCTTGAACAGCAAATATTTGTGATTTCTTCTGTATTTTATAGTAAATATTTAAATGAAAGTAATCTGGTTACATTCAAATACAAGTGATTATATAGCAATCATTGGCAATTATTTTGTTAAAACAAAATTGAGACTGTAAAGCAATCACATTTCCAGAATTAAGCTACTCTACTTCTTTTTTCCCTCTAAATAGTTAACACAAATTATGCGAACTGGACAAAACACTTGGGAAAGTAAAAATATTCTTGCTGTTTCATTTGCTCCACTTGTGCAGCCAAGTAAGAATGATAATGGCAAACCAGATTCTGTGGGACTCCGTAAGTAACTGTTGATTCTTTCCTATTGAACTGTGACTTCAACTCCTGTGCTTGGGATTTAATGGACTATTTAAATATGAAGAAGTAAATAGATATGCAGTATTATATTCAATGGATTTACTCAACTTTTTTGTATGGAGCCCCTACCTTGCACCAGACATTGTTAGCTGCCATCATGGAAACATGAAAAGGGGCAAATGTATGCATTTATTCATTATAGTTGTGAGTTTATTAATTATAATTTATTAATTTGGTGGCATCACTTTTCATACAGAGGGACAGCAAACAAAAAAGCCTTTATTTAGGCTGAAGAGAGCTTGGTCATTCCAGAAATAAGTTTTAGGGTAGTTAAAGCTCATTGACTATGCTGTAGAGGCTAGATTATATAAGACTTTTCTTATACTCAAGGAGAGAGTCATTGTTGATATGGATAGAGTTAGTTGTTTGAAGGTAGAATAGTGGACTATATAGAAGATGTTGGTGGAGGAAAAAGAGGGATCTAAAGTTTGCCTTGAGCAGCTGGTACCATTTATTGATGTTTGGAAGACGGGGGGTGGAATAATTTGGAAATAGGTACTATAGGAAGATCAGATATTTTATTTTGGCCATGTTAGAGTTTTCTATTAGCATATAATTGTCAGTCTAGTGGGTGTATACCTATTGCATGAGGGAAGTATAAATTGAGAATCCTCAACATAAAGATGGCATTTTAAATAGGTGAAGTAAAGAGAATAGGTGTTGGATTGAACCTGTGGTCCACCAAATTCAGAGATAAAACAGACAATGAATGATGGGTTAGCAAAGGGTGGGCCAGAGAGATGGGAAGACACAGTGAGCACAGTGTGTTGAAAACCAAGAAAGAAAAGTATTTCAAAAAGGAGGGAGTAGTCAACTTACTGAAGCCTACTAAGACCTTGAGAAGGAAGAAGAAAGCATTAAGTAAAGGTCTTAATAAATGAACTTTACGATAGTGGACTTGTTGCTTTAACTTGCTTTTTAAATGAATTTATTTCATAGGAACCTGGTTTTATAGAGAGATTCGATTGAATTTCTTCATTTTACCCTCTTTTAAGCGATGTGATTTTTGTGGCCTTTTGGGATAGTTTAAAGACTTACATGAAGTAGTATTTATAAAGTGCTTGGCATGTAATAATTGCTTAGTAAAGAGTAGTGTTAGGATGTGGGGAGGATCAGTGAATTACACCCATTTGTCTCTGCTCAAGTTCTTACCAATGGAGAGATGGACTTGGGGGTCAGATAACTAGGAATTGAAATGTCAGCTTTATTATCAACCAAAGTAGATAGGAAAATATGGCTTAAGTCTGCACCCTTCATTAGACAGACTTACCACCAAGTAGGCAGCACTGGCCAAATGCCCCACTGTGTGAGCTTACCCTGTAAATACCTGGATGAGCAGAGCTCAATGTGTATACTTGTAAGTAGACATACCCTAATGAAAAGGAGAAGGGAAAGGATGGAGCCATATACCCAGAGGTAGCTGGATGGAGCCAGCTACTTCTTACTCACAGACTATACAAGCCACTCCTCCTGCCTTGGGGAGGAATGAGCATGGTGAAGCAAAGCTACCCGTGTAGCTCTGTAGTTAAGTGTCACTCTCCGGGAGTGTCAGTGGCATGGAGGTCTCTTCCCCAGGACCCCCGAGAGGACTTACTAGCAATCTTCTCCAACTGGAGCTGCCATCAAGGAGACCCATTGACCTTACTTTATGGACTTATGAGATTCATAAATTCTGACACAGTACTCTTATTTTGATCTCATTTAGAAAGAAATTAGACTCTCAGATCTAAAAATTTTTGAACCTTTATAATTCAGAAAATTTTATTCACGATTTTTTTCAAATATAAGTATATTTGTGTATATTAAGTATATTTATGATTAATGTATGCTACTTAAAAAAAGGATTTGAGTCAACCTATACAAATCCACATTAAACTATTGTATGAGGGAAATTAAAAATAAAATAAGAATGATGAAAAATAAACAAAGGATTATCACAAAGACTCTCTTAGAAATATGAAATTACTCTACTGGAATGCTAAATTTAAACTTCCTTCCAATCTATTCAAAAAGAGATACATTTTGGGTGCGCTCTGGGACTGAAAGGGACTTTTTTCTAGCACCAGAATCAAGTAATAGTCACATGTTTTCACATACATTACACAATTATTTCAATGAAGTCTACTTGTTGACTCTACACACATCCCCATATATACACATGTATTACATATATATGTGCAAATGTATATGTGTAATATATACTCCATAGTATATAGTTGACTATACTGTAATTATTGAATGCTTAAACTCCTTGCTAAAAGCAACAGTAGTAACAAAGTGAAACTATTTTTTCCCTCCTATTTTTCAAACATTAGAATTACAGTTTGTTTAGGACAGTTTTATTTAACTTATCATAACTGGTTGGAGAGTAATAAAGAGAAATAATGAAAAAATTCTCTGACACATTTTGGTTTTGACAGTCACCTAACCATAAGCATAATGTGCAGCATATATAACCGTACTGACTTGTAGAGTTACCTGTAGATTTCTGTGCAACAGCTATTTGTTTCACTCTGTAATATTGTTATAACCCTCAGCATACTTCTTTTTATCTGACCCTTTTCCTAATTTAGTGTCCTTTAGAAGAGTCTTGGTTATAAATGTGGTTTTATAGTAACATGTTTTATGAATGGCATGGATGATGATATGCTTTAAATGAGCAATTTTTGATCTTCCTCATTTTTAAGGATGTCAACACAATTAGATCTAGGTAGTTAATAAGGCTGTCGTTGGTTGGGTTGATGTAAATGTGAGTGTAAAGTAGAAATAAATTTGGTGGAAAAGGACAAAATGGAAGAAGAGCCTAAATTTTTAAAAAAAATGTTCTTCATACGTCTGAAATATTTATGGGTAAAATGATGTATCTAAACTTTTCATCAAAATAATCTGGGGTGGGGATGGGAAGAGGAAATGGGAGTGTTTACGAAGTAAGATGAGCCATAAGGGATAATTATTGAGGCTGACTGTCAGGTAGGTATCTTGGGTTCATTATACTGTTGGCTCTCTTTTTTGTATATAATTGAAAGGCTACAATAGAAAGAAAAAAAAAAGTCATCAGCTACCAACAGCAACATAAAAATGAGTCAGGAATCATGTATGAGTTTCTAAAAAATAAAAATACTTCATATAGTAATGTTCACAGAATGAAGAAAATTTTAATTATTTGTCAAAATTTAATAAGATAGGGAAAATAAGAACAAGTTTCCTTTTTGTTTAAATAGCTTTCTGTTCATAGAACATTATTTCATTAATTATAGGAGGTTACAATATGAAAGAATGTTAGTACAAAAAAAAAAAAAACCCTAAAAAATATACATGTAAATCCTTTGCCAAATGTATTTTGTAGCTATGAAATTGCTCATGTGAGCTACTAAAATATAACAGTTCCTCAGACTTATCACTAACTTTTATTCAACTTAAAGTCATATTCCTTTCTTGTTTTGATATGGTACATTCTAAAAATGAGGGTATACGGCTTAAAGTTCAGGGCAGGAAGGGGTAAAGGGAAAAATGCTACACCAACTAAAGGCAAAACCACCAATATTTCTGTACTGCAGGTGTGTATGGATTTTTCCACACTGAGCAAATTTCCAATTGTTTGTGGACACCACGAGGTACCCTATGATCTAGCTCAGTTCTGACACTAACCTGTGTTTTCACAGACCCCACAGGTTAAGGGCTCTGTCCCACAAGGCTTCCCCCTCCAGCTTCAAATACCAATTGCAAGACCTGGTTGTCACCTGTGTTTCTGACAGCCTGGCTGTAAATTAGAGGTTCCCATGACCCCCTCCTAGAGTTCCATAATTTGTTAGAGTAGCTCACAAAACCCAGGAAAACAGTTGACTTACTGGACTACCAGTTTGTTATAAGAGGATCCAGCTCAGGACTAGCCAGAGGGAGTTGATGCCGATGCCCAAGGTGAGGGGCGCCATCCTCCCAGCAACTGCATGTGTTTTCTCGTCAGCCCAGAAGCTCTCTGAAGCCTTTTGGTCGGATTATTTATAAAGACTTAAAGATTTTTATTAAAATATAGCTAACATGCAATATTAGTTTCAGGCGTACACCATTATTATTCAACATTTACATACCCAAAGAAGTGACCACCATGATAAGTCAAGTAGTCGTCTGACACTGTTCATTCCTCCTGGCAAACAGCCCAGCATCCTTAGGGGTTTACCAAAAGTCACCTTATTAACATAAACTCGGGTGTGGTTGAAAGGAACGTCTTACAACAAAAGATACTCCTTTTGATCTTATAATCTTATCATTTAGGAAATTTCAAGTATTTTAGGAGCTTTGTCATGATGGGAAGCAAAATGTATATTTCTTCTTATAAATCACAAGGGACAAAAGAGACTTCATAAATTTTGGTTCTATGCCACATTGAGCTATATTGAAGTTGCTGTTTTTATAAGTTAAAAATGGCCAAAAATAGTTGGTTTTGGGTGTTTGACCTAAATAAAATACCTTTTCCAATCTTTAACAAATGAAAATGAAAGTGCTAATTGTTAGGTTCTTATAAAATCTATGTAGAGGCTACCTTTTGGGAAACAAATAGAGCTTATGTGTATGTTACAGATAATACTAATTGTAATTACGGAGTGAAAGCTTCAATTCAAAATAAGATTTTATAGTAGTTGAGATTAGTATTGTCTGGTTGATTAAATCCTTATTTCATAACTAGAAGCATAAGAAATAAGGTACGGTCAAAGAATAAAAAATATTGGGGATTTTTGAATAGGTAGGGCTGAGAATTACCTAAAAGTTTTTGTATCATTCAGGAGAACTTTGAAATGAAGCTCATGTGGATGCTGTTTTAGTACTTCTGAGTGTTAGAAGCTACTAAAGTCAAGTCTGAAACCTTTTCCACTCTGGGTCTAGTTGGTTCTTTATGAATTTTGGGTATTCTGACAGTTTAGGATTGAAAAGTTCATCATTCTAAGTGTCCCTGAAATAGCAGGCAGTGGTGTCAGAGGAAGAACATAATTAAGGCGTTAAAAGAAAATACCAATAATGTCAGAGAGGTTTAAGAGCAAAGACTATCTGAAAAGACTAATTATAGCTTCTATTTCTGAGCTCCTTTATAATTTCCAAAACTCTTGTAGATTTGTTTTCCATCCTCTCCTTTTGCAGAGCTCACTGGAACTTGGGCCTTTCTTCTTTGTGTGTACTCCCTCTTAGGGTGCTCTCCTACAGGGCCCTGTGGGGAGTACTAAGAGGAGATGCCACAACCCCTCCCCTCCTAGGACTCACAGTCTGATGTCAAAGACAGACCACATACAAATAACTGAACAAGGCAGAATTTCAGATGTTACAACATACAAGTTGGAAGAGAGGTACTAAAGTAAAGTAAAGAAATAAAAAGAGTACCAAAGTAAAGAAATAAAACATAAATGATTTTTCAATACTGTTTAACTGACGAGGGTTGTGTTTTGTTCAGAAGGATCCTTGATAATAGTTTTATTTCCACAGAGATGGAAACTAGGAGAAATGAATTTGAGGTGACGACTAGAGAATTTATTTCTCTATGTATAAAATATTGGAACAGGCTAGAAGAATTTGTGGTTCTAGGGCTTATGCATTTATACATTCGTGGGAGATGGGAATGCAGCAGAAAGGATAGGTTCCAACTCTGGTACACTTGATAGAAGTAAACCTCAATAACAAAGAAATCTGTGTTGTTTCTTTGGACTATTTTAAGTGTTTCTTTACAGCATGATTTCTGGTGATTAGCATTTAAACCAGTTCTACTTGTTGATTTACAGAAAGATAGAAACTGTGTGTGTGTGTGTGTGTGTGTGTGTGTGCACAAGCTTGTGTGTATAATAGCTTTAGAGCTTAGACTTAGGCAGTTGTTCAAATGTTGCCTTTATTTGAGGTTTTTTAATAGTCTTTTTCAATATCAAAAAGTATTAAAAAAAAAAAAGTAGGGTAAAAATCTCTACTGTTCTTTTCCCATCTTTAATTCTCAAGTACTGTTTGTAAGTTCTTATTTTTTCTTCCAAAGAATATGAATATACATGGGGATGCACAGATATCTATACATATAAACCTCTGCACTGTCCACTCTTGTTTGTACCTAAAACGGTACTTAAGGCATTTGGTAAACCCTCTGAAATCTTTGTTAGTTGAAATTTAAGTTTTTATACTTTTTATGTTTTCTAACATTCACTAAGAAATACATGTTTTGTTCCATGAAGAAATGAGCAATATATAATGTTTTACTTATGGTGTTTTTGTGTGTTTTAGCTCCCTGTGCTGTCAGGAATCTACAGGACTTGGCTCGTATTTACATTCGACGCACACTTAGAAATTTCATAAATGATGAGATGCAGGCCAAGGGGATTCCTCAAAGGGCTCCACCCAAAAGGAAAAGAAAGAGAGTTAAACAGAGAATTAACACTTACGTATTTGTGGGTAATCAGCTTATTCCTCAGCCTCTAGACAGTGAGGAGGATGAAAAAATGGAAGAAGATAACAAAGAAGAGGAAGAGAAAAATCACAGTGAAGCAATGAAGCCAGAGGAGCCACCTCAGAATTTACTGAGAGAAAAAATCATGAAGCTCCCCCTCCCTGAATCTTTAAAAGCTTACTTGACATATTTTAGAGAAAAATAACTTAAATCAAGAAGAAAGAAAGCCTACTGATAATTCCTTTAGTCTTGAAAATGTAGCATTTGTTAGAAGAGAGAAATGTTTCTTTCACCAGAGTGAATTATAGTGGAAAAAAAGTATAAATTGTTTCTGTCTTAGTAATAAAAATGAAGTATTCAGTGATTTAAAACAAACAAACAAAAAATCCCTTTTATAAAATATATTTTTCTTTAAATCTTGGAAAAATTGCTGTTTTAACTCAGTGACTTCAAGAGTGGAATTCAACATATAGTCAAACTTTGTGTACTGTAAATCCTTTTCTGATTCCTTACAGATTTGTAGTGGTGAGGGTTAGATTTAATTTTATATAAAGTTAAATAATTGTTAAGCATATATAATCTTATTTGAATTGCAGTTGTTTGCATTTCCTCTATGAAAACTTTCTTATTGTCATAAGGAAATCAAATGCTTTGTAAACCCACTTACCTTACTTTTTTGCAATCACTATTGCTGAGTTGCTATAGATGTATTCCGGGCATATATGAGTGCAATAACAATACAGATGTTGAATAATTTAGCTTTAAAAACAGGTTTCATGGAATTCAACAGCACTGCTACTTTTGTTTTTGAATCTGTTGCCAAAATACATGGAGAAAATATCTGCTTCTCTCATAGAGATTTTAAGAGCACATCAAGTGAATATGAAAGTAAAAAGTATATACTTAATACAACTCGTAATTTGTATGGACCCTTTACATTTTCGGTATTTAAAAATAATGAGGCTATATTACTCTCTGGAGTTTTAGAAGATAGTATACTTAGGACTGTTTTTTCTATAATCCAATGTATAAAGGAGTTGGTTTTTAAAAAATCCATTGTTGCTAGCACAATGAGAGAAGAAGCATGAGTGACGGCCACTTCTTGAGTCATGCCTAGTAGCATGGCCAGAGCAGATGTAGGTAGCGGGTGCACTTTAGCAAATGGAACTTCTAGTTCGTCTGAGTATTTATCTTTGACAAAGTAGGGCTGAGCTAGCCTACATTTGCTTTGAAATTCATCTTTGTATTAGAAGAAATATTCACAGAAATAGTATGTAGATGCCTTTTGCTTTGAAAATCTAGTTCAGAATCATAGTATAATCTTTGGGACCTATGCTGTGCTCATTTCCCATGGTTTTTTTTTGTGTGTGTGTGTGTGTGTGAAATTACAATGATTTTCATTTTTTGTTTAACGTCACATACTTAAACTATCCATCATTTAAATGTTAGTTGTAGCTTATCAGTGATACCACAGGGTAGTAAATACCATTATTAATTTCTTTTTATCCTACTTGGGCCTGAAAACAGTCATTCCTTGTTAAGAAGGTATGCATTGTAACATATTTAGTAATTAGTGTTACAAGGATTATATATTTTTTAAAAGGAAAAAAATAGAGTATCACTTATTATTATCAGCATCACTATTAAAATAGTTGATCAAATATGCTTAAAGAAACCCAATCAAAGTATAGTGAAAAGATTATTATCTCTTTGCAAAGATTCAATTATTAGTAATATATAAATGGTTTCAAAAATCTCAGCCCTGGTAATTCCATACGTCTAAAAACAAGTGTTTGAAATATTCTAAGCATGAACTAACCCAAGTAAATGAGGATATTTTAGTCATGTGAAAAATAATTTCATGGAAGGTATTTGTTGTATACCAGGGATTGAGGCTAGGAGTTGGGGGTATCTCCAACAATTTTTCTCAGATGATTACTAAGCTGTTATTGTTAAGAGATGTTCCGTCTCATTTCTATCAAGGGAAATAAAACAGTTCCATACAATTGTCGTCTATTAGAAATTTTCGTTTTCTTCTGAATTAAATGTTAGTTTTAGAAGTTTAATCTTGAGTTCCTGGTGCCCAGGTATTTTTATCTAGCCCTCTCCCCCAGACACACACACACACACACACACATTTTTGGAGCTGCGGTCCAGATATGTAAGCATATATTCTTAAATGATGATTTTACTATTAAGGAGAGAGTTTTTGTTAAGGATAAATTTGAAGATTGACTTTTTCATATCATCTTTCATTCTGTTGACCTTGGCAAAGTGTACAGCAGGTTTTCATGATCATTGCATATTTTTTGTCATTGAAATGTATCTTTGTTTTTAAATGCATTCATTTTACAATTGTAATTTTATTTTTGACTTTAAATAAAGTAGGATATGAAAAATGAAAATTCAAGTGACAGCCCTTTTATCTATTAATGGGAATATATTAGAATGATTAAAATTTTGTTGGGTTTGTGTTTATTTTTTATTAAGTAGTTTTGTTTTATTTGTTGTTGTTTTTTTTAAGGAGGGTGCAGCTCACAGTAGCCCAGCTGGGGATCAAACCAGCAACCATGGTATTAGCACCACAATCTAACCAACTGAGTTAACTGGCCACCCCATGTTTATTTTTTTAATGCTTTCATGTCTACTTGAGTATAAGTAATTTTGCTTTATAAGTGGAGAAGTAGCAAGTAAAGATGAAGTAAAATTAATTGAAACTGATGAGGAATATATTCATGGAATTTTACAATCGGATAAAACAATAGAAGTAATCTAATCCAATGTTATTTTGCAAGAGAAAGTAGGCCTAGGGAAGTAGCATGATTTTACTAAGTCAGACAGCGGGTTGAGACGGCTTGAAATAGCATCCAACATCTGATAAATCCCAAGAAATTTATCAGTGACACCGTAACTATTAAAAAAATAATTTAAATCTTTAGTACTTATTGATGTATTTAGTTCTAGTATTAATAAAGGGAAATACTAAAATGACATATATAGTGGTTAAAATAAAATGCAAAAAATGTTGGTTTCTAGCTGTCTGAGGGGGTAAAAGTGAAGCAAAACCTGTTAAATCATGGGAAGAGTTGGAAAATTATTTTAAATAAATGGACATAATTAAGCATCGTTCTCCAGTGGCCTGGCTTTTGTTTTTCTTTTTTAATTTTCAAAAATTTGATACAGCTATGGATGTATGCTCAATTTCAGTGACCAATTGCTATATTTGGACGTCTCATTTCCTTTTGTCTTGCCACCTCTGTCTGAAGAGTGGTTTTCTTTAAATTATTTTTATAAGATCAGTAGATAGAAAGGATATTTATAAGATAATGTGTAAAGTACAAGGAATAATTCAGTGTACATGTAAATATAGTTGATAGGTTCTTGGAAACTGACTTTAAACGACATAAAGAAACCAATTTTATCATAGGCTAATTGATATAAACAAGAGTTAAGTTTCTACCTTCTATTTTTGGTCACAAAAACATCACCAATCTTCTAAATAAAGACCCAAAACATTTCTAATATTAAACATTGAAATAAATGTGAGTTGTGAAACAAGTAAGATTATTCTTTTCCAACCCACTTATTCTAGTTCAGGGTTGTGGGTGGCCGGAGTCCATCCAGGCAGCTCAGAGAGCAAGGTGGGACAGGGTGCCCTTCCATCACAGGGGGCATCACACACATACCCACACTAACTGGGACAATTTAGCCAGACCAGTTTACCTCCTGCACATCTTTTGGATGTGGGAGGAAACCACAGTACTCAGAGAAAAGCCACATGGGCATGGAGAGAACATGCAAACTCCATGCAGACAGTGGCCCTACCAAGATTCAGTTTTTTCCCCTCATCAATGTACAATGAAGTGATGTTGAAGAAAATGTTATTTGAGAATCTGCTGTACCTCTGTGTTACTACTAAGTTTGACTCCTCGCATTGCCATGATCTGTGTGCTTCTTCCCAGTCTCACCTTTATTTCTTTTTAAAATATTTTCATTAAAGTACAGCTAATATACAATATTAGTTTCAGGTGTACATCATAGTTACTCAACAGTACCTACCTGGCACTATGTGTAGTTATTATCATATTGTTGATTATATTCCCTATGCTTTACATCCCCATAACTATTTTATAACTACCAATTTGTATTTCTTAATCCCTTCACCTTTTTCACCCTGCCCCAGTACCCTTTCCATCACCCTGAGAGATCTAGTAACCATCTGACACCATATATAGTTATTACAGTATTATTGACTATTCCTTATACCCTACGTCACCATGATTACTGTGTAACAACCAATTTGTACTTCTTAATCCCTTCCCCTTTTTCATACACCCCAATCCCCCTCCCATCTGGCAACCATCAAAATGTTCTCTATGAGTTTCTGTTTCATTTGTTTATTTTGTTCTTTAGGTTTCACTTATAAGTGAAATCATGACATTTGTCTTTCGCTGTCTGAGTTACTACACTCAGCAAAATGCCCTCTAGATCCATCCATGTTGTCCCAAATGCCAAGATGTCATTCTTTTTTGCAGCTGAGTAATATTCCATTGTATATGTATATACCATCCCATCTTTATCCATTCGGGAACGTCCATGCTGCCTCCACATCTTGACCATTGTAAACAATGCTGCAATGAACATATGGATGTACACATCCCCTCAAAGTAGCATTTAGGTTTCTTCGGATAAATACCCAGAGTGGGATTACTGGGTTCTTTGTCACTTGTTCTAGTATTTGTTTTAAAGTATTTTGTCTAGTGCAAGTATTGCTACCTCAGCATTTTCTGTTTGTTCATTTCCATTTTCATGAAATACTTTTTCCATCCCTGTAAGTCTGTGTGTGTCTTTTGAGCTGAAGTGAGTCTCCTGTAGGTAGCATATGAAAAGGTCTTGTTTTCTTGTCCATTCATCCCCCTCCCATCTTTTGATTGGAGCTTTTAATCTGTTTACGTTGAAAGTAATTGTTGGCAGGTACAAAGCTATTGCCCTTTTATTATTTTTGATTATCATTATTTTTTGTCTTGAAGTCCCTCTAAAATTCCTTGTAATACTGGTGGGTGGTGATGAACTCCTTTAGCTTTTCTTGCCTAGGAAGCTCTTTGTCTCTCCTTTGATTATAAATGATGTCTTTGCTGGGTAGAGTAATCTTGGTTGTAAGTCCTTGCTTTTCATCACTGAATATTTCCTCCCAATACCTTCTGGCCTACAAATTTTCTGTTGAGAAATGGGCTGATAATCTTATGGGAGTTCCCTTATAGGTAACTAACAGCTTTTCTCTTGCTGCTTTTAAGTTTGTCTGTCTTTAACGTTTGGCATTTTAATTATGGTATGTCTTGGTTCATCTTGTTTGGGACTCTGTGCTTCATGGGCTGTATATTTCCTTCACCAGGTTATGGAAGTTTTCTGTCATTATTTCTTCAAGTAGGTTTTTAATTCCTTCTCCTTCTGGTACCCCTATAATGTGAATGTTGGTAAGCTAGATGTCCCAGAGGCCCCTTAAACTCTCCTAATTGTTTTGGATTCTTTCTTCTTTTTGCCATTCTGATTGGGTGTTTTCTGCTACCTTATCTTCTGAATCACTGATTCGATCCTCTGCTTCATCTAATCTGTCAATTCCCTCTGATGTGTTCTTCAGTTTTCTGTTATTCTTATTTTTGACTGGTTCTTAATTATGTTATCTATCTCCATTTTTATGTTTTCTGTCTCTGTTGAAGTTCTCCCTGAGATCATTGAGCATCCTTATAACCAGTATTTAGAACTCTGTGTCTGGAAGATTGCCTGTCTCCATTTTATTTAGTTCTTTTTCTGGAGGTTTGTTTTGTTCTTTTACTTGGGACATGTTTCTTTGTCTCCCCATTTTGGCTGCTTCCCTATGTTTGTTTGTACCGTGTTTCCCTGAAAATAAGACCTAACCGGAAAATAAACCCTAGCATGATTTTTCAGGATGACATCCCCTGAACGTATGCCCCAATGCGTCTTTTGGAGTAAAAAATAACACAAGATCTGGTCTTATTTTCAGGGAAACACAGTATATATTAGGCAGGGCTGCTATGTCTCCTGGTCTTAGTAGAGTGGCCTTATGTAGTAGGTGTGTTGTGGGGCTCGGTGGCGCAGTCTTCCTGGTCACCTGAACCACACATTCCAGGTGTGTCCCTTGTGTGGTTTGTGTGTGCCCTCCTGTTGTAGTTGAGCCTTGGTTGCTGTTTGCACATCAGTGGGAGGGATTCATCATTGGGCTCATTGATTATGAGGACTGGCCATGACTACAGTGAAGGAATTGTGGTGCAGGGGCTGACCCTGCAGAGCAGACTCTACCTCAGCAGGGCTCTGGTGCCTGCCCAATCAGCCGCTTGGGTGTGTCATTCTTGGAGGTGGCTCAATGATGCTCCAGCTCATTTCAAAGCTGGGGACTGGGCACTGGGCACGCCAGCCCCAGGGCCAGCTGGGAGGGCACCCCCTGCAGGTCAAGTTCAGCCACAACCCGGGGCCACCCAGCAGGAGCCACAGAGCAATCCAAAGATGGCCATCACCCGTGCTGTGCTTGGAAGTACCTCGAGAGGCCAAGTTGCGAACCAAGGCTTGACTGCCTCTAGTGCTGGGCTTATGGCTACTCATCCAGAGGTATGGGACACACTCAAGCCAAATGCTGCTTGTCTGGGTTTGGCGAATCTTTGTGAGACCTGGGAAAATTTACAGCATGAGCCAAGGTAGATGGTTGTACAAAAAAGTCATTGGAAGCAACTTGGATGTGCCCAAAAATTGGGTGGGATGGGGTGGGGTCTCAGAATCACCAGAGTGTGTCGAATGAATGATGTCAGCCAACTTGGTAGAGACTCACATATGGCAGTCACCTGGGGAGGGCTCAACAAAGAAACAGTGACTTCCACCAGCTCCTCTGTCCAGGAGAAAGCTGCCCCTCCAGCCCTCATCATGAAGCTAGACAACTCGGTTCCCCAAGTATTTCTCTGTCGCCTCTCCAGCTGCTGCCCCAGTGTTGGAACTCCACGTGTGGGCCCTTTAAGAGGAGCACCTTGGACTCCAGCCATCCTCCATCTCACTCAGTCACAAATCTCCACTGTTTTCCTTTATTTTCTTTCTCTCCCTGCCCTCCCTCCCTCCCTCCCTCCCTCCTCCCTCCCTCCCTCCCTCCCTCCCTCCTTTCTTTCTTTCTTTATTTGTGTTTTTCCAGGACCCATCAGCTCCAAGTCAAGTAGTTGTTTCAATCTAGTTGTGGAGGGCGCGGCTCACAGCCCATGTGGGGACTGAACTGGCAGCCTTGCTGTTAAGAGCACCTCACTCTAACCAACTGAGCTATCTGGCCGCCCAACCACTATTTTTCACAACCATAAATTATGGGGACTTCTCTCCCTGGCAATGGAACCCTGGGCTGGGGAGTCTGGTGTGGCACTGGAACCACTTACTGCATTGTTGGGGGGGAACCTCCACAGTCAACATATCCCTCTCCAATTTTTAATAGTCACACACGTGTGTTGGACAAGCCTATTCCGTGTCTCCACCCCTCATACCAGTCTTGAGGTGGCATCTTCCGCATGTCCTTAGTTGTAGGGCTTCGGTTCAGAAAGGTTTCAGGCAATTCTCAATGAAGGTGGTTTTGTACTTTAGTTGTAATTTTGATGTGGTTGTGAGAGAAGATAAGCACAGCATTTACCTATTCTGCCATCTTTACCGGTACTCCAATCTCATCTTAATCCCTCCTTATCATGATCTTGCTTTTTGTTATAGCAGTTTTGTCACATGTGTTTGTTATCTATATTATTTGGCTTCATGTATGCATAACTTTATATAAGTGGAATCGTATGCACTCTTTTGCAGCACACTTTTTCAGTCCACATTACCCTCTGAGATTGGTCCATGTTGTATATAATTAGGTTACTTACATTCACAACCACCAGTTTAATTATTCATTCTACTGTTCATGTACATTTGAACTTAAATAGTTCAGCTGTGAACATTATTCAACATGTCTTGTGGCTATATGTGTGCAAGAGTCTTAGTGTGTATGCCTAGGATATTACGGGGTCAGAACATGTTTATGTTCACCTTTACTAGATGGTGCAAATTTGTTTCCCCAAATAGTGTAACAATATATGTTCTTTCTAGCAATGTTTAAATATTTCAATTTTTTCATATTGTCACCTACATTTGATAGTGATTTTTTTTTTTTTTTTTTGCCTAGTTAATGTAAAGTGATAATAGCTTTGTTACTTACTAAAGAGTTTTCTTTTTTTCTATTTTATCTTTTCAAGTGTTTCTTGGTTTTAGGTTTTCTTTATATAAAGTGCTCCTTCAAGCATTTTGTAAATTTTGCATTTGGTAGTTTCTTTTTAGAAATTAGCTTGTAAGATTTCTGGATTTCTGTAATCTGAATATTAATCCATTGTCCGTTACACATATTGCAAAAATCTTTTCTCACTTTGTGGTTTCTGTTCTCATTCTGTTTGTGGTGTCTTGATGAATTAACATTTTCAGTTTTAAATGTAACCAATTCACCTTCCCACATCTCAATCCCAAGATCATGAAAAAATTAGCCTATATTCTCTTACAAAAATCCTATGATTTTTGTCTTTCACATTTAAGTCTATAGTATACCTGCTATTGATCTTTGTGTAGGGTGAGAACTAATAGTCCAATTTCTTTATGTCACCTTATTTATCAATTGTTTTAGCATCATTTTTTAAAAAGTCCTTTTTTCCTCCTCTGATCTGCAGTGTTAACTTTGTTATAAATTAAGTTTTCATATGTTTGTGCTCTGTATGTCAGTTTATGGATCCCTGTGCTAACAGTACACTGTCTTATTTACTGTAAATTTACAATAATTGTTGATCTAGTAAGATAAGTTCTTTCTTTCAAATTATATTTCAGGAGTTTCTTGACTATTCTTGGACCATTAGACTTTGATATACATTTTAGAATTAACTTCTCAGATTACACACACACACACACACACACACTCACACATACACTTTTTGGGATTTCCTTTGGAATTTATAAATCAATTGTGTGAGAATTAACACGTATACAATATGGAGTCCTCCAATCCATGAATGTGGTACTTCTTTTATGTAGGTCTTATTATCTTAGTAAGGTTATACAATTTTGTCTCTGACATCCTTGTTAGATTTATTTGTAGATATTTTATATGTTTCCATGCTGTTTTATTTATTAAAATTATATTTTGCTCTTTTTATTGATTTTTGTACACTACTTAAATCCAACGCTATTTTATGATTCTTATAAGTGTTCTATATACACAATCAAGTCACCTTTATTAAAACAGTTTAGTTTTTTTCCTTTGGCTTTTATTTTTTTTATTTTGCAGATGTGTTGGTTGGGGCCTCCAGTATAGTGCTGAATAGAAGTAATGAACAAGAACAGCCTTATTTGTTGTATTGCCTGTATATAGTAATTTTTAATAAATGCTGTGGTGTGCTTAAAAAGTATATAGATTCAGTGTGGTGTTCTATAAATGTTAGTTGAATCAAGTTTTAATTGTTCAAATCTAATATAGTCTAAACATCGTGTGTGTGTGTGTGCTTAGACCATCTATCACTATTTAGCAAAATCTCTCTGATGAGAGAATGTCAATTCCATGTAGTTCTTTCCATTTTTACTTTGTATATTTTGATGTAATGATACTACACTTTAGGTTTGCTACGTCTGTTTGTTGCTTTGAATCTTTAATATTATATAGGGACCTTCTTTATATTCTTTGCTTTTGGAAGCTTTATTTTGGTTACTAGCCACCTAGTGTATCTTTTTCTATTTTTATTTCCAACCTTTTCTGTATCCTTATGTTTTAGGTGTATTTCTTATTAATGACATATAGCTGCTTCTTAAAAAAAATTTTGACAGTGTTTGAATTATACTTGAATTATTCCATTCATATACATTAATTTTAAATATTACTACACAATGGTATTTTGTGCTATACATCATTTTGTTTTTCTTTTTTCCTTTTTAAGATCAATACTGTTTCTCCTTTTTTTTTTTTTTTGTCCATTACTCTTTTTTCCCCCTGCTATTTCATTGGTTATTCTGAACATTTTAATACACTCACCCAACTTATCAAAGTCTAAAGTTATTCACACCCTTAACTTCCTCCACAGTGGTACAGGACACTGTAGGACACTTTCACTCTGAAGTCGTCACCTCAGAATTACACGCTAGAGAATCCTGTGTTTTATGTAAAATTTTTAAGCTCTGTAAGTACACTATTACTATTATTTATCTAATCAATGCTTAATTAGTCTTACTCTTACATTTACACTTTTTTTTTCTGCTCAGTATTCCTTCTTAAATTTTAGGTCATCTCAATATCCTTTTGCCAACAGTACATCCTTTTGAATTTCTTTTAATGAAACACTGTAGGTATCTAACTCTTAGTTTTGTCTGTCCAAAAAAAAAAAAAGAAAGAAAGAAACACTGTCCATTGGTTAATGGAGTTACTTCTTTACAAAGCCAGAGCAGTCAACTGATAGCACTGCTTTAAAAGTTATCTGTTTTTTTATCTCTGTCTGCTTTAAATATTTTGTCTTAACATTGTTAATATTCTTATCTTGGCATTGTTAATTCTCTGTAGTTTCATAATAGTATGCCTATGTATGAATATTTTTTCATTTATCTTACCTGGTATTTGTCTAGTAGCTGTGTGGGTTAGTCTCTTTCATCAGTTCTGGAAATCCTTAGCCTTTTTATTTTTCTTACAAATTCTGCCTCAACTTTTTGTCTCTCAGCATTGAATTCTAAATAATTTGTTCAAATATATCTTCCAATCACTAATTCTCTCTTCAATTGCTTTAAAATTACTGTTAAAACCTTACATTAGTTAATGTCTGTTAAATTTTCATTTCTAGTTTTGCTTTTGCAAATCTGCTTGGTTTTTATAATTTTCTGCTCTTGATTAATATGTTCAATTCTTTAAACATATTGAACCCAATTATTTTACGTATGTTTCATATCTAATTTCTACATCTGAACTCTGTAAGGTGGGCTTACACTCATAATGTTTCTGATGGCTAGCTTTCATAACTCTCTGTTTCTCTTGTATTTTGTGGGTTTTGACCAAGCTTGTATTGTTGAACTTTATCTGTGAGAATTAGAGGCCTGGGTTGTTTTTACCACAAGCACTTCTAGCTCATGACCTCTTTAAATCCTTGGTTTAAGGTTTTCAGGCCACTCTGTTAGAGTGGCCTCAAAGTCCATGTGAAAACTAACTTGGGGATATTTTATCTCCAGGGAGATTTTACTCCCCATAGCAAATTTGAAATAGGCAATTTTCCTTGCATTTTTCTGGGTCGATAGGGGCAGGGTGTAAGGTGGATTATTTCTAGTTCATCCGTAATGAATTTGATGAAAATACAGATTTTCTAAATTAAGACTCCCCATTTAGGAAAGAGTGTTTTCTTCTCCTTCCTATGCCCCTGCTACCCCAAACTCTGAAGTTAATTTCAGTTGGTTAAACAAATACTCTCAAGCTGAACCAGCCTTCAGTATTTACTTACCTTGCTGACTTCTCATTTTCACTTCATGTTTTGGACTCTTGTATAGTCCTAACTTCCTCAGTCAGCACATTGATGCATTAAAAACATTTATAATATCTTATCTAGCACATATAGTAGTTTTCTGCTGGAGAGTTGTCCTAAGGCATTGCTGGAAATAACCTATAAGTGTGATTACAAAATACAGTGAATGTTTAAATAAAAAATATTACAGTAAAAGACACATTGCTATTAACCCCCTCCAAATGCCCCCCCCCCCCACACTTTGAACACACTTCTCCCATCGTTCTTGCCACTTTCTGAAGCAGTTCTGGAAGTCCTCTTTCGTGAGTGTCATTAGTTGCACTGTCCTGGCTGCCTCAATGTCCTGCATCAATTCAAAACGTTTATCTTTCATGGTCATTTTGACTTTGGGGAAGAGCTAGAAGTCGCGCGGTGCCAGATTCAGTGAATAAGGTGGATGAGAACACACTATAATGTTTTTATTTGATAGAAATTGCCATACCAAAAGTTATGTGTGATGTGGAGCCTTTCCATTGAGATCCAAAATACAGTGAATGCTGCTGTCAAGTGTCATCCAATGGAAAGGCGGGCATCTTCAATATGGGAAGCAGCACATGGAACCTTAGTAACAGTGTGTGACAAGTTTCATCTTGTTCGGTGCAGTCAGTTGGGTGTGAGCTGTGGTTGAGAGAAGGTGTTTTTTAAAGTGTGTTGTAAACCGTCCTCCATCATGACAATGCTCCGTGTCACAGATCACTTCTGGTATATGACAATTTCTGTCAAATAAAAACAATACAGTGTGTCTTCGCCAACCTTATTCACCGGATCTGGCATGGTGTGACTTCTGGCTTTTCCCCAAAGTCAAAACGATTCAGGACATCGAGGCAGCCAGGACAGCGCAACTAATGACATGAAAGAGGATTTTCAGAACTGCTGTAGAATGTGGCAAGAATGATAGGATAAGTGTGTTTGAAGCAAGGGGGAGTATTTTGAGGAGGATTAATAGCAATGTGTCTTTTATTATTATATTTTTTTAAATTTAAACATTTCGCTGCGTTGTTTGATCACACCTGGTACAGTAGCTACAGCAGCTGTGTCATGAATTTAGTTCTCTGTGCCTTGAAGTTCTTACCCTATATCTACAGTAAGTAAACAAAATTTTTTTTTCTCATTTTTTTTTTCTCTCTCTTAGTCTTGTAAAGTATAAAATCTTTGGTCTTTCCTTCTGGAAAAATACTCTATAAATACAAACTGTTTATTATATTTTGAACTGAAAACATAATGCATAAATTTGCATGTTTCATCCAAGTCCTCCAAAATCACAAACATTGGCAAGAGCATAGTAATTGTAGAAGGGATTGAAAGGAAGAAATTGGCTTTTTTGGTTATTGCTGTAGTAGACAATAAAAGAAGCATGAACAATGCCAAGCATACTTAAAATTTAATGTATGTTAAAAAAATCATTCTTGGGCAGCGGTTGGCTGAGATGGTTGGAGTGCTGTGCTCATAACACCACGGTTGCCGGTTTGATTCCCACATGGGCCAGTGAGCTGCGACCTCCACAACTAGATTGAAAACAACGACTGGACTCGGAGCTGATGGGTCCTGGAAAAACACACTGTTCCCCAATAAAAAAATTTTTTTAAAAATCATTCTTGTTCCTGGAGATTCTTTCTTTCTTCTAATCTTCCTATTTTAATCAAAAGCCCCACATATTTAAGTTTGAACATTTTGCCAAAAGATGGCAGTATTAACCTGTAGTAGGATGTAATGGGACTGAAAATTTTCTGGGGAGAAAGTGAATGAATTTATTTTTTCTCAGTAAAATTTGACAAAACTAGGTCTCCACTCACTTAGATCATCTCCCAGTCACGTCATCTGGGATTGTTGTCTAAACTGGACCACCTACATTTTAATTTGTTTTTCTGCTACTTTTACATTTTTAAAAGTGCTAGTTTAGGGATGAAGTTTGTTTGAAAATTTCTATCCAAAGATAAAAACCAAAAACCTTTTGTGGGGACAGAGCCCCAGAAAGTAGTTTACAGGCTCTCGGCCTCACGTGAAGGGGTACTGGCTCGGGTGGTGAATGGCCGTCGGCTGTGGCTGATTGGCCATCGGCTGTGGCTGGTTAGCCAATTGGCCACTGGTATAACTGCTGCGACTACGGAGGACTGCCGAGGATTGCCGAGGAGCCGAGCAGAGCCAAGCAGAGCCGAAGAGAGCGGAAGAGGAGGGCCGAGGAGAGCGGAAGAGGAGAGCCGAGAGGGAGGAACAGAGGAGAGAGTGGAGAAGAGTCGTCGGTCCGTCGGTTGGCGGAAAAGCGGCCGGCAGGTCGGCGTCCGGTGGGCCCAGCCTCCAGTGAGACCGTGGTGGTATGGCTCCCCTACCTATGGCTCCGTGGGTGTTCCTTGTTGGCCTCACCGTATCCTGCATTCTTGTGTGGGGAGCGGGAGCAGAGACCCCGCAGGCCGCCCCACCTGAAAGATGGCGCGGCGAGAAGGCCTCTGCGCACAACAAATGGCGCAGCGAGCAGGGTCTCCCGCACAACAAATGGTGCAGCGAGCAGGGTATGGCACCGGCCAAAACTCTCCAAAGGCTGGTGGAGCAGTTTGTGCGTGTGAAAATGCAGTCTCAGGAGGCCCATGAGGAGCGACACCGGGAACGAGAGGCACGGTCTGCCTGGGAGACGCAAGCCTCCAGCTGGCACATCACCCTCTTGGCCATAGAAGGCGTTGTCCTCCTTTTGTTGATCTGCTGCGGCCTTAGGATCCGAGGGTGGTGGACATCTTACACCGAGGCCTCCACCCACTCAGACACCTGGCATGGTGAGCAAGATTCCGACCAGGTAGGAATAGCGTCTGACTCTGGGAAGGAGAATGTATGGCCCCCACACAGTATATGGTGTTCGGTGGCCACTGTTCTCAGGAGTTAGACCCCCAAGGAGGGTTGGGAGGACATGGACGGCTCTCCGGCCAGCGTGGAGAGGGCCCTGCAGGCTCTGGCTGAGCAGTTGCCGGAGGAGGAGGAGGCTACAGCCGGCCGCGTGGGCTAGATGTCCCTCAAGGCCTTGAGTCTCAACACGGAAAATGGGCTTAATGAAGTGGCCAGGGTGCTGAACCAGGTCCCGGTTGGAAGCGCTGGAAGCCCAGGTCCGCCTGTTAGAACAGGGGCCCCAAGGTGGAGACTCTGAGGCAGAGGCGGAGGAAGCAAGTGGAGACAATGTAGCTCCCAACCCCCAAGCCCTGCCAATCTTTAAGCAAAGGGTAAAACGTGAGCAACCTTTGGGCCCTGGGGGCGTTGCTGCCGGCAACCCAGCTGTGACTGAGTTCACAACCTACACCCCATACACTCCCACTGAGTTGCAGGAGCTGGGGAGGCGGTACAGACAGCGCCCTGGAGAGCCAGTCTCAGCTTGACTAGTACGTTTATGGGATGAGGGAGCAGACAGCATTCTCTGCTCCCCAGGCGAGATGGAAAAGCTAGCCTTCGTGACAGTGCATCCGTCCCTGCGACAAAGGTTACAAAACTGCCATAGATTGGCCAACAACCAGGGCAACCATTCTCTAATGCAGTGGCTCACTGCTGCGGTACGCACCGTATGGGAACAGGCTGGCGAGCTACCAGACACTGTGAGTCAATGGCAGTCATATACAGAACTTACGCAAATAATCCGTGGAATGGGTATGAGACATGCTATTTTTAACCTCAACATGCAGGGCCCATTTGACGAGCTTTTTACTGCCAGCATGAGAGATCTGGTTTTGGATACTGCACCTGCGAGTGCTTTTGGATCCTTGGTTGCTATTCTTACACCGTATGTAGGGCGACGGAGCCATGAAGTTACAACTGCCATGGCCACCCTAGGGGATGTTGAAAGCCGGAGGCAAAGGAAGTTAAGACAGGAGGTCCGCACAGTTGAGACCTGGAAGCCAACACCAAAGGTAAAGGGGCGAGGTCGTGGGCCTCAGAGAGTAACACGCGCACAGATGTGGCGTGATCTCGTGGCAGCAGGGGTCGATAGGAAGAAAATAGACCGACAACCCAATGCACTCCTGCTGGAACTTTGGAAACAGTTGCGTCCGGAACAACAATTCCGGAGAAGCATAAAGGAGGAGTCTGGGAAAGCGCGACCTGTGTCCCTCCAGGACTTCATGCAGCTGCCTGAGGCCCACTCCTTTCAGCTGGATTAGGGGTGGGGCCAAGGTACCCGGTCAGAGGGGACGAGCAGGGACCGGAGGCCCCACGTGGAACTGTCCATACATTGGTCCCCTTCGAATGTACAGAGGGTTTTGGCTTTAGTTGACACTGGCGCCGACTGCAGTCTCGTTTATGGGAACCCAGAACTGTTCCCTGGACCAGCAGTCTGCATTGATGGCTACGGGGGAAAAACTGTGACTGTGAAAGCCGTTTCCTTACCACTGGGTATAGGAAGGCTTCCTCCTCGTACCTACAAGGTTTATGTCTCCCCCGTTCCGGAATATATTCTAGGGGTGGACGTGCTACATGGCCTCAGCTTACAGACGTCGGTAGGAGAGTTCCGTCTCCGGATCCAGGTGGTGAAAGCGGTGACACGCGGGCATGCTCACCACCCTCCTCAAGTGTTGCCACAGCCCTGGCGCGTGGTTACAGTGCGACAGTACCGCCTGCCAGGAGGAGGTTGGTCGTACAATATTGGAATTGGAGAAGGCACATATTGTGAGGCCAACGCACAGTCCCTTTAACTCCCCAGTATGGCCTGTCAAGAAGCCAGATGGGACCTGGTGAATGTGGACTATAGGGAGTTAAATAAGGTGACGCCACCCTTGCACGCTGCAGTGCCTTCAATTCATGATTTAATGGATCGTCTGACTGTCCACCTGGGGACATATCACTATGTAGTGGACTTGGCCAATGCTTTTTTCTCCATTGACATTGCACCCGAGTGTCAAGAGCAGTTTGCTTTTACTTGGGATGGGCGGCAGTGGACTTTTCAAGTCCTTCCGCAAGGATACTTGCACAGCCCCACTATCTGCCACGGGCTTGTGGCCCAGGATTTGGCACAGTGGGATCACCCATCCTCTGTGGCCTTGTTCCATTATGTTGATGACAATCTGTTAACCTCAGATTCTCTTTCTGATTTAGAGCAAGCAGCTCCCTCTCTTCTCTGCCACCTGAAGTCACGCGGCTGGGCGGTGAATGAGGAAAAGGTCCAAGGCCCTGGCTTATCCGTCAAGTTTTTGGGTGTTGTGTGGTCGGGTAAGACAAAGGTTATACCTGAGGCAATCATTGACAAAATACAAGCCTTTCCCCGGCCGACCAAGGTCTCCCAACTGCAGACGTATTTGGGTCTGCTAGGATATTGGCGGGCGTTTGTACCCCACTTAGCACAAATGGCAAGGCCCTTGTACAATATGATAAAAAAGGGGGCCTCATGGGATTGGACTGAGGCTATAGAGCAAGCCTTCGTTGCCACGAAACGGGCAGTGCAGCAGGCACAGGCTCTGCAAGTAGTGGACCCCGGTCGCCCATTTGAACTTGATGTTCACGTAACCCAAGAGGGGTACGGATGGGGCCTCTGGCAATGGCAGGAGCGTCTCTGGTTGCCAGTGGGATTTTGGTCCCAATTATGGAAAGGAGTGGAGGTCTGCTGCTCTCTAATAGAGAAACAGCTGGCTGCTGTGTATGCAGCCCTAGTGGCCACAGAGCCATCACAGGAACGGCACGCGTGTTGGTTCGAACAACATATCCTGTCCAGGGGTGGGTCCGTACATGGACCCAGGGACTCAAAACAGGGGTGGCACAGACCACCACCCTCGCCAAGTGGGGTGCCTACTTGGAGCAACGTAGCACCCTTAGTTCAAGCCCTTTGAGCACAGAGCTACAACAGGTCCTGGGGACTGTGGAACTTGTAGCCCAGGCTGAGCCAAGTACTCGGCCTAGAGGGGAGGACTTGGAGCCCTCGCCCTACAAAGAAGGACAGTCCCCAGTACCTGAGGATGCCTGGTTTACCGATGGTTCTAGCCGAGGGGCTGCAGCTGTTTGGACGGCTATTGGTGTGCAGCCCAAAACAGACACCATTTGGTTTGATACTGGGACGGGCCAGAGTAGCCAGTGGGCTGAATTACGGGCTGTGTGGATGATAATCAGCCACGAGCCTGGGCCCCTAGTTATTTGCACTGACAGCTGGGCGGTGTTCCGGGGCCTAACATTGTGGCTGCCTACATGGAAACACCAAAACTGGTTGGTGGGACACCGTCCACTGTGGGGTCAAGCCATGTGGCAGGACCTCTGGGACCTAGGGCAGAGAAAGGAGGTGACCTTAATGCATGTAACAGGTCACTCCCCCTTAGTGTCCCCAGGTGATGATGAAGCAGACACCCTAGCACGGGTACGATGGTTAGAGCGGGCTCCTGCCACTGATGTGGCCCATTGGCTACATAGGAAATTACAGCACGCTGGAAGCCGAATCATGTGGCAGGTGAGCAGACGCTGGGGCCTGCCTTTGAAATGGCAGGAGATAGCAGATGCCTGCTATGACTGTGCCGTCTGTGCCCAGGACAGCCCCCAAAGGCGGAGGCTCCCCTGGGAGACACAGCAGATTACATGAGGGAGAGTGCCCCTCACTCGCTGGCAAGTGGATTACATTGGACCCCTGCCTAAGGCCCGCAATGCGATATATGCATTCACAGCAGTGGACACTGCTACGGGGTTGATGTTTGCTTGACCATGTCTGGCTGCGGATCAGCGGCATACAGTGGTCACTCTTACACGGCTGTGCGCCCTCTATGGGCGCCCCCAAGTCATTGAAAGTGACAGGGGTACCCATTTTACGGGGCAAGAAGTGCAGCGCTGGGCTGCCAGGATGGACGTACAATGGTTGTTTCACACCCCGTACAATCCACAAGCAGCTGGCATGATTGAACGCTATAATGGCCTTTTGAAGCAAGGCCTCCGGGTGTCAAAACACCCTCCCACAATGCGTGACTGGGCCTCACGTCTATGGGACGTCCTGAGAGTCCTAAATGAGAGACCACAGAAGGGAGGGCCTGCACCAGTAGAAGCTCTGCTATATCGAACGGCCACTCCCATTCAATTACAAGTTACCACTAGTGAGACTCTGTTAAAGCCAGGCTATGGCAAAAATGGGAACATTTTGCTGCCAGCACCCACATGCTTGAAAGCAGGGGAACGGCAACAATGGACTTGGCCCTGGCAGGTCAAAAGCCCCCACTGTCGGTGGTTGGGCCTGATAGCCCCATGGGGGGCCGGTTTGACTCATGATTTGCAAGTGACGCCAGGGGTGGTGGCTGAGTGGCCACCGCAAGTGACTGTAGTATACAGAGGTCCCGATACCGGGATGATTTTGCGAGGAAACTATGTGCTCTCACTATGGCCTATTATGGGGTCCCCTGTTCTGTTACATGTTGAAACTGTGCAAGGGACCCCAAGTACTGCCATAAAGGTCTGGTACCACAAACTGGGAAAGGTGCCAGTGGCAGCGACCCTCCTTTCCCAGGACAAAAAGCTAGCATGTATCCTCCCTGATGGAAGGGATTTGCCATTGTTGGTTTCTAAGACTACCGTTTCTTTTTGTCCGTAGGTGTCAGTAGGCTAATACGGCACAGGGACCCTTGTGGAAGACGCTTGTCACGTAGATTGTGAGGCGAGACCCTGTAGGGGTGGAGTGTTGGGACAGAGCCCCAGAAAATAGTTTACAGGCTCTCGACCTCACGTGAAGGGGTACTGGTTCGGGCGGTGAATGGCCGTCGGCTGTGGCTGATTGGCCATTGGCTGTGGCTGGTTAGCCAATTGGCCACTGGTATAACTGCTGCGACTACGAAGGACTGCCGAGGATTGCCGAGGAGCCGAGCAGAGCCGAGCAGAGCCGAAGAGAGCGGAAGAGGAGAGCCGAGAGGGAGGAACAGAGGAGAGAGTGGAGAAGAGTCGTCGGTCGGTCGGTTGGCGGAAAAGCGGCTGGCAGGTCGGCGTCTGGTGGGCCCAGCCTCCAGTGAGACTGTGGTGGTATGGCTCCCCTACCTATGGCTCCGTGGGTGTTCCTTGTTGGCCTCACCATATCCTGCGTTCTTGTGTGGGGAGCGGTAGCAGAGACCCTGCAGGCCGCCCCGCCTGAAAGATGGCGCAGCGAGCAGGGTCTCCCGCACGACACCTTTCTTAGATACCTGCTTACAGAGTGACAAAAAATCGCGTTTAACTGCAGGCCATTAGTTACTGAAGAAAGCTGCTGTTTTCACCAGTGTCCCCTAAGAGGGGAGACTCATCTCAGTGGGATGTAGCCAGTTAAAACTGCTCATGAGAAATGAGAGACTCCAGCCAACAGTGCTACCACCGAGTCCAGAGGTGACTCAGCCTTGTTCTACATTACTGTGGGGACAGAGTCCCAGGGAGCAGTTTCCAGGCTCTCAGCCTTACGTGGAAACGTGCTGACTCGGTTATCAGATGGCCATCAGCTCTAATCAGACGGCTATCTGCTGTGGCTGGGTGGCCATCAGCTGTTACCGGTTAGCCATTAGCCACTAATATAACTACAGGGTTGGTTGGTTGGCAGAGAAATGGACGGCAGATCGCGGGATCGTGTGTCTCCTGCTTCCTGTGTCTCCAACCCAGTCGCCTGCGAGAATACAGTGGTATGGTTCCCCTATCCGTGGCTCCATTGGTGTTCCTTTTTGGCCTCACCGTATCCTGCATTCTTGTGCAGGAAGCGGGAGCAGAATCCCCACGTGACAATTACATACTTGCATGTATGTTTGTCTTATCAGTTTGTCTCCTGTACAAGCAGGTATGTGAGTTTGTGGTTTAAACATAGTGTTAAACATTAAATGTTAAAGAAAGAAATCAGAAGTAGCTGGTTTGAATCGTATATGAGTGAAATGCTTTGGGTTTTAGGAGTAGAATATATAGAAGGAAATGAAACCCTTTTTTGAGAGCATAGGTTGGAGTTGGGAAGAAACATGTGTGCCTTAATCATCTAATTAGAGCTCTGCCTTTAGGATTTGGTAATGTTACCAGATACCGTGTTTCCCCTAAAATAAGACCTAATCGGAAAATAAGCCATAGCATGATTTTTCAGGATGACATCACCTGAATATAAGCCCTAACGTATCTTTTAGAGCAAAAATTAATATAAGACCCAGTCTTATTTTCGGGGGAACACGGTAAAAAGAAAAGCTGCTCTTCATGAATTCAATAAGTAATTAATCAGTTGAGCTTCAAAAGGACAACTAGGGGCTAAGAGGCTGGGGCTTACGTAAAACGTGCAGTGGAAGCAACATGGGAAAGTTTCTATTTGCGTTATGCTGCCTGAAGAGTAACATTTGTTGCAGAAAGGGTTTTTGCCGTGACAGGCTTCTCCTGGTCCCTGGGAGTCCAGCGCCCCCTAGAGCCGCCTGGTGCCCTCAGCTCTGTAATGTGATCCTCCTGGATTGAGCAGTGGCTGCCTTCTCCCTGGGAGACCACTTAGCCAGGGCTGCGAAGCTGGGCTCTACCGAGCAGCGACCATCGCTGCCAGCGCTAGCACCGCCACTGAGGCTGCTCTTCCTTCTGCTGCTTCGCTTCCAGCAACGAATGGAACGATGGAGCCCAGACAGCTCTGCTGGACCACTTGCTTTTTCCTGGCGAGGTAGTGCCTGCCAGTGCAGCCCTTCTCTAGCAGGTGCCCTTGCTTGAAGAACACTGTCCCATCCGCTTGTGCCCTTGATGCTGGATCACATTCCTTAGGTGCCGCAGCAGACCACAGTTCTGTAAGGTCACAGGGTTCCCGATTTAACAGCGCACCATTGCCCTCTGCTGACGCTGAGAGCCATTCTTTTCAGTTAGGATTCCTGATACTCTCTCTGCTTGTATACTACCTGGAAGAGATGTTTTCACTTTTCAAACAACTTCCTGGTTCTGCTCAGTTCAACTGAAAAATGGGAGCAATGATAAGTTGAAATAAATATATTTGCTCTGGGTGCAGTTCTCTTTCCCAGCATCTTCCAGACCTCACTAGAGAATTTTCGTCTTTCTTCCTTCAATAATTTTCCTGAATAGGTTCTCAATTTATTTCCTTTCATCCTCTCCTCCCAAATCTTTCAAATTCTTAATTGTTAATGTGGTGTATCACATTAATTGATTTGCGGATGTTGAACCACCCTTGCAAACCAGGATGAATCCACTTGATCATGGTGTATGATCTTTTTAATGTATTGCTGAATTCTGTTCGCTAATATTTTTGTAAAATAAAAATCATACGATTATATCAATAGATGCAGAAAAAGCATTTGACAAAATCCAGCAGCCAATTTTGATAAAAACTCTTACGATAGTGAGAATAGAAGGACCATATCTCAACATAATAAAGGCTACATATGATAAACCCACAGCTAACATCATACTCAATGGGGAAAAACTGAAACCATTCCCCTTAAGATCAGGAAAAAGGCAAAGTTGACCACTTTTTCCACTTCTATTCAACATGGTCCTGTTTCTTTCTCTGTGTTAGGGAGATCTGCTATGTCTCCCAGTCTTGGCTAGGTAGCCTTATTTTTTATAATTAGTTTCAGGTGTACAAAACAATGTAATACTTAGACAATTATCATTTATATCCCTCACAAAGTTATAACTCCCTCTCCCCCAATCTACTAGCCCTCTGATATCGCATACAGCCATTACATTTCCACTGTCTCTATTCCTAATGTTGTACTCCAATTCTTGTTACTATATATATAAAATTGTAGTTGACATTCATTATTGTTCAGCTTCAGGTGTATAGTGCAGTGATCAGGCATCTACATCATCCCTGAGGTGGTCTCCCTAATGAGACAAGTGTTCATCGGATATCCTACAAAATTGTTACAACATTATTTACTACATTCCTCAAATTGACTTTCATATCCCTGTGGCAATCTTGTGGTTACTGACTGTGTTTTCTAATCCCCTCACCTTCTCTCTTATCCCCACGCCTCCTCCCATCCAGCAACCCTCAGTTTTTCCTCTATGTCTCTGAGACTGTTTCTGATTAGTTCATTCATTTATTCTTTTCTTTAGATTCCACATATAAGTGAGATCATATGGTATTTGTCATTCTCTGACTTATTTCACTTAGCATAGTGTTCTCTAGGTCCATCCATATTGTTGCAAATGGTAAGATTTCATTCTTCTTTATGGCTGCGTAATACTCCATTGTATAAATGTACCAGTTTCTTAATCCAGTCGTCTACTGATGGGCATTTCGGTAGTTTCCATGTCTTGGCTGTTGTGTATAGTGCTGCAATAAACATAGCGGTGCATAAATTTTTTTTGAATTAGAGTTTTGGATTTCTCTGAATAGATACCTAGGAGGGAATTGCTGGTCATAAGGTAGTTCCATTTTCAGATTTCTGAGATACCTCCATACTGTTTTCCATAGTGGCTGCACCAATCTGCAATCCCACCAACAGTGCACAAGGGTTACCTTTTATCCACATCCTCACCAGTTCTTGTTACTTTGTTGATTTATTGATGATAGCCATTTTGACAGGGGTGAGGTGGTATCTTATTGTGGTTTTTATTTGCATTTCTCTAATGATTAGTGAGGTTGAGCATTTTTTCATGTCTGTTTGTCATCTGTATGTCCTTTTTAGAAAAATATCTCTTCATGTCTTCTGCCCATTTTTTAATTGGGTTGTTTGTTTTTTTGGAGTTGAGTGAGTTTTTTAATAAATTTTGGATATTAACCCCTTATTGGATATATCATTGGCAAATATCTTCTCCCATTCAGTAGGATTCTTTTTTGTTTTATTAACGGTTTCCTTTGTGTGAAAAAACTTTTTCGTTTGATGTAATCCCACATGTTTATTTTTTCTCTTACTTCCCTTGCACTAGGGAATATATCAGTAAAAATATCACTGCAGGTAATGTCTGTAAACTTTCTTTCTATATTTTCTTCTAGGAGTTTTATGGTTTCAGATCTTACATTAAGTCTTTAATCCATTTTGAATTTATTCTTGTAATACGGTATAAGGAGGTGGTCCAGCTTCATTATTTTGCATGTGTCTGTCCAGGTTTCCCATTACCATTTGTTGAATCGACTGTCTTTACCCCACCGTAAATTCTTGTTTCCATTGTCATAGATTAAATGATCACATAGGCATGGATTTATTTCTGGGCTCTCTATTCTGTTCCATTGATCTATGTGTCTGTTTTATGCCAGTACCATGCTGTTTTTAGTACTGTAGCCTCGTAGTATAATTTAATGTCAGGTATCGTTATACCTCCCACTTTGTTCTTATTTCTCAAGATTGCCGAGGCTATTCAGGGTTTTTTTCTGGTTCAATATAAATTTTAGGATTATATGTTCTATTTCTGTGAAAAATGTCCTTGGTATTTTGATAGGAATTGCGTTGAATCTGTATATTGCCTTAGGCAGTATGGGCATTTTAATGATACTAATTCTTCCTATCCGTGAACATGGTATGTGTTTCTATCTATTTGTATCTTCTTTCATTTCTTTCTTCAGTGTCTTATAATTTTCTGTGTACAGATCTTTTACTTCTTTGGTTAAATTTATTCCCAGGTATTTTATAGTCTTTGAAGCAATTGTAAATGGGATTGTTTTCTTAATTTCTCTTTCTGATATTTTATTATTGGTATATGCAAATGCAACTGATTTCAAAATATTAGTTTTGTATCCAGCTACTTTACTAAATTCATTCATCAGTTCTAATAGTTTCTTGGTGGAGTCTTTAGGGTTCTCCATATATAGTATCATGTCATCTGCATATAATGACAATTTTACTTCCTCCTTACCAATTTGGATGCCTTTTATTTCTTTTTCTTGTCTGACTGCTGTGGCTAGAACTTCTAGCACTATGTTGAATACAAGTGGAGAAAGTGGACAACCTTGCCTAGTTCCTGATCTTAAGGGAAATGGTTTTAGCTTTCCCCCAATGAGTATGATGTTAGCTGTGGGTTTATCATATATGGCCTTTATCGTGTTGAGACATGGTCCTTCTATTCCCACTTTCTTGAGAGTTTTTATCAAAATTGGCTGCTGGATTTTGTCAAATGCTTTTTCTGCATTTATTGATATGATCATATAATTTTTATTTTTCATTCTCTTATGTGGTGTATCACATTAATTGATTTTCGGTTGTTGAACCACCTTTGCATACCAGGATGAATCCCACTTGATCATGGTGTATGATCTTTTTAATGTATTGCTGACCTCTGTTTGCTAACATTTTGTTGAATATTTTTGCATCTATGCTCATTAGGGATATCAGCCTGTGGTTTTCTTTTTTTGTAATGTCTTTGTCTGATTTTGGGATCAGGGTTATAGTGGCTTCGTAAAAAGTGTTTGGGAGGCTTCCCGCCTTCTGGATTTTTTGGAATAGTTTGAGGAGAATAGGTGATAATTCTTTTTTGAATGATTTGTAAAATTCACTTGTAAAACCATCTGGTCCAGGGCTTTTGTTTGTTGGGAGCTTGTTGATTACTGATTCAATTTCCCTAGTGGTAATCAGTCTATTCAGATTTTCTGTTTCTTCTTGAGTTAGCCTTGGAAGGTTGTATGCATCTAGAAAATTGTCTTTTTCTTCCAGATTGTTCTGATTTGTTGGTATATAGTTCCTCATCGTAATTTCTTAACATTTTTTGTATTTCTGTGGTGTTTGTTGTCACTTCTCCTCTTTCATTTCTGAGTTTATTAATTTGGGTCCTCTCTTTTTTTTTTTTTTTATGAGTCTGGCTAAAGGTTTGTCGATTTGTTTATCTTCTCTAAAAACCAACTTTTTGATTCATTGATCTTTTGTATTGTTTTTTGTTCTCTATTTCATTTATTTCTGCTCTGAGCTTTATTATCTCCTTCCTTGTACTCCCTTTGGGCTTATTTTGCTGTTCTTTTTCTAGATCTCTTAATGTGAACATAAACTGTTGATTAGTGATTTTTCTTGTTTCTTTAGGTAGGCCTGCAATGCTATGAATTTCCCTCTCAGGACTGCTCTTGCTGCATCCCATAAATTTTGGGTCATCGTGTTTTCATTTTCATTTGTCTTGAAATATCTTTGATTTCTTCCTTGATATCACTGTTTACCCATTCATTATTTAGTAACATGTTATTCAGCCTCCATGCATTTGTGTGTCTTCCAGGCTTTTTCCTGTAGTTGATTTCTAATTTCATAGCACTGTGGTCAGAGAAGACAATTGGTATGATTTCAATTTTCTTAAATTTATCAAGACTTATTTTGTGGCCTAACATGTGGTCTGTCTTGGAAAATGTTCCATGTGTGCTTGAGAAGAATGTGTATTCTGCAGCGTTGGGGTTAAATGCTCTGAAAATTTGATTAAATCCAACTGGTCCAATGTGTCATTTAAGTCCGTTGATTCCATATTGATTTTCTGCCTGGAAGACCTGTCCCTTGTTGTCAGAGGTGTGTTGAAGTCCCCTACTATGATAGTTTTACTGTTGATCTCTGTCTTTATGTCAGTCAATATCTGTTTTATATATTTAGGTGCTCCTATGTTGGGTGCATAGATGTTTACTACGGTTATGTCCTCTTGTCGGATCGATCCCTTTATTTTTATGTATTGCCCATCTTTGTCTTTTAATATATTCTTCATTTTAAAGTCTATTTTGTTAAATATAAGTATTGAAACTCCAGCTTTTTTCTCATTTCCATTTGCATGAAATATCTTACTCCAACCCTTCCCTTTCAGCCTGTGTGTGTCTTTTGATCTGAGGTGAGTCTCTTGTATACAGCATATGCAAGGGTCTTGCTTTCTTATCCACTCAGCCACCCTATATCTTTTGATTGGAGCATTTACTCCATTTACATTTAAAGTGATTATTGATAGGTACATAGTTATAGCCAGTTTTTTATTTGTAGTTATATTGTTTTCATCTTCTGTGTACAGAAGCCCTTTTAATATTTCATGCAATGCTGGTTTGGTGGTAATAAATTCCTTTAGCTTATTCTTTTCTGGGAAACTCTTTATCTCCTTCAATTTTAAATGATAGCCTTGCTTGATAAAGCAATCTAGGTTGTAGGCCTTTGTTTTCCATCACTTTGAGTATCTCCTGCTACTCCTTCCTGGCCTGAAGTGTTTGTGTAGAAAAGTCTTATAGGAGTCTTTGATAGTCTTATAGGAGTTCCCTTGTATGTAACCCACTGTCTTTCTCTTGCTGCTTTTAGGATTCTCTCTTTGTCTTTAACCTTTGCCATTAACTATAAAGTGTCTTGGTGTGGACCTGTTTGGGTTTATCCTCGTTGGAATTCTCTGTACTTCCTGGGCTTGTATGTCAGTTTCCATCATCAGGTTAAGGAAGTTTTTGGTCATTATTACTTCAAATATGTTCTCGATCCCTTGCTTCCTCTCTTCACCTTCTGGTATTCCTATGATGCGCATGTTGTTGCACCTGATGTTATCCCAGAGGTCTCTTAAACCATTTTCATTGTTTTTCTATTCTTTTTTCTTTATGTTGTTCCACTTGGGTGTTCTCTGCTAACTTGTCTTCTAAATTGCTGAGTCAATCCTCTGCCTCATCTAACCTACTTGTAAATCCTTCAAGTGTGTACTTTATTTCAGTTATTGTATTCTTTAGTTCTAACACGTTGTTCGTTATTTCTCTATCCTTCTTTATGTCATCACGAAGCTCCTTAAACATTCTTATCATCTGTGTTCTGAACTGTCTCTGATTGGTTGGTTACCTCTATTTCATTTTGTTCCAATTCTGGAGGTTTCTTCTGTTCTTTTACTTGGGACATGTTTCTTTGTTTCCCCATTCAAACTGACTCTCTGTGTTTGCTTCGATGTAATAGGTAGATCTCCTAGGGTTCTTGATTTTTGCTGGGTTATCTTACGTAGTATGTGTCCTTTATATTTGCCTTGTACCACTTCCCTATTCTCCTGTGTGTGTGCTCCAAAGGTGACCCTTGTGTTGTGTGTATTCTCCTGTTAAAGTTGAGCTTTAATTGCTTTGGGCTTGTCAGTAGGTGGGATTGACTCCTAGGCTGACTAGTTGTGAGACTTGACTCTGCCCACAGTGGGTGATCTGCTGCATGAGGGTTGACCACTCAAATGAGGCTTGGCCCCTATGAGCTCTTGTGCCTGTAGAGAATTCCCTCTGGGTGTGTCACTTGTGGGTCAAATCCGGTAATACTCTGGTTTGGTCTGGAGTTGGCCTCTGGGTGTGTTGAATCTTGTGCCTCTTGAGCTGGGCCCTGGTGTAGGGCAATTTCAGAACAAAGCAAATCACCAAGCACAACAACAACAACAACAAAGAGAAAACCAAATACACTCACATGTAATAATAACCAATAACCCACACTCAACACAGGCAAAAATATCAAAAATACGAAAACAAAACAAAACAAAAATAGCAGCACCAGTCTTGGCTTAAGCCCACCAAGTAATCTCCAGGTTGTCCTCTGCTGTACCAGAGTCCTCTGCTTCTTGTGTACGCAGAGTCAGTCACCTGGTGCCCAAAGTGACCTTGGGACTGCAATCCGCGATGAGTGGGGCTATGGGGTCTGGATGGTAGTTTTTACAAAGTCAGTGCAGTTTCCGCTCTTGCCTGCACATATGCACACTGAGAGTAGCACCACCAGCCCTGTACCCAGGTCTCCTGAGTCTTAGGGCTCTTCTTCCGTGTGTGTGTGTGTGTGTGTGTGTGTGTGTGTATGTGTGTGGAGGGCACGACATTTCTGAGCTGCTGAAAGCCCAGAGCTGCCTCTGCCACCTGCTGCTGACCCCTGGGAGTGTCTCTGCAGTTGTAATTGCCCTGCCCTTGGCAGGCCAGAAAGGGTGGGGGCTGGGGATGGAAGAGTCTTCTCCCTCCCAGGCCAGCAGTGTCACACTCTTCCCAGGCTCTTCCCTGGGTCACAGCAGCTGCAAACTGGGTCCTCCCAGATCCTGAGCACTATAGCTCCTCTGTAATCTGACACTACTCCTCAGTTCAGGGACCAGCTTAAGTCTCTGGAAGGGTGGGCGTAGGATTGGGAGAGTGGGGGGAGGGGCCCAGGTATGGAGTTTATGTCCTTTGTCTAACCTAGGGCCCAGCTGGAGGTCTCAGCTGAGGTTACTGCCTCAAAGGCTGGATATACTGCCCTTTCGGCAGGAGAGATCAGCTGTGGGATGCAGGGAAAGAGCCCACCTCCTGGCTCTTGTGGTCTCTGTTCTGTCCTGGGCCGCATCTCCACTCTGCTCTCTTCCCTCTTCCCCTGCTCGTCTAGTTTGCGCACCTTCAAGTAATCCTTGTAAGAGTCTCCTAGCTGTTCTGTGTGATGAGCAGAGAGTCCTTTGATGATTATAGATGTTCAATTTGTGGTAAGTCCTGGAAGAGAACTCAAGGAGACCACCTCACTGCCGCCATTCCTATGACATCACCCGAGTTTTTGTTTCTTCATTTGTTTGTCTTGTTCCTTTGTTGTTTTCAGTTTTATATACTATATGTCAGTGAAATCATATGGTTCTTGACTTTTTCTGTCTGATTTATTTTGCCCAGCATGATAATCTCAAGATCCATCCATGTTGTTGCAAATGGCATTATTTCATCTTATGGCAGAATAATATTCCATTGTATATATATACCACATCTTCTTTATCCAATTATCTATTAAAAGACACTTTGGTTATTTCCATGTCTTGGCCACCATAAATAAAGCTACAATGAACATCCGAGTACATATATCTTTATGCATAAATATTTTCAGATTTTTGGGTATATACCCAGGAGAGGGATTGCTGGGTCATAGGGTAATTCTATTCTTAATTTTTTGAGGAACCTCCACACTGCCTTCCATAATGGCTACACCAATCTGCATTCCTACCAACAGTGTATTAGGGCTCCTTTTTCTCCACGGCCTCTCCAACACTTGTTATTATTTATCTTGTTGATGATAGCCATACTAACTGGCATGAGGTGATATCTCATTGTGATTTTTATTTGCATTTCTCTGATGATTAGTGATGTTGAGCAATTTTTCATATGTCTATTTGCCATCTGTATGTCTTCTTTGGAGAAATGTCTGTTCAGGTACTCTGCCCGTGTTTCAACTGGATTGTTTGTCATTTTGTTGTTGAGTTGTATGAGTTCCTTGTATTTTTTTCAATATTATCTCCTTATCGGAGGTGTTGTTTGCAAAAATCTCCCATTTGATTGTTTGCCTCTTTATTTTGTTGATGGTTTCTTTTGCTGTGCAGAAGCTTTTTAGTTTGATATAGTCCCATTCATTTGTTTTAGTTTTTACATCCCTTGTCTTTGAAGTCCAATTCATGGAATGCTCTTTGAACCCAAAGTCCATAAGTTTAGTACCTATGTTGTCTTCTATTCAGTTTATTGTTTCAGGTCTTATGTTTAGGTCTTTCATCCATTTTGAGTTAATTTTGATACATGGTGACAGATAGCAGTCTAGTTTCATTCTCATGCTCATGGCTTTCCAATTCTCCCAGCACCATTTATTGAAGAGGCTGTCTTTTCTCCATTGTATGTTTTTGGCTTCTTTGTCAAAAATTGTCTGTCCATAATTATGTAGATTTGTTTCTGGGTTCTCAATTCTATTTCATTGGTCTGTGTGTCTGATTTTCTGCCCATACCATTTGTTGTTTTGTAATAACATTTTCTGGAAGATAGCAACAAAGCCTTAGGACAGGGTAACTTGTCTAATCAAGTGCCATGGATTTAAATAAAATGCTACCAAAGGTCAAACCTTGACTAAGATTTTGCTTCTTAGGTGTTTCAAAGAAAAAATTAGCACTCATTTGACACTCTCATTTGGAGGTAAAAACAGATTTGAAAGGACATTGTAATTGTGAAGAGCCTTCCACAGCCTAATGCCAGTCTATGAACCTGATGGCACTACAGACAAAATGTGTGTTGCCTTGGGCGAGTTCTCAACTTTTTGGTGTTTCAGTTTCCTAATCTGTAAAAATGGGATTCTAATAGTGTTCACCCTCTAAGGTTATTCTGAAGATTAAATGAGTTGATGCATGTTAAATACTTAGGAAAGTATCTGGCTCTACCAAGCACTGTATAAGTTTTCACTACTATTAATTATTATGTTTACAATTAAGGACAAAAGCTACAAACTCAAATGACTATAGGAAACTGGCTGGCAGAGTAATTTGAGCAAAGTGGGGGTGGATAGAAGACAAACTGCTCTGTAAGTAGAATGATGGACAGTAACTGACCTCGATCTTGGAGTCTGAGAGGGACATGAGAGGGACAATGAGGAGGAAGAGGCACGTCAGCCTGATGGGCAGTCAGCTACTGAGCTGATTGCCATCTTGTGGACATTTGGGCTGATTGTTAATGACCTCACCATATTTTCAAAAAAATGTGGATATCAAAAATGAAATTCACGAACTTTTAAATATGAGCTGCTAATTAATTTTTCGAAATGAAAGTCCCAACCACACATATTGTATGTTACTTTTAGCCCAGTATCTTCAGTTTGTCACCTCTATTAGAGAGTTGGTATAAAAGTTGAGAAATATATGTAAAGTCTATAAAAATCGGTCCCCTACTTCTTATGGGCCCAAAATCCTTGACATAGGATTACATTTTCAGGTAAGCACTATCATGAAGATCCACAACTACTTGCAGTAAGATAAAAATTCTGGGAAAAAAAAAGCCAATCAACCTTTGAACGCTAAGGCCAATTTCTTTCTAACAGAATCAGGAGCTTTTGTTAAAACCACCCTTAAATACAGAGGGTGCCAAAAAAACGTATATACATTTTAAGAAAGGAAAACTGCATTAAAATTGTAATACTCAATATATACCAATAACAGAAGTTGAATACAAGCCAAGTTTAAATTTTCCAATTACAAGAGGTGCTCAAAGTGGTTACCATCGGCGTCCAGACACTTCTGATTACGGTGAACTACTGCTTGAGCAAGTTGACCAAAGTGCCCATTTGTATACACTTTTTTTGGCTCCCCTAGTATATAAGTATTGTAATCATAACAATGGAAACAATGTAAATAACATATTTAACACTATAAATGGCCAAAGTGCTTAGTAATTGTTAATTAATAGTATTGTTATAATTTACTTGACATTTTTCTTTATATATTTAAAAACATTTAACCTCAATACATACAGAAAATATTTTTCTCAACATAGATAATAAAACTTCACTCTATTTAAAGATTGGTTATGGTTAATCAGGGTTTTAAGTTTAGAAAAATGCAAAACTACTCTCCCAAATTTTAACTTGGTTCCATCGACAAAGATATCGTGCATTCCAAGCAAATATAATTTACCAAATAGTCTACTACCATTTAGAAACTCTTACTCCTCGTACCATGTATTTTAGTAAAGCAAATATTTCAGAATTAAAACTCACAAATGAAAAATGTCTAGTAATGAACACAACATCATTAGGGAGCCTGTCAAACAATCAGAGGCACTTTAGCTTTAGTTGATTCCCCTCTGTCCCAGGGTAATTAGGTTGTGCTTTTAGAATCTTAGCTGCCGGTTAAGAAACGTGATGTTCTTAGAATCCCCAGGAATGGGGAGCTGGAGATTAAGATGGACTCAGGGACTGTAATCAAACATACTCTGAAAACCATCCTGGTTGCGTTAGAAAAATGTATAAGCTCACGGCTCTTTTGACGATTGAGGATTCCCCCAAAAGTTTTAATTCACAAGTATGTGGCTTTGAATTATCCCTTAACAGTAGTGAACCAACCTGAACTCCCTAAATGTTTTCCCTATTTAGAGTGATTTAAGTACAGAATGAAAGGACCCAACTGAATTACATCTAAATCCAGTGTGAAATTTTAAATACTGATATTTAAAGACATTCCCCTTATGTATAAAGCGTGTCTTGCTCTCCAAATAGTACCAAACTAGAGCAAAAAGCTGGGTGTGGAAATGAGAAAATGATTTAAGCTCAGTCATGAAAAAAAATGTATCCAGCTGATGAAAATTTCATCTTGTCCAAGAAAAAAATAGGATTCCTCCAACTCTTTCTAATTTCCATTCCAGATAGATATTTTTTCTTTAACACTCAGAGGTTACTTTGACTTTTGAAACAGAATTTTTCATAACTTTTTTTTATAACTGACATAGCTTTTTGACTTTGAATTATCACTTAACAGTAGTGAACCAGCCTGAACTCCCTAAATGTTTTCCCCATTTAGAGTGATTTAAGTGAGGAATGAAGGGACCAAGCTGAATTACATCCAAATCCAGACCTACTCCAGTTGTTGACTTGTTGGGGAGAGAAATGGAACTGATAGGTGAAATGCATTTCCTATTTAATTGCCTACTTAATAAGTCAGGGTATACTATTTCAGCAATATCCCCAATCTTGGGGGCTTAACACATTACAGCCTCACTACCCTCACCCTGCAGGCCATCATGGTTCAATGAGAGGAGCTGGAAGAGGCTGTTCTGGAAGGCCAGGGGAGTGACCCTAGAGCCAAAGCAAGAAGAGTGGGTGAAAGGACAGTGAGGAAATGGCAGTCAAGGGGTTCAGAGAGGTAAAAGCCATGGTTGTTGGCACCATTTTCCAGGGTGTGACCAACCCCTGGTGTTTGGGAATTGTCATGTGGGGTGATAGGCGGGGTCTCTTCTGGGGTCTCTAGTCCCGCTCCCTGCATAAGAACACAGGATATGGTGAGGACTAAAAGAAACATCCACAGAGTCATAGATTAGGGAGTCATACCTGTACATTCTTGCTGGTAGCTGGGTTGGAGACACAGGAAGCAGGAGCCACACTATCTGCAACCTGCCGTCCACTTCTCTGCAATCTGCAACCAACCCCACTAGTTAGTTGCAATCCACCATGCTAACTGCAATCCGCTCTTGCTAGCTCAGCCACCATCTTCTTGCTAGCCCCCAATTTCTGCTAGAGTAGCCACGGCAGTTATATTACTGGCCAATGGCTCGCTGGTTACAGCTGACGGCCAACTAGCCACAGCTGATGGCCATACAATCACAGTTGATGGCCATTTACTACCTGAGCCAGCACCTTTCCATGTGAGGCCAAGAGCCTGGAAACCGCACTCCTGGCTCTGTCCCCACAGGAGTCATCCTTCAATCAAACTTACAGGAGAATTAGGTTAGGAGATAGACGACTGCCATTTGAGACATGTTAATTTGGGGATCCCCTGTGGCACAACTGTTGGAGATGTCCAGCAGGCAGTTACAAGAACCTGGAGCCTTGGACCTGTGACCCTGAGCACTCCTGTCAGGTGTGTACGAGGGAGGGCGCAGTGTGAGACGAGTGGGACCAGAACAGGATCGCGGACACACCACTGAGAGAAAGTGAGGCCACAAATGAGATAGAGAAGCGGTCTAAGGCCAAGACAGGGAGGGGAGCAGGATGTTTCCCAGAGTGAGGTGTTACCCAGGTGCCAGAGGCCAGTTTAGACACTGAAAGACAGCCTGGCAATCAGGACGGTGGATGGCTTAGCAAAGACAGCTTCAGCAGCGACAACAGAAGCTGGATTGCAAGAGTTGAGGAGTAATAGGCTTGCTTTTCTAGATTCCGAACTTTGCTCCCACCAAGCAGGTGACCCCCATCTCTGAGCCTGTGTATCCTCCTCTGCATGATAAGGATGAATAATCGCCTAAGTGTTGCGAGGATCCAGGTTGTTCTGGTCTCAGCAGTTCCTACAACAGCCTGTACTTAGGTGGGAAAGCAGATTAAGTTAGTGGAATAGAACAGTGTTTTCTACTCTGAACTCTGCATTTCAGTCCCTACTGTAGATTCTATAAATGAGATGAAAGGAAGAATTACACAATAACAGGTTTTGGGGAAGTAGTTACAATATAAGGCAGCAAAGCCATGATCCCCTTTCTAGTTTGAGAACTAGTGCATATATGAAAAGTAAGTACATATGTACAGCTTGTACAGCTTGTACAAGCTCTGGTACAAGAAATATCAATCTATTTTGCATTTATGGAGTAAAAAAGGATGATAAATGTCCTGGTTTGTCAACTGGATGGGTAATGCAGATAGTGGAAATAAGTGACAAAAAAGGAAGGGAAATTTTGAAGGATTTTTGAAAAATTTGTTTTGTTTTACTGGGCATTCTGGTGTAGCAGGGAAGGGCTCAGAAATATGGCAAGCTCAGGAGGAATACACAGGCAAAGGGTGCAGTTCTGAGTCATTGGGGTAAGACTGTGCCTTGAGTCAAAGGGAGGAAATGAGATTTCCCAGGAAGCACTTGTAGAATGAGAAAAGTCTACATAGGCTAGAACTCTGGAAAGTCCCTCAGTCAAACAAAAATGTAAACAAGAGTCTGGACTGTCACCTGTGGTTGTGCAGGCTGTGCACTGCACAACTCCACACTGTGCTGAGAATGGTGCCCCTACAGTAGTTGTGCAACTGATGACCCTGGGGAAAAAAGAAAGAAGAATCAGAGAAGAACACAGCAACCAGGGAAATAGGAGGAGTACCAGGAAACAGTGTTCTTGGTATTTCAAGAGGGAGGAGGGTGGTTAAATCTGGCAGATGTCAAGGTAGCAGAGCGAAAATTTTGCCTTTAAGAAGTTAGAAGAGAAGAAGAAAGTCAGAGTGATTTTGCTGTTTTTGTTTATTTTTTAAAGAACAAGGGAGTCTTTTGTGTGTGTGATAGGCAAAGGGAATGAATGAACGTTGTATAGGAAGAATGAAGATGTGAAAGCCGGGATAGGGACCTGTTTTCACTTGACCTTGCAGTTCCAAGAAGAGGCCTTAGGTCGCATATTAATGTAGCAAGTAACTGATAGCTTCATGTCTAGCTAGACCAGGAAGGATGCAGACCTCTTACACGACAGGCAGAAAATCCAGCAGGACAGTGAGCCAAGGCACCTGCAGGCCATACTTGCTGCAGCAGATGTCCCAACCCAGGCTCAGCATGATGTGTCTGGCTCCAAAGGGAGAGAGAAACATTATAATAATGTTACGAATAACAGAAATTTGGTTAAAAAGAAGACAGTGGATGTTAAGCAATGATATATTTTTTGTTAATTTATTTCATTGCTTCAATGGCCTCTTTCACCAATAATTTCTGTAAGGTGTTGTTTTATTCAGCGAACGGGTAAATTTACTCAAGCTGATTGTCTTGGTCAGCTCAGGCTGCTATAACTAAATACTGAGTGGCTTAAGCAACATTTATTTTTCACAGTTCTGGAGGCTGGGAGGTCCCACATCAAGGTGCTGGCTGATTTGTTGTCTGTTGCAGGTACTCTTCCTGGTCTAGTGAGGTGGCTGCCTCTTACTGCATCCTCACATGGAAGTGAGATTGTCTCTTTTTAGAGGGTCACTAATTTCCTTCATGAGTGCTCCACCTTCATAACCTAATTACCTCCCAAAGGCCCCACCTCCAAATACCATTACATAGGATATTAAGCCTTTAACATTGAATTTTGAGGGGCTTCAAACATCCAGTCCATTACAGTGATTCAGGTTTGACTTATCTAAATATTTATCAAAAATAATCAGATTACTGATATAACTTAAACTTCCTGGTGTGTTCCTTATTTAATCTGTATGTTTCTTTCTGCTCTGAGATACAATTAAGCTACTTCTTAGTATATATGGAAGGCATGTGTTACATGCCTTCTTTTTGCTATTGTGTAAGATTGGCCACGTATGAGCAAAATTAAAATCACAAGACCTTTTCTAAATACAAAATTTAAATATTCTGCCTTTCTTTCAGAGTAGCCACAACAATGACACAACACAGTTATATTGTCAAATTCCAGACTATGCAGTAAAAAACTAAGTTATAGATAAATACCCTTTTGTTTTACTATTCTTCTGATCAGTTTGGATAACTTTGTCAGTCTTCTCCAGTGATTCTTCATCTGAGTAGCAAAAAACCAAAGACTATGCAATTCTGATTGTTTCATGAACATGATTTCAGCTAAAGATACTTTTTAAAAATTCGAAAGTCTGCTAACTTCATTTTTTAAACAAACAGAACCAAAAAGCCCTCATTCAACCTAAATGCTACAGTGTGCTAATGATTAGATATAACATGATCACTATCCATAATATTTTGTGAAAATGATTTTCAAGAGCAAGGGAATAGATCTTAAGATTCAACTACCAATGTCACCTGGAGTGTGAATTCCATGAGTAATTAGAAGAGGCAGCTGCCTACACACATGGTTTGAAAATCACCTAGAGGTCTCCCAAAAATAGCTTCCCCAACAGCTTACCAGATCCTGGCATTCACCATGATCTAGCCATGGGTTAGATCACCTAAGACTCCAATGAAAGATATCCATTTTATCTTGCAGGAATTTTGTATGCTCATCATTTAAATGGGACCCCGAAATCAGTTCACTAACTTCGTACCTAACCAGAGTCTAACTGCTAATATGATTGGAATATTAGTGGATTGTGTTTCCATGAAGGTGCAATACAAAGTCCTGAGATACATGAAACCCAATGGGTTTTGGACAAGCTGTCCTCTGTGCTTGGAATGCATACCCACCTATGACCCTCACTGACCTACTCTTGCTTATTTTTCAGAAGTCTGCTTAGAGCTCACCTCTAGGAAGCTTTCCAGATCTCCTCTTCCTTCCTTGTTCCCAGTGTGCGTGAAATGTTTTTTTCTGTTTTATGTGAGCAGAGCAGTTGCCACACGGCATTAAGATCCATAACTGCCTTCTTAATGGATGGAGACACTCCAGGGCAGAGAAGATAGCCATCTTTTCTCTTTGAACTCCTAGGGCAGAGCCTGCCAACATTAACATGTTGAATGCATGAATGAATCAACTGACAAAATGAAATTTGAGGGGTGCTAAAAATGTCACCCATTTGGCAGTTTTACATAGGGCAGGCCATGCATTCTAAGAAAGCTGCAGGCAACTGTATGTTTGGCGTAGATGTGTCATGGACTGAAACCATTTCTGTGAGTTGTGCACCTTACCACCTGTGTCACCTGTGATGAGGACAGCCACTCTCACAGAAAGGATGGGTGGCATTTAGCTGCAAGCTTAGAGAAGAAAATAGATCCCAGAGGAAAAATCTCTAGGGAAAATGAAGTAAAGGAGAAAAGAGAATTACAGGCTAAAAATTCTGACAGGTAGACGTGAGCTATCTGAGTGCTAACCGAGAGTGTAATGTTGTGTGTGTGTTGGTGGGGTTTGGGGGGTTGGACAGACAGGTAGAAACTTATGAAAATCTTTATTTCTTTGGCTTCACTCTCCTTCTCTGTGAAATAGTACTTAACATATGCCAGGAAGTATTTAAATCTTACCTGCTATAATTAGTACTAATATTATAGCCATTGAAGCCCAGAGGTACAAATGGCAAGTTTGAAAGGTTCAGTCTCTCTTTTTATAAAATAAGGTAGGGTATAAATATAATTTACAAGGGTTAACAAAACATATTTGTTGAAGCTTAAAAAGTTACTTTTGTTCAGAAAGTATTAGAAACACTCTTAAGCATGACTTTACTAAGGTTGTAAGTATCTGAAAGATTCAATGTTCAGAAAATGTTATTTGTTTCTCAAACTAAAGTTTTTACAGGGTATGAGAAATAAATGAGAATCAAATCATAAGGCTAGAGAACAGGTTTAGTAGACTAACTTTTTGATAAAATTTGTAGATTAGGTTTTTCCAGTATAGGGGCGCATTTGTTTTGCTATTATGGTGATGCTGCTCAGGTCTTGTTCTGATTCCAAAGCCACCACTCTGTTTTAGCAAGTGGCGTTGTGTTAATGGAAAGGAGAAGATTCTTAAAAGTTCCTGCTGATTATAATACAGGAACAGTTCCTAGTTCTCCTGGCCATGAATGTCATAGTTTTGAACAAAATTTTATATCAATTAAAACCATAGGTTACAGATTGTTAACTTTCCCCTCTCCTCAGATTTTAGTGTGTATTTACAAGGATTCTGAGATTTATGCTGTGGGAAAATGCTCTCCTCATTTTTCCCTTGGGAGATATGTATAGGAAGGAAGGAGATTGTTAAGGGCTTTTGTTTGTTTGTTTTGTTTTCTGTGTGTGTGTGTGTGTGTGTGTGTGTGTGTGTGTGTGCATGTGCATACACAGCTATAGGAGTGTGGAGCTTTAGAATTCTTGAAAATAAAAGAGGACGTATGCAGTAAAAACATCAGTGGTTGTCAAAGTTTGAGGGGGAGGGATGAATAGATGGAGCACAGAGGATTTTTAGGGCAGTAAAACTATTCTATATGATACAACAATGATAGACACATGTCATTATACATTTGTCCAAACCCACAGAATGTACAACACCAAGAGTGAGCTCTGATGTACACTATGGACTCTGAGTGATGATGATATGTCCGTGCAGGTTCATCACCTGTCATTGCACCTCTCTGAGGGGGATGTTGACAATGGGGGAAAGTGTGTGTGCATCGGGTGGGGAGATGATGGGATATAGGAGAACTCTGTTCTTTCTGCTCAATTTTGCTGTGAATGTAAAGATAAAAATAAAGTTGAATTAAATACAAAATAAGTAAAAGAGGATCCCTGGGGAGGTACTGTGCAGTGGTCTAGAAAGGATCAGGAAAGTTTGGAAAACTGGAAAGTATCTAAAAGGAAGGAGGGGGGAGCAAGTTGGAAAAGCAAACCACTTTTGAGTTAAAATCTCTCGGGTACAGTTTCTAGTGAAGCCAGCTTTAGTGTTTGAGGAGGGAGCCTTGTGACATGTCTACAAATAAACCAAGCATCCTGGTGCAGGTCTTTTTATAAATATGAGCGCAGGCATCAAAATTTGAGAGTTGAATAAATCATACATAAATTTCTTTTAAAAGGTCAGGTATTGCTGCTGTATGCTTCTCCAATGGCATGCTATAATTGCTTCTTGATAACTTTAATCAATATTTGTATTTACTTACTTAATATCTTTCCCACGACTTATAAGTTCCATAAAAGATGGGATCATCCTATCCGTTAACACTCCATCCCCAGCGCATGACAGTTTCTGGAATGTAGGAGACACTCAATAAGCACTTGTGAGGTGAAAAAACTACCAATGTGTTATCATTAATTATGTAACAGTGGTTTCTGTGTAGGAAGTGTTTCCTAGATGCTAGGCTTGACTAAATGAAGTCAGACACGTGCAGTTTTCACAGCTCCCCAGGGAGGGAGGTACTGTCTTTACTGTTCTATAATTTTACCAATTCAGCTTGGAGGCTGCTTCTTGCTGGGACTGACATAGGCATGGCCCTCACTCCAGGAGCTATCATTTCAAGGGACCATGTGGTCTGTGAGTGACGCCTGGGTGGGAGGATTCACTTGCTTAGATGGACTGGTCCCAGAGGCTCACTAACGTTTTTCGCAGGATCTGAATAAACAGAAGGAGCAGGCTTTGCAGGGTGTGGGTTGAGCATGGCAAGGCAGGGACTGAAGGTGGGGACAAATATGGATCTTTTAAGGAGAGAAAGGCCAGAAATAGATGAGGAGAGAAGATAGGCAGGAGCCTAGAGGGTGGGCTGGGAGTGGCTGTGATCTAAGTGCAGAGATAGCTGTGTGGACCCAGCAGGACTTCTGCTGCAGCAACACAGAGATCCCGCCATCAGGGGGGCGCAGGTTGGAGGCAGTGTGAGGTGAGGAGATGGAACCCTGAGACCCTAGGGTGGTGGAACAGAGCAGGCTGGATTCCCTGCCACCACCCCTCCCCCTAGCCTGGTTCTGGCCTCACCCTCAATGCAGCTGGCATGGCGGTAGGAAGCCCATGGACTTTCCCAGGCTTCCGCTGTGTCTTGCCTTTTTCCACATGCTGCCTTCCTGATGGGTTCTCTTCTTCTTTGCCCCTGAGAGTCTCCTCTCAATGCAGCAGCAGGAGAAAGTGTTCCTTCCAGATGTTTCCCTCCATGACCCACGGCTGGTTCCCCAGATCCCATCACGCACTGCCCTCTTCCTCCCTCTGTGCTCCAGGTCACTAGGTCTTCCTACCTTTTGACCCTTATGTAGTAGGTTTGATTTTGGGTTTTTTGTATTGTTTTGTTTTAAGCCAAGACTTTTCCCATCTGCAGGGTGGCCTTGTCTTGCCCTTAAACATTGGAGCCTAGGACAGTGTTTGAGAAAGCAGACTCTCAGTCATTGTTTGGATAAAGAAAGAGGAATTTGCTTTAGAGGAAAAAATAATCAATTGTTCCTCGATGTGAGAAAAGGAAATAGAAAAGGACATAGCCTTAGAAAAGGAAGACTTTCGAAGGATCTGGATCAAAATGGCGGCGTGAGGTGAGCCTCTGTAAAGCTCCCCTGGAATTTACAACTAATTGAACAACAATAACTCCACAGAGGACTCCCTGCACAGCAGACAGGCAAGACGAAGAGGTCCAATACTGAATTCACCGAAAGGTGGGCAAATCGCGCCAGCGGGGGAGGAGGAAAGGGAGAAGTGCGGAACCAGAGCCGCGGGGGCACAGGACGCAGACCAAGCTCAGTGCTCTGAGCTCACTGCTTCCCGGAACTACTGCAGCTGCGGGAGAGGGAAGAACTCGGACTGCTAGGGCTCCACTTATGGCCCACAGGGCTGAGGGGGCAGCATATAACACGGCTGAACCCAACGCTCACGGCAGAGACCTCGGAGAAATGACTGAGGGAAGAAGGCTAAAAACGGTGGTTTAAGCCCTCACTGCCGAGCAGAGAACGGAAGCCTTAGATACTGAGACTATCCGCCCCATCCTTACCTTCCCAGAGCTCGACCCGCACCTACCTGCCCAGTGCTAGAAGCGGAACAGTAGCAGTGTCAGATGAAAAGAACAGAATATTTGCTGTTCTGAGAAATGTGGACTGCAGACAGAGATTCGCAGCCCAACTAGTTCCAGCAAAGGGGAGCAAGCTGTGGAAGCAGGAACGGCTGTGGTGGTGGTCGCTGCCATTGCTCTGGGCCACCTCTCACAACTCACCCCGCCCCTGGCCCTACCTATCTGGGAGGATCCCTGCAGGAGTAAACAGAACTGCTGAAACATATGGGCTCTGAATCTGGTGCAGGAAGAGCTTTGGAACTTCAAAAACTCTCCGCATACCCACACAGACACTGCGCCCTGTAACCCAGGCGAACTATTAACAGAGGAGAAACCCATCTTCCAGGGAATCCCCCCATTGTGTGAGAAGCTGGAATACTGCAGAGAAAACATAGCACTACCATGTGAGAGAGAAAAAATGGCGCAGTCAGAGAGAAAATAAAACATTCCACCAACAAGTACTGGAAAACAAAAGAAAGACCTCTTCCTATCAACCTGTTGCAGAAGCAACTCCTGTAGAGGTCTAGGAAGAGAAATAATAAATCAGTAATTGCAATGAATAACCAAGGCAACAAGACAGCTCAGAAAGAAAGTGAAAAGTCTCCAGAAAAGGAAATTAAAGATATGGAAAAATGTGACTTAAATGACAGAGAATTCAAGAATGCAGTTCTGAAAAAAATTCAACGAGATTCAAGAAAACACAGAAAGGCAGTTTAATGAACTCAGAAACACAAAGAAGAACAACATGAGCATTTTACAAAAGAGATTGAAAGTTTAGAAAAGAAGCAAATAGAATTTCTGGAGATTAAGAACTCAATAGAAGAAATTAAGAATGAAATAACCAGCTTAGATAGTAGAGTTGACCAGATAGAGGAAAGAATCAGTGACATCGAAGATAGAAACCTGGAAATGACACAGATGGAAGAAGAAAGAGACTTGAGACTTAAAAGAAATGAAAGAACTCTACAAGGACTTTCTGACTCCATCAGAAAGAGCAATATAAGTATAATGGGCATACCAGAAGGAGAAGAAAGAGAGAAAGGAACAGAGAATATATTCAAACGAATTGTCAATGAGAACTTCCCAAACTTGTGGACAGAACTGGATCCTCGAATCCAAGAAGCAAATAGAACACCTAATTACCTCAATCCCAACAGGCCTTCTCCAAGGCACATTGTATTGAAGCTGTCTAAAATCAACGACAAAGAAAGAATCCTCAAGGCAGCCAGGGAAAAGAAGACGGTAACCTATAAAGGAAAGCCCATTAGATTATCATCAGATTTTTCAGCAGAAACTCTACAAGCCAGGAGGGAGTGGAACCAAATATTCAAACTATTGAAAGAGAGAAATTATGAGCCAAGAATAATATATCCAGCAAAGATATCCTTTAGATATGAAGGAGGAATAAAGACCTTTCCAGACATACAGAAGCTGAGGGAATTTTCTAATACCTGACCTGCACTACAACAAATACTAAAGGAGGCTATGCGACCACCATCAACAGGGACAATTTGTGGCAACCAAAACATAAAAAGGTGGAGAGTAAAGGCCTGAACTGGAATATGAGCATGGAGAAAGTAAGCATGCTGAAGAAAATGGAATACTCTAAATATCAAACTTTCTTTTACATAAGCTTAACGGTAACCATTCAAAAAAAAAATCTGGAATTCATATATATACTGTAATAAAAGAAGAAACAGAGGGAAACATCATAGAATACCACCACACAAAATAATAGAAAACAACAAAAGGCAAAGAAACAATGGAGACACAGTCTTACCAAAAAACTGAAGATAGAATAACAGGAAATCCTCACATATCAATAAACACCCTAAATGTAAATGGACTGAACTCACCAATAGAAAGGCACAGAGTAGCAGATTGGATCAAAAAACTAAACCCAACCATATGCTGTCTCCAAGAGACAGCTGTCCTTACAAGCATAGGCTCAAAGTGAAAGGGTGGAAATTGACACTCCAAGCAAATGGTACCCAGAGAAAATCAGGTGTAGCCATAATGATATCAGATGAAACAGACTTCAGGGTGAAAAAGATAACAAGAGACAAAGATGGACATTTCATAATGGTAAAGGAGACTATACAACAAGAAGACATAACAGTCATCAATATTTATGCTCCCAATCAGGGAGCACCTAAATATACCAAGCAACTACTAACAGAACTAAAGGAGAAATTGACCAAAACACAATTATACTAGGGGACTTAAATACATCATTGACAGCTATGGATAGATCATCCAAACAGAAAATAAATAACGAAATAGCAGCCCTAAATGACACATTAGATGAAATGGACATAATTGACATATATAGAGCACTTCATCCTAAAACATCAGACTATACATTCTTTTCTAGTGTACATGGAACATTCTCAAGGATAGACCATATATTGGGACATAAAATCAGCCTCAGCAAATTTAAGAAGATTGAAATCATACCAAGCATATTCTCTGATCACAAGGCTTTGAAATTGGATATCAACTGCAAAAAGAAAGCAGGAAAAAACACAAATACATGGAGATTAAACAACATACTTTTAAAGAATGACTGGTCAAAGAAGAAATTAGAGGAGAGATCAAAAGATGCATAGAAACAAATGACAGTGAAAATACATCCTACCAAAATTTTTGGGATGCAGCGAAAGCAGTTTTAAGAGGGAAATTTATATCATTACAGGCCTATCTCAAGAAACAAGAAAAATCCCAAATAAATAACCTCATGTTACACCTTAAAGAACTAGAAAAAGAAAACAAGTGAAACCCAAGGTCAGCAGAAGAAAGGAAATAACAAAAATCAGAGCAGAACTAAATGAAATAGAGAACAAAAAGACAATAGAAAAAATTAATGTGACAAAGAGCTGGTTCTTTGAAAAGATTAACAAAATTGACAAACCCTTGGCTAGACTCACTAAGATAAAAAGAGAGAAGACACTAATTAACAAAATCAGAAATGAAAAAGGGAAGTTATCACGGACACCACAGAAATACAAAGGATCATCCAAGAATACTATGAAGGACTATATGCCACCAAATTCAATAACCTAGAAGAAATGGACAAGTTCTTAGAAACATATAGCCTTCCAAGGCTGAACCATGAAGAACTGGAAAATCTAAACAGACCGATCACCAGTAACAAAATTGAATCAGTCATCCAAAACCTTCCCAAAAGCAAAAGTCCGGGACCAGATAGATTCACTAGTGAATTCTACCAAACCTTCAAAGAGGATCTAATACCTGTCCTGCTCAAACTCTTCCAAAAAATTGAAGAAGAGACAGTACTCCGTAACTCATTTTATGAGGCCAACATTACCCTGATACCAAAACCTGGTAAGGACAGCACAAAAAAAGAAAACTACAGACCAATATCTCTGATGAATACAGATGCAAAAATCCTAAACAAAATTCTAGCAAATCGAATACAACAATGCATTATAAAGATTATTCATCACGACCAAGTGGGGTTCATCCCCGGGGCACAAGGATGGTCCATCATCCGCAAATCCATCAATGTGATACATCACATAAATAAAATAAAAGACAAAAATCATATGGTTATATCAATTGATGCAGAAAAAGCATTTGACAAGATTCAACATCCATTTATGATTAAAACAATAAAATAGGTATAGAAGGAAAATACCTTAACATAATAAAGGCCATATATGACAAGCTGTCAGCTAATCTCATAACTAATGGTGAGAAACTGAAGCCCTTTGCTCTATGTTCAGGAACATGACAGGGCTGTCCCCTATTACCTCTGCTTTTCAACATAGTGTTGGAAGTCCTTGCCAGAGCAATCAGGCAAGAGAAAGAAATAAAAGGCATCCAAATTGGGAATGAAGAAGTTAAATTATTACTCTTTGCAGATGACATGATGCTATATATAGAAAACCCTAAAGACTCCACCAAAAAGCTATTAGAAACAATCAACGAATACAGTAATGTTGCTGGCTACAAAATCAACCTACAAAAGTCCATTGCTTTCCTGTATACTAACAATGAAATCTCAGAAAAAGAAATACAAAAAACAATTCCTTTTGCAATTGCAGCAAAAAGAGTAAAATACCTAGGAATAAACTTAACCAAGGATGTGAAGGACCTATATGCTGAAAACTATAAGACATTTTTGAAAGAAATTGAAGAAGACGCAAATAAATGGAAAGACATTCCGTGCTCATGGATTGAAACAATCAACATAGTTAATATGGCCATATTGCACAAAGCAATATGTAGATTGAAGGCAATCCCCATCAAAATCCCAATGGCATTTTTTAAAGAAATAGAAAAAAAAAACTCATCAGATTTGTTTGGAACGACAAAAGACCCCGAACAGCCAAAGCAATCTTAAGAAAAAAGAGCAATGCTGGAGGTATCACACTCCCTGACTTTAGCTTGTACTACAGGGCTACAATAATCAAAACAACATGGTATTGGCAGAAAAACAGACACATAGACCAATGGAATAGAATTGTGAACCCAGAAATAAAACCACATAAATATGGACAGATAATTTTTGACAGAGAAGCTAAAAACATGCAATGGAGGAAAGACAGCCTCTTCAATAAATGGTGCTGGGAGAATTGGATAGCCACATGCAAAAGAATGAAACTGGACTGCTATCTGTCGCCATGTACCAAAATTAATTCAAAATGGATCAAAGACTTAAGCATAAGACCTAACACAATAAACTGCATAGAAAAAAAACATAGGTACTAAACTTATGGACCTTGGGTTCAAAGAGCATTTTATGAATTTGACTCCAAAGACAATGGAAGTAAAAGCTAAAATAAACAAATGGGACTATATGAAACTTAAAAGCTTCTGCACAGCAAAAGAAACCATCGACAAAATAAAGAAGCAACCAACTGAATGGGAGAAGATTTTTGCAAACAGTGCCTCCCATAAGGGGCTAATATCCAAAATATATAAGGAACTCATGAAACTCAACAACAACAAAACAAACAGCCCAATTGAAAAATGGGCAGAGGACCTGCAGAGACATTTCTCCAAAGAGGACATACAAATGACAAATAGACATATGAAAAAATGCTCAACATCACTAATCATCAGAGAAATGCCAATAAAAACCACAATGAGATATCACCTCACCCCAGTCAGAATGGCTATCATCAACAAGACAAATAGTAACTAGTGTTGGAGAGGTTGTGGAGAAAAAGGAACCCTCATACACTGTTGGTGGGAATGCAGACTGGTGCAGCCGTTATGGAAGGCGGTGTGGAGGTTCCTCAAAAAATTACGAATAGAATTACCATATGACCCAGGAATCCCTCTCCTGGGTATCTACCCAAAAAATCTGAAAACATTTATGCATAAAGACACCTGTGCTCCAATGTTCATTGCAACTTGGTTTACGGTGGGCAAGACATGGAAACAACCAAAATGTCCTTTAATAGATAAATGGATAAAGAAGTTGTGGTATATATACACAATGGAATACTATTCGGCAGTAAGAAAAGATGATATAGGACCATTTGTGACAACATGGATGGATCTTGAGAGTATGATGCTAAGCGAAATAAGTCAGACAGAAAAAGCAGAGAACCATATGATTTCACTGACATGTGGTATATAAACCAAAAACAGCAAAAGAACAAGACAAAGAAATGAGAAACAAAAACTCAGACACAGACAACAGTTTAGTGGTTACCAGAGGGTAAGGGGGTGGGGGGGTGGTAGATGAGGGTAAGGGGGATCATATATATGTTGATGGAAGGAGAACTGAGTGGTTGGTGAACACACAATGGGATTTATAGATGATGTAATACAGAACTGTACACCTGATATCTATGTAATTTCACTAACAATTGTTACCCCAATAAATTAAAAAAAAAAAAAAAGAAAGAAAACGGAGACTTTCTCCTTTAATTTAAAAAAGTGGTAGAACCCTCCACCAAAATAATAAAAATGAGATAAAAAATTAAAAGAAAATTTAAAAAACAATTTAGTGGGCTTTTTGGTGGCATATTCATTCTTTGGAGTCCTAGGCAAGTTTCATTTTACAAATCTCTCAATGATGGACAAAATACCAAACTTGCTATCTGAATCCTGCTGTTGCTGATTTAAAAAGACAAAAAACGAAACCTTTTTTGTATCTTACTCTTGCCACTAGAAGTGTGTCTATCCATGATACTTTAATTTTCTTTCAAATGGGGTTTTTGCAAAAAAAAATCTATTAATAAAATTAACATGAAAGAAAATTTAACTTGTGAGTTTCCAACCTTGCATCTAATTGAATCATTTTGTTTTATTTCCCCATAGAGTGATACTATGCTTTCTTTCCTTTTAAAAATACACTACTATTTAGTTGTCCTTGAATAATTTCATAGATTTCAATACACTAGAAGCATTTTGAAAAAACAAGCACCTATTGTGGACAATTCATTGTGAGTCTTATTGCATTTTAGATTATTGCTACAAATGTCCCAGAATTGAAAAATAAGGATAATTTACTAGAAAAATATTTTACAAATATGTTTAGGGCAATAACAATAATAGATATAGTAATTCATTTTTCAAAAGTGACTGAATCTGAAGATAAGTAAACTCAAGCTCCTGTAATTTCCAAATATTTGGAAATTTCCAAATACTTCTAAACTCTAAACTGCATTATTTGTGTGCTCTTTCTCCTAAAAGATGCTCATTGGGTGAATTTATCTTGTAAAGATAAGCCTTTTTCTATTCAAGACTTGTATGTGTTTGTGGGAAATGCAGGCCATGTGGAAGTCAAAAGAGTGCAAAATAGAAGATAATGCTCATAGTTTCTTTGATACTATTTATTTTGATGGGCATTTTAAGTAATACAGGCATGACTGATGGAAGGCCATGAATCAGAACACCGGTTTTCTTCTGACCCCAAGATGGCATACTGACCTTGGGCAAATCATGTAAGTCCCAAGCCTCTGGGTTTTTCTTTTTTTCTGAATCTATAAATTGAAGACTATAACCAGTAACTCTGCTTGACATTGCTGAATGCTGATCAGTGATCATCCCTGAAGACTCAGTGTAATACCCAAACTCACCTTTGTTCACCATCAGATCCTGCTAAATTCAATGCTTATTCTTTCTAAAGAAGAGAAAAACTGAATTTTATCTCTTTGTCAGGGTTTTCTTCAAAGTACACATCTTTTCTAGAAATATCAACATATATGTCAAATAAGGATAAATCTCTAATTTTATGAACTAACACATCACCACATAAAAGAGCACAGCAAAAAAATGGGGTACAGTGTAGAGGAAAAACCATAGGCCAACCTTCACACCCTTGTGCAGTGACTATTGAGAACCTGGACTTTGTCCTACAGAATGGAAGGTAGGAAGGTACAAAGCATGCCACACTAAAATGGATGCCCAGATAACACCGTGTCCAAATAAATGGGGTGTCAAAAGAAACAAGAAGAGGGAATACACTAGTAGTGTGTCCCAGGGAGAAAGCAGGGGCATTAGTTCTGGATCTAGGAGGCAGAGAACACCAGAGTCCATTTTGACTCGGGCCTTCTGGCGTAGTTGGTGCCTTAGAAGGGAGTTTTGTGTAGGAGAGAAAGCACAGGGCACTGAAAGCTTTGGGGGCAGAGCTCAGAACACCCTTACCTGAGTCAGCAGTTTGAGAATGGTATCATCCTTGTCAGAAAAGCCAGCGGACTGAGGCCAAGAGCAGAGAGCCCACTGCAGCGCTGCCCCCCCCAACCCCCCCACCCCACCCCAGCTGTGGGACTGTGAGCTCTCAACGCCACCGACAGCCCTGAGCAGCAGTGAAGAGCAACGGCAGGCAGCCACTCAGGAGACTGCTGCGAACTGCTGCACAGACTAATCCCCAAAGGGACAGGAGTTTTGATCCTGTAGAGAAAGGGAGGGAGCCCCAAAAAGGAGATATGAGACTCCCTACTATTCAGACCTCTGGGATCTATATTTACACTCTGATAAGTCAGCCGGTAAAGGAATGCACGCCGTCAGGCAAGTTAAGAAAGTTTAAGAAAGTCTATTTATTAAGAGAAAGTCTGTCGTGTTGAGCAAAGATGGCAACAGCCCGGGCTGCATGTCTAAAGGAGACTTGCAGCCCCGAGGGAGGGGGTGAGGAGGGTTTTATAGGGGCTGCGCTGACAGGATAGCATTGTTTGAACTGAAAATGCTGACTGCCTGCAAACCAGTAGCTGTTTTTGTGGCGTTTTCCGTTATTGCAAGTTTGGCTCTGTCTGCAGGTGCAGGTCAACAGACACTTTGTTGTTTTCTTACAGACATGGCTCTGTCTGTAAGTCAAAGTGTCTGAGACCTAACATTCACACATCTAACATTAAGTCAAGGTCTCTAACATTCAGAGACCTAACACACCCTAAATTTGTGAGGCAGCTCATACTAGTTACCCTGTAAAAGACCTGGAGGGCAAATACATCCTTATCTATGACATGTCTACTTCTGGTTTCTTCATTTCATGTCCAAGATTGAGTGATCATCATCTATTTCACTCTGAAGGTTATTCCATGAGTGACTGAGTGGCGGCCTCTGTATCCCTCCACCACCTTCCCAACAGGCGCTTTCCTTTGCAAAAGTCAACCTTGCCCCCGTTCTCAGCCATGCATTTTGGGTGAGAATAATTTCATTCCTACATGCAAACCCAGAGAAAAGCTCCGAGACTGAAAATCTACTTCTGTAAGTGGAGGACAGAGAGAGACCAAAGAAAGAAGCAGGACACTCCAGTCTGGCAACTAACAGAGCTTATTAGGGAACTTTACATATGAGGCATATCTTGGGTGGTTACAAGTCAAAATGGATCCCTCTGCTACTTGGCAGGCACCAAAATTATATAGGATAAAGGGTGTGGGAATAGTCATGGATACTAGTACATGGATGCTATCAGGTATGGGAAATTGTATTGCATGCTTGACCAGGTCAGGACAACAACCTGTTCCACATAGGAGGAGGCAAGGAAAGGGTGCAGATTTATGTCAGAATGAACATCAATTACAATCAGACAGTCTCTAAGAGGGGTTTGCAGAAAGCAACCTCCATTCTGGCCCATGTCCAGCTCCTGGGACAGACAGAAGTCACGTAGTGGAACAATCTCTGCCATAACAGAGGGGCAATATATAGATGAATCCTAAATATTATTAGCCAACTCACATACATTTATTAATAACAGTTATTTAATCAGAAGAGCAATGAAATCCCATTTTGTTCCCTTGAACTATACTTTAAATGTGCATGTCCTCAAGTATTGCCTAACGACCAGGCTTGTTATTTCATTCAAGTCGTTTGACGGTACAAATAACCAATGTTATATTGTTTGTAATGAAACCAAAACAGTGAATTCTGGACTTAGAATGAGGACAGCTTTCATAGTGTGAAGTACAGTGATCAAGAACATGTTAGAAACAATTTGTTCTGCCTAAAATGAAATGTTTAATACCACCGAAGATCTTGATGGTGAGCCCAGGGTGTTCACTGGAAACCATTTGCCTGTCTTGGGTGTTTCTTTAAATTTTTACAAATCATAAAAAAATTGCAGTCTGGAAAATTTCAATTATTTCAATAAATAAAAGATACATATGAAGATATTTTAATTTTAACAATAATATAAATTTTCCTACTAAAAAGAAGGGTGAAGTGAGTATCTTTGTTTTTTTCAATTGTTTTAGGCGCTGAAATATAATTTGTTTCTGCATGTATCATTCTATGCTAAGAAATTTACAGCAAAATTGTAAAAGGAAGTCATGCAGAATTATGTTTTCTAACTACAGGAGAAAATTCTGTGCTGCGTAATCAGTGCACCTCTGAATAATAAGGTATTTATCATGTCATACTGTTTATTATGTTCGCAGGCAGCGCTCTCTATTTTATTACTAGAAGCAAATTGTACTTTTTTCCATGTCATATTGATGCAATTAGGAGCAATCCTCATGTGAAAAAAGATGGAGGGTATGAAGATTGACCATATTAAAAAGAGTTCATCGAACAGGCTATTACTCAACTGTCATATTTTGTGTTTAGTGTTATGTGAACTGTCTAAAGGCCCTGAAGTTACTTTCTTACAGTGATTTTACACTGCACTTACAACAAATGTGAAAGAAGCATACAAAATCCATGAGTGAGATTATAGTATGAGTGTGTTATGCTGATCTGGTTAAGAATTCACAAAAATAATAGGAAAGCACAATTTGTCAAGGAGAAAGAATTAGTTTTTGACTGGTAGCCTATGCAGTTTCTTTGTTTGGTGGTTTTACATGGATCTTTCACATATTAATATGAAAGAGATGTTTCATTGAAATGTCTTCTCAAGAGCTGACAGAGTAAAGTAAAATTGTTTATCAAATACATCTACTTCCTGCTAGAAAAAAGGAGGCTTTTAAAGTTTTTGGTCTCATAAGACTTTACAGTGTGCTAAATTAAGAGTATCTTGCCATTATCTATTATATCAACAAATGCCTATTAATTTATATTTTTTCCTAATTGGTCTTTTTTGAAGGAGAAAATATTTAATCAAAGGTTATTTGTCTCCCCAAAGAGATAGACAATCACTACTTAGGAATTTTAAGCACTGAACCTCTAAATCTATTCAAGGAATATAATTTTAGGAATATATTGATTTAAAATGTTTCAATTCCATTTTACCAGTTTCTTTCCATTGAGACTACTTCAGAGCGCTATCAAATGTAGCAACAGTTGTTTTGTGGTGAGGCTATAGTAGGAGCCCAGCCATCTGACTGATCCTTTAATTCAGAATTCCTGTTCCCTATCAAAATTTCCCCTGTTGCATGGAGATCGCCTTTCCTGAAAAATTCATGAGTACCGTATTTCAATAATGGTTTCCATTAGTTTATCTTCTGTTTATCCCGTGTTGAGGATAGCGAAGTATTATTTCTGTATTGTTTAATTTTCATGATGCATGAGAGGGAAAAAAAAGTTGAAATTCAGAGTATTAGGTGTTATTTTGGCTTCTGACTCCTTGTGTACACTCTTCATTTACACTAGAACACTAGAAGTATCTAGCAAAAGTATCCAGCCAGGATAAGTTATTTAGTTACTGTTCTATATTCTTCCCTCAGGACAAATATTTTGAACCACTTCATTTTCTACTAGTAAAAACATTGTTACTGGACTCAGCAACATATAGAGGTTTTCTGCAATGGCCAGTTGTTACTGTCATTTCAAGCTGTGCATACATCATGGTGAACATAATAAAGCGTTTTCCATTATAATGATGGGGGTGTGCACAGCCACCCAATGCCAGCTCATTCTGAGGCACCAATTACTCATGGCTTAAGATCTCTATCTTTTGGCCAAGGAAAGTGGAGTCAAATGGGCTCCAATCAAAACTATACTAATTTTAAATCTATCTTGCTACTTTTTACCCAAGAGGAAGCCTATACTTATAATTATGCAATACTGATTTCTTTAACTCCGAGTTTATAAAACTTAATATAAGTACATGTTTGAATATTGCCCTTTGCCTGAATCATCAGCCACTGCAGATCTGAGAAGACTGTATCTTTTTTTATAAGTCAATTTGCTTAGTTAATATTAAAATCTTAGATTGCCCTACTTCTTATTTTGAATATAGAGGGAATGTTCAGGGAAATTGTTTGACATACTCAGGACATTCATAAACCACTAAAATGAATTTTGTACCTATACGGAAAACTTTAAGGGCTCAGGTTATATTACGTCTAGAATATTGTTGTTGGGTAATCTTGGCTACATAATTTGTAGCAAGTCTTAAAGATATTGGCTAGGAGCTGTACTTCATATACTGAAATCCTTCCCTTTATTTAACATGCTATAAAGGAGTGAGCATATGCTAGGTAAATTATTCAGTGTAATTCAATAAATATGAGAAGTGATTGAGAAGTATCTATCAATATTCTTATGTGGGATAATCTATTCAACAAATATTTGATCAGTGAGTACTATGAGCCCTGCACTGTAGTGAGAATGAGGGAGGAGAAGGTGAATAGGTTCTTTAAGGAGCGTGGAGTTTGCTGAGAATGAAAGCAAACCTACTGAAAGGCGTGATTTGTCCTGTGGTAGAAGGGCGCTAATAGAGCACTTTATCCAGATATGTCAGAACACAGCAGACTTCTTTCTGCGGTGACTTTAAAACATAGCGGCTCATTCTTTGACACTCTTGCAATTGAGAGATGGAGCTTATGCCCCTTTCCTTAAGCCTGGGACGCTGTGACTACTTCAACCCATAGAGTATGGTGGGAACCTGAGTACACCTTGAAGGCTAGGCAGCGCTACTCAGTTTGCTGGAACATTTGCTCCTGGTGATGAGGATGGTAGAGTCTGGGGACAACACTTTGAGTGGCAAGGATTGAGACACCACTTTAAAGCTTATGATTGCCTTGTGTCTGTGTAAGTGATCATATATGACCTATGGTGCACTGTCGCGTCCAACGCAACACAGGCAGTGAGCGAATGAGAAGGGGCAGCGAAGTGTTAAGAAAGTGAGAAACAGAAATCAAGAAAGTTATGAAACAGGGGCCAAGGGTCTCACAGCCTCAAAGGACTGAGAGCCCCAAATCAGGCCATCTTTTGGCTTTTATTGATGCACACACAAGAAAGCAACATTGTTTTCTCCAAGGTCTGTGAATTTCACACATTATACTAAGAAACTGATTTGAACTAATTACCCTTGCCTGCAAGCAGCTGAACTGTCAGTTTCAGGATGTACCTCCTCAAGAGACAAAACCTTTATGCTGAAACTTACTGAAATGGATAGATAGAGAGCTGACCTTATCACATCATTGAATCTCTTCCCAAGCAGGTTGTGGGAAGGAATGCAGCCGCAAAGGCAGAAGCTCTCCTTAGCCGGGGGAAGGTGGGGCTCTATGTCCACCTCTCTCGACCCCGTGGGTTCTCCTGTTGGTCCCCACTCGACTGTGCCTGGCATGAGTTGTCCCCCCTGTGGGGAATCTTACTTGTCATCGGCTAACCAGCCATCCTCCGGGGCCAAACAGAGACATGAGGTGTAAGCACAAAGGTGAAGCAAAGTCCCTGAAAGGATCCGTCTCACAGACTCTCCTTTCTTTAGGGACAGGTACGAGGGGACAGACGGGTAGGCTGCTGCATGACAACACTGGACTGCTAGAATTGTCACAGCTGAAAAAAGAATTGATGGCTATTATTTGGCAGCCTTCTCGTTGCCATTGGTAGGCACCTTTGTCAAAGCAGAAGAAGCAAAATGGAATTTACTGGCACAAATATTCAGAGAATGTCCCGACTCTAGGATGGACCAGAACTAGAAGCTCCATCCTATCAGAACTCATTTTCCATCTCTGCTTGTCCTTCACACCTGCAGGCTCAGCCAGACTTCTTTGAGTACACAGCTTTCGCAGGCAATAAGGAAGATCACCATGGTGGCCCCTGATTCACTCCACCTCCTGTTACTGTGCTGTGCTCTGCTGTCTCCCTCATACCTGTTTTGATTCCTTTCCTCACTCTCACTCTCCAGTGTCCTCTACATCTGGAATTTTGTGATAAGCTGTTTGAGTTAGACAGGCAGTTCCCTCTCACACACCCTGGAAACTCACAAAGGTGCTGTGTGGACTTGCCACAGCTGTCAGATTGTGCTGTGCTATGGCCTTTCCTTTACCGTAGCCTTTCCTTTACTTAGACATTGGTGTGTGTGTGTGTGTGTGTGTGTGTCTATGCGTTGGGGGGGTGTACATTTTTATTACATAGAACTTGTGTGCAATGAGAAACTATAAACCTATAAGCATAAAATACTAATATTTATCCATAGTCTGACTGCAGTATTATCTTTTCATTCTATCCCTTTTCTATTAGTGCTAATTTATTTTAAAAGTTTTTTTTTTTTTTTTTCCCCATCACACGATGCACCTTCGTGGGTAATGTGGTGCTAAACCATTCATAGACACCTGCTTCTGGGTTGGGGTTTCATATGTAAGAGAGTAGCTCCCTTGCTGCAATCTATTTAAAGTCAGCCCTAGACACAGGTGTTTGAAAAAGAAAGATTAAAAATATATATTTTTTCAATTATGAATGAATATAGTTATTTGGAATCATATCAGAGCCAGGCTGGGTGATACTTCTGAGATGGAAATAGAGACTCAAAGAAAACTAGTCAGCAACATAAAAGTTCTTCCTAGGTTGTCAGTTTTTGTATGCTTTCTAAAAATCTCAGAACAGTAAATAGCAAAATTCAGTGTACTCTTTAGACACTAAAAGAGCATACTTTTGGAAAAGAAGAATACTTGCAAAACTTGAACCATAAATAAAATATAGTTTCTGGCAGTGGTTGAAATGCCAAAAGGAAGACATAAGAGCTACAGTAGTACCTCAGTTTTCTAACATCTCCGTTGATGAGTATTTCGGTTTACGAATGCCATAAACCTAGAAGTAAATGCTTTGGTTTTCAAACACTCCTTGGAAGTCGAATATATCACACAGCTTCTGCTGAGGCCTAGATGTCAGCTATTTTCAATCGTTTCAGAACTTGAACAGTCTTCCGGAACTTTTAATACGGAACGGATTACGTTAAAAAACTGAGGTACCACTGTATTTTAAGAATTATCATTATCTTTCATTTAAAAGTGAAAGCATGGGAGGCTGCATAGCAGTGAAAAAGAGCTCAAGCTAGGTTCTGAAGTCTAACTTGAGTTTAAATCTTAGCTCTGCCACGTTGCAGTCCTGTGATCAGGGCAAGATGCTTGATCACTTGGAGCCTGTTTTTTCCACTGTAATAATAATATCTAACTTGAAAAGTTGTGAGTATGAAACAAATAATGAGCATAAAGTGACTAGAGAGGGCCTGATCCATAGTAACCACTTAGTTAGTGAATTGTTGTTAAATGTGTGTAGAGGTGTGAGGAGGAGAATCAGGATATTAGGTGAACAATGTTTTCATGAGATCAAAGGATTAGAGCTGAGGAACAAAACTTTCCACAGAGATGTGTCACTGCAGACGTGAAAGAATGGCCTCATAGCCACCCTTCCAAAGTCCCCATCTCAGGATCATTCATGTTAGTGAAAAATTCCTGTGAAGGAATACAAGATCAGACTGATTTTAGTTACTTGTAAGTTTATAAGTGTTTATTGCAGGTTTTGAGTTTGTGAACATTTGCCAATCAATATCCATGGCTCTCATTCCTGGCTCTATATTTCTGTTCTTTTTGCATTTTTCCAAATACACACTGAAGAATAATTTCAGCACACCTGATCTGACCTTATGAAACCTGTGTACTTGGTACTGATTAAATTTGTAGTAAAAAAAAAAAAAAAGTCAATAAAAGAAACTTGAGACCTGAAGGTAAAGTTGGAAAGTAAATTTGACCATTTTTCTCTCTTAATAATTGATGATATTTTATCTGGCTCAAGGTACCCTGTGGCAGCCATGGATTTGTTATCTCCTTTTTTTTTTTTAAATAAAGTTTATTGGGGTGACAGTTGTTACTAAAGTTACATAAATTTCAGGTATACAATTCTGTATTACATCCTTTATAAATCACATTGTGTGCTCACCACCCAGAATCAGTTCTCCTTCCCTCACCATATATTTGATCCCCTTTACCCTCATTTACCGACCCAGTAATCCCTCTTCTGGGTATCTACCCCAAAAATCTGAAAACATTTATCCATAAACACATGTGTGCTCCAATATTCATTGCAGCTTTATTTACGGTGGCCAAGACATGGAAACAACCAAAATGTCCTTCGATAGATGAATGGATAAAGAAGTTGTGGTATATATACACAATGGACTACTATTCGGCAATAAGAAAAGATGAAATAGGACCATTTGTGACAACATGGATGGATCTTGAGATTATAATGCTAAGCAAAATAAGTCAGACAGAAAAAGTGTTATCTCCTTTTGATTAGTTTTGTGTAGCTTACATTCATTAAGAATTATTGCATTCCAAGGGCCATCCCAAGCACTTGACATGTATTAACACTTTTAATTCTCACAACTATCCTGCGAGGTAGATAATAATGTTTTCCTGTTTTAGGAATGTGGAAACAGGCTCAGAGAGGATGAGTGCCTTGCTCACAGTCACCCTACTGGGTAAATGGTGGAAAAATGGGAAATTGTTCTCATGCCTTGGGAGGAAGCAGTGATATTTAACAGAGATTTTAGAGGATATATATATATATATATATATATATATATATATATATATGTATATATATATATATATATATATATATATATATATATATATAAAATGGGCATGTGGCTATAAAACAGCATATAGAAAATGAGTAGTTAATATATTTATTTCTATATTTACTTTACTTTTCCTTTAATGTCAAAATATTAAAAGTTTGAATTAATACTTGTGTAAACCTGTAGAGAAATACCTTAAGTTGTTAACTGTATGATGTGGAATGACCATATGTTGTGGATAATTTATGCCTGCATTTATCATTGGGCTAATAAACAATATTAAAACCAGAATAAAATAAAGGGGGAGTGAAAAAAAATTTATTCTGATACTTGTTTAAAAAGTAAGGAAGCCTTTATTCAGGACTGCTGTCATGAGTATTAAGACTATCACAATAGACATGACAACTAGGGACCTGTAGATGATGAACAGAAAGAAGGAGTTAGTGGATGGAAAATTACTAAGAGGAGACATGAAGAGTTAGGGAGATTCTTGCTAAAGTGACTTAACAAGATTCTTGCTGAAGGTGGGACAGGATGCTCATATATCAAGGGTCAGGGTTCCTCTGTAAATTGACTTAGAAGGATTCTTACTACAACTGGACTAGGAAGTCAAAGACAGAGCTGAAAGATGAAGCTTAGTCAACAAGAGGCCTCAGAGGAGCCTGACTAAAGTTTAGTCAGGGAGAGACTCTGTCAGGGCAACAGCAAGGAAGCCTATAAAGAATCAGAGAAATGTATTATACCCAGACTTGAGAACAGAACTGTATTACCTATTTGAATAGCAATGAATGGGGCGTGTGTTGATTTTGGTAATTTTCTGTTTTTTTAAATTAAAGTTTATTGGGGTGATAATTGTTAGTAAAGTTACATAGATTTCAGTGTACAATTCTGTATTACATCATCTATATATCACATTGTGTGTTCACCACCCAGAGTCAGTTCTCTTTCCGTCACCATATATTAGATCCCTTTTACCCTCATTTACCACCCCCTTACCTCCTGACTCTCTGGTAACCACTAAACTATTGTCTGTGTCTATGAGTTTTTGTTTCTTTACTTGTTTGTCTTGTTCTTTTGTTTTCAATTTTATATCACACATATCAGTGAAATCATATGGTTCTCTGCTTTTTCTGTCTGACTTATTTCGCTTAGCATTATAATCTCAAGATACATCCATGTCGTTGCAAATGGCACTATTTCATCTTTTCTTATGGCTTGGTAGTTTTCTTGATTGATTGATTTCATGATAAAGTTAATAAATATTGGAACCATTAATTTTCTACCTATTCTTCACATAGCTTCTTCTCTACTGAGGATACAAATTTCATTAGCTTTGTTTTTACTCTTAAATTGCTGAATTTGGTTTTTTAGTCGTCAGATCAGCCTGTAAATTTGCACTAATGGTCTTTTTGGGTGAATAGATACTAATTAGTAAGTGAGTTACCTAAGTAAAAACTATTATATAAACATGTTCACCATAATTAATGGGACCACAAAACCCATACAAAGCTATGTGATTCTTTTGTACATATTTAATTTTGGAAGGAAATTAATTACTCTGAAACCATAGACTCTGAAACCGCTTGCTTGGGTAAATTGTACAATTTCACAATGATTTAAAAATACATTGGGTATCTTATTCTCAGGTGTGAAAATATATTATAATATTAAATTCATTTTTTCTTAACCTGTTATGTAAACTTTATAAAACAAGATGGGTGAATTAGTTATATACATTTTCTACTTGGTGGGGGGTGGTAGATGAGGGTAAAAGAGATCAAATATATGGTGATGGAAGGAGAACTAACAATGTAATATATAGATGACGTATTATAGAATTATACACCTGAAACTTATGTAACTTTACTAACAATTGTCACCCCAATAAACTTTAATTAAAAAAATTATAATTTTGGGGGGATTATTTTCCTTTATTTCTGCCAATATCATAAGAAACCAAATGATTAAAAGTCAAACTGATACTCTAACAAGAATACTAAAGTCCATTCTTTTGTATCCACCCTATTCACAGACTTTAATTTGTCCTTTTAAACCTCTTTTGTAAACTTAGCTAGAAGGTTTACATGGTTTTTTTAAATGTCTAATCAATCTAAAGTTGTTAATATTTATTTTAATCTTCCCACCCGGCATAATTTAGAAAAAGTAACATTGATGGCACTTCTCTGAAAAGTAATAAAGAACAGCCTTTAAAAATGAGAAGAAAGCATTTGTATTAATTAACTAGTGAGTGCTATTGGAAGTTAAACTCTTTTTAATTTTATGAGGTTCGACATTACTGTTGTCGAATGGGGAGAATAATTGTAATAGTCTTCCAAAGCAAAGTAGCAGTTAGGTAGAACACAGACCATTGTTTGAAAATTCACTTAAAGTTCTGAATATTATGAAGTGAAAGAATCTTGTTTCAATTACCATTAAACGATTAAAATTGCAGAGATCTTAAATGATTTTCCTATAAATTATACTATAATGGATTAATGAAGACATTCATTTCAAAGTGCTCTATTGGCAATTAGTACTTTGTGCTCTTTTAAAATTATCTTCCACATAGTAACCATCTTTTCATACATCTTTTCATTACACGTTTCTTAAGATTCTTCTGAATATTAATCTTGGGAGCAAAGCTATTTTCTAAGTGAATATTTCATAAAAGAAGAAGAGGATTTGCTAAAGATAACTACTTTTTTATATGTTGCACATAAAGATTGAGTTCAGCGAAGTCACCCAGAATAACTAGTAATAAAAAATGGACCTCTACTGAAAATGGTTTAAATGGTTTATGCTTAACAGAAGGACTTTTCAAATGAAAGTTTCAAAATATTCTGTTTCTTAGCAGAATGTTGAATTTAATAAATAATAAATAAAAGTAACTAATCTTGTAAATTATAGCAAAGTAATCTGGTTACATCTGACCTCCAAGAGGAATCCTAATTCAAAATGCAGGCTGTGTTGTTTCCTGTGATGGAAACTTGTGGAGGTGAATATGGAAGGACTTGGCTGCTGGTCTGCCTTTGGGTTGCCTACTTTACTCAGTAAGTCTGCTTCTCTGCCCTCCTCTAAAATTCCCACCCGGCATGCAGGAAGACTGTTCTATAGGTCAATTAATTTGGGCTGGGCTCTTCTCCCAGTGGTTGCTGGGACCAACTAAGTAGAAACATGGAAGGGGTGAGGGTGATGTGGTGCTTCCTACCACAAGCTCTAGAGCTAGCAGTGAGGGCTTGAATCCCAGCTCAGTCCCTTACTAGCCCTGACTTTGTGAAAAGAAAAAGTAACAAAAGTATTTACCTCATTGTTGTGAGGTTTAAGTGAGAGAATACATGTAAAGTGCTTAGCACAGTGTCTGATACACAACAAACAATCAAATGCTACCTATTGCTTCTGTTTTTAAATGTTGGAGTGCAAATGTCAACAATTTACTTATTATCATCCTGCTACATCTGATCCTCTTTATTCCAAGCTATTTTAGCCCCTGTTAATATTCCAGTCTACATCTTGTCTTAGACAATTATTGTGTTGTTGTGTTAAAGCAGATGTATATAACTTACCTAGAACCATAGCAGGCATACTAGTGTGCAATAAATGCAATGTCTAACTTCTTTGTCTGCCATCTCCGTTAATGGGGTCCCCTTAGCCTTTTAAGTTGTAACCCTTCCAGTCACTCTTGTGTCTCCCCACTCCTCTTGGTTCTATGGTGATATCCATCCACTCCACTCCAATCTCATTAACTCAGCTCCTCCCCATTGCATGCCAGGGCCACCCCAGTGTGTCACAGTCTCACCATCTTCAGCCTTTCTCCCTCCCACTCACCCTTCATACTGACCCCAGAGTTATTTCCTTAGCCGCTCACCAGACCACCTCAACCTGAAGGTAAAATAAGATCAATCACAAAATTGCATTCCTCAACCTCCCTCTCTCCTGGTCTGAGATAATTCCTCCAAAGAGAATTCCCAGAGTCCTTAGGGCTCACATTCTTGGCACTGGGGCATATACCATTTTCTTTTTCTGCCACAGGTTGTTGATGCCGACAGCAGCAGCTCTGCTAGGATCTGTCCAAATTTGCTGAGGCTATCTCTGATCCAGGCTCTTCCACCTCACCCTCTAGTTGTTACCAGAATTTTCTTTCTAGAAAAGCAAATCTGATCCTGAAAAACCATTAGGTTCTCTGACACTACATGATTTTCCCAGAAAGAGCCAGTACCAGCTGGATGTCATCCAGCCAGGAAGGAGAGAGCGAGCTCATGAGGAGATAAAACCCTGAGGCACCTAGAATGTTCATGCCCACCCTATCGGTGTCCTGTGACCTCCCTCTCCAGCTGACCTCCTTGTTAACTCTCCCCACTTTTTACCTCCATAACTGTTTCTCCAGTCCCTTTGGCTTGTATCAGTGTCTAGCTCTGGGGATGTTGTGTTTTTTTCTCTGTCTCTCCCCCACTCTTGCTCTCTCTCTCCTTTTCTTTCCTCTGTGCTCTAGGACTGCCTTAGAAGCATGTGGCATAATTTCAGGGTCCAGCTTCCCTTAACTGTCCCCAATTTAGGGGACATGTGTCCCTGCTGTAGGCCTTGTTGTAAGGACTATAGTGGATAAAGTAGATCATGTCATTATTCATTACCTATATGTATGTATGTTTTCCCATTGGATACACACTCTTAGTGTAATTAGGGAAGTATATTGTTTATAACTATCCTAATTTAATGACTATGAAATAATAAATCAATGTATTTTGTGTTTACTAAAATTTATCATATTGTAATGCTGTGGATGGCCTTAGTTTTAAATTTTACCTTAAAAGTCACTGTGGTATTGATTATTATTATTTTTCTTTAAATTAAAATTTGTTGGGGGCAACAATTGTTAGTAAAGTTACATAGATTTCAGTTGTATAATTCTGTAATACGTTATCAATATCTCACATTGTGTGTTTACTACACAGAGTCAGTTCTCTTTCCATCACCATATATTAGACCCCGTTTACTCTCTTCTAGAGCCCCGCTCCTCCCTCCCCCATTACCCACTGGTAACCCCTAAACTATGGTCTATGTCTATGAATATTTGTTCTCTCAGTTGTCTGTCTTGTTCTTTTGTTGTTTTCGGTTTATATACCACATATCACTGAAATCATGTGGCTCTTGACTTTTTCTGTCTGACTTATTTCAGTTAGCATGAGAATCTTAAGATTCATCCATGTTGTCACAAATGGTCCTATTTCATCTTTTCTTCCCGCTGAACAGTATTCCATTGTGTATATATACCACAACTTCTTTATCCATTCCTCTATCGAAGGACATTTTGGTTGTTTCCATGTCTTGGCCACCGTAAATAAAGCTGCAATGAACATTGGAGCACACTTGTCTTTATGGATAAATGTTTTCAGATGTTTTTGGGTAGATACCCAGGAGAGGAATTGCTGCGTCACATGGTAATTCTATTCATAAGTTTTTGAGGAATCTCCACACTGCCTTCCATAGCGGCTGCACCAATCTGCATTCCCACCAACAGTGTATGAGGGTTCCTTTTTCTCTACAGCCTCTCCAACACTTGTTACTATTTGTCTTGTTGATGATAGCCATTCTGACTGGGGTGAGGTGATATCTCGTTGTGGTTTTTATTTGCATTTCTCTGATGATTAGTGATGTTGAGCATTTTTTTCATATGTCTATTGGCCATTTACATGTTCTCTTTGGAGAAATGTCTCTTTAGGTCCTCTGCCAACTTTTCAATTGGGTTGTTTGTTTTTTGTTGTTGAGTTGTATGAGTTCCTTGTATATTTTGGATATTAGCCCCTTATCAGAGATTCTGTTTGCAAAAATCTTCTCCCATTCAGTTGGTTGCCTCTTTATTTTGCAAATGGTTTCTTTTGCTGTGCAGAAGCTTTCAAGTTTGATATAGTCCCATTCATTTATTTTAGCTTTTACTTCCCTTGCCATTGGAGTCAAATTCATAAAATGCTCTTTGAACCCAAGATCCATAAGTTTAACACCTATGTTTTCTTCTATGCAGTTTATTGTTTCATGTCTTATGCTTAAGTCTTTGATCCATTTTGAATTAGTTTTGATACATGGTGACAAATAGCAGTCCAGTTTCACTCTTTTGCACGTGGCTTTCCAATTCTGCCAGCACCATTGTATGTTTTTTGCTTTTTTGTCAAAAATTATCTGTCCATATTTATGTGGTTTTATTTCTGGGTTTTCAATTCTATTCCATTGTTCTATGTGTCTGTTTTTCTGCCAATACCATGCTGTGTTGATTATTCTTGCCAAGTAGTACAAGATAAAGTCAGGGAATGTGATACCTCCAGCATTGTTCATTATTCTTAGGATTGCTTTGGCTGTTCGGGGTCTTCTGTGGTTCCAAACAAATGTGATGATTTTTTGTTCTATTTCTTTAAAATATGCCACTGGGATTTTGATGGGGATTACATTAAAATTGTATATCGCTTGGGGTAATATGGCTATTTTAACTATGTTGTTTTTCCAATCCATGAGCATCAAATGTCTTTGCATTTCTCTGTGTCTTCTTCAAATTCTTTTAAAAATATCTTATAGTTTTTAGCATATAAGTCTTTCGCATCCTTGGTTAAGTTTATTCCTAGGTATTTTATTCTTTTTGCTGCAATTGCAAAAGGAACTGTTTTTTTAAATTTCTTTTTCTCAGATTTCATTGTTAGTATATAGGAATGCAATGGACTTTTGTGCGTTGATTTTGTAGTCAGGAAATTTACTGTATCGCTGATTGTTTCTAACAGCTTTTTGGTCTTTAGGGTTTTCTATATAGAGGATCATGTCATCTACAGAGTGACAATTTAACTTCTTCAGACCCAATCTGGATACCTTTTATTTCTTTGTCTTGCCTGATTGCTCTGGCAAGGACTTCCAACACTATGTTGAAAAGTGGAGGTGATAGGGGACAGCCCTGTCGTGTTCCTGAACATACAGCAAAGGGCTTCAGTTTTCACTGTCAATTATGATATTAGCTGAGGGTTTGTCATATATGGTCTTTATTATGTTAAGGTATTTTCCTTCTATACCTATTTTATTAAGTGTTTTAATCATAAATGGATGTTGTATCTTGTCAAAGGCTTTTTCTGTATCTCTTGATATAATCATATAATTTTTTGTTGTTTTAGGATTTAGAATTTTGTTTAGGATTTTTGCATCTATATTCGTCAGAGATATGGGTCTGTAGTTTTCTTTTCTTGTGTTGTCCTTACCAGGTTTTGGTATCATGATAATGTTGGCCTCATTAAATGAGTTAGGGTTTACTGTTTCTTCTTGAATTTTTTGGAAGAGTTTGAGCAGGACAGGTATTAGATACTCTGAAAGTTTGGTAGAATTCACTAGTGAAGCCATCTGGTCCCGGACTTTTGCTTTTGGGAAGGGTTTGGATGACTGATTGAATTTCGTTACTGGTGATCATTCTATTTAGATTTTCCAATTCTTCATAATTCAGCCTAGGAAGGCTATGTTTTTCTAAGAACTTGTCCATTTATTCTAGGTTATTGAATTCAGTGACATATAGTCATTCATAGTATTCTTGGATGATCCTTGGTATTTCTGTGGCATCCATGATAACTTCCCCTTTTTCATTTCTGATTTTATTAGTGTCTTTTCTCTTTTAATCTTAGTGAGTCTAGCCAAGGGTTTGTCAATTTTATTAATCGTTTCAAAGAACCAGCTCTTTGTCCGATTTTTTTTTTTATTGTCTGTTAGTTCTGCTCTGACATTTATTATTTCATGTCTTCTGCTGACCTTGGGTTTCATTGGTTTTACTTTTTCTAGTTCTTTAAGGTGTAATGTGAGGTTATTTATTTGGGATTCTTCTTGTTTCTTGAGATAGACCTATAATGATATAAATTTCCCTCTTAAAACTGCTTTTGTTGCATCCCAAAAATTTTGGTAGGATATATTTTCATTCTCAGTTATTTCTATGCATCTTATGATCTCTCCTCTTATTTCTTCTTTGACCCAGTCGTTCTTTCAGAGTATGTTGTTTAGTCTCCACGTGTTTGTGGTTTTTCCTGCTTTCTTTTTGCAGTTGATATCAAATTTCAAAGCGTTATGTTCAGAGAATATGCTTGGTATTATTTCAATCTTCTTAAATTTGCTGAGGCTGATTTTATGTCCCAATATATGGTCTATCCTTGAGAATGTTCCGTGTACACTAGAAAAGAATGTATAGTCTGATGTTCTACGATGAAGTGCTCTATAAGTGTGAATTATGTCCATTTCATCTAATGTGTCATTTAGGGCTGCTATTTCGTTATTTATTTTCTGTTTGGATGATCTATCTATAGCTGTCAATGATGTAGTTATGTCCGCTAGTATAATTGTGTTTTGGTCAATTTCTCTATTTAGTTCTGTTAGTAGTTGCTTGGTATATTTCTGTACTCCCTGATTGGGGGTATAAATATTGATGACTGTTATGTCTTCTTGTTTTATTGTCCCCTTTAACATTATAAAATGTCCATCTTTGTCTCTTGTTACCTTTTTTACCCTGAAGTCTGTTTCATCTGATATCATTAAGCCTACACCTGATTTTCTCTGGACACCATTTGCTTGGAGTGTCAATTTCCACTCTTTTACTTTGAGTCTATGTTTGTCCTTGTAGCTGAGATGTGTCTCCTGGACCAGCATATGGTTGGGTTTAGTTTTATTTATCCAATCTGCTACTCTGTGCCTTTTTATTGGTGAGTTCAGTCCATTTATATTTAGGGTCATTATTGATATGTGAGGATTTCCTGTCATAATATCTTTAGTTTTCTGGTAAGGCTGTGTCTCCATTGTTTCTTTGCCTTTTTGTTGTTGTGTATTATTTCTGTGTGGTGGTATTCTATGATGTTTCCCTCTGTTTCTTCTTTTATTACAGTATATATTTCAGTTCTGGATTCTTTTTGAGTGGTTATCCTTAAGTATATGTAAAAGAAAGTTTGATATTTAGAGTATTTCATTTTTTTCAGCACGCTTACTTTCTCCATTCCCATATTCCGGTTCAGGCCTTTACTCTCCCCCTTTTCATGTTTTGGTTGCCACAAATTGTCCCTGTTGATGGTGCTCGAATAGCCTCCTTTAGTATTTCTTGTAGTGCAGGTCGTGTATTAAAAAATTCCCTCAGGTTCTGTATGTCTGGAAAAGTCTTTATTCCTCCTTCATATCTAAAGGATATCTTTGCTGGATATATTATTCTTGGCTCATTATTTCTCTCTTTCAATAGTTTGAATATTTGGTTCCACTCCCTCTTGGTTTGTAGAGTTTCTGCTGAAAATATCTGATGATAATCTAATGTGCCTTCGTTTGTAGGTTACCATCTTCTTTTTCCTGGCTGCCTTGAGGATTCTTTCTTTGTCGTTGATTTTAGACAGCTTCAATACAATGTGCCTTGGAGGAGGCCTGTTGGGATTGAGGTAATTAGGTGTTCTATTTGCTTCTTGGATTCAAAAATCAAGTTCTGTCCACAAGTTTGGGAAATTCTCATCAATAATTTGTTTGAATATATTCTCTGTTCCTTTCTTTCTTTCTTCTCCTCCTGGTATGCCCATTATACTTATATTGCTCTTTCTGATGGAGTCAGAAAGTCCTTGTAGAGTTCTTTCATTTCTTTTAAGTCTCACGTCTCTGTCTTCTTCCATGTGTGTAATTTCCAGGTTTCTATCTTCGATGTCGCTGATCCTTTCCTCCTTCTGGTCAACTCTACTACCTAAGCTGGTTATTTCATCTTAATTTCTTCTATTGAGTTCTTAATCTCCAGAAATTCTATTTGGTTCTTTATTAAAATTTCAGTCTCTTTCGTAAAATACTTATTTTGTTCTTTGATTGTGTTTCTGAGTTCATTGAACTGCCTTTCTGTGTTTTCTTGCATCTGGTTGAGTTTTTTCAGAACTGCAATCTTGAATTCTCTGTCATTTAAGTCACATATTTCCATATATTTAAGTTCCTTTTCTGGAGACTTTTCACTTTCTTTCTGAGCTGTCTTGTTGCCTTGGTTATTCATGGCAATTATTTCTGATTTATTATTTCTCTTCCTAGACCTCTACAGGAGTTGCTTCTGCAACACGTTGATAGGAAGAGGTCTTTCTTTTGTTTTCCAGTACTTGTTGGTAGTATGCTTTATTTTCTCTCCGACTGCAGCCTTTTTTTCTTTCTCACATGGTAGTGCTATGTTTTCTCTGCACTATTCCAGCTTCTCACACAATGGTGGGATTTACTGGGAGATGGGCTTCTCCTCTGTTAATAGTTCTTCTAGGTCACAGGGCGCAGTGTCCATGTGCGTATGCGGAGAGCTTTTGAAGTTCCAAAGCTCTTCCTGCACCAGATTCAGAGCCCATATGTTTCAGCAGTTCTGCTTACTTCTGCAGGGATCCGCCTAGATAGGTGGGGCCAAGGGCAGGGTAAGTTATGAGAGGTGGCCCAAAGCAATGGCGGCGACCACCACCATAACTAGTCCTACTTCCACAGCTCCCTCCCCTTTGCCGGAACTAGTTGGCCTGCAAATCTGTGTCTGTGGTCCACAGTTTTCAGAACTGCAAATATTCTGTTCTTTTGATCTGACACTGCTACTGTTCCACTTCTAGCACCGGGCAGTGGGGGTGGGACAAGCTCTGGGAGGGTAGGGAGGGGGTGGCTAGTCTCAGTGCCTAAGGCTTCAGTTCTCTGCTTGGCAGTGAGGGCTTAAACCACCATTTTAAACCTTCTTCCTTCAGTCTTTTCTCCGAGGTCTCTCCCGTGAGCGTTGGGTTCAGCCGTGTTATATGCTGCCCCCTCAGCCCTGTGGCCCATAAGCGGAGCCCCAGCAGTCCGAGTTCTTCCCTCTCCCGCAGATGTGGTAGTTCCCTGATGCAGTGAGCTCAGAGCACTGAGGTAGGTCTGCGTCCTGCGCCTGCAGGTCTCTGTCTCTGCTCTTCTCCCTTCCCTCCTCCCCTGCTCGCGTGATTCGCCCGCCTTTAGGTGAATTCAGTAATGGGTGTCTTTGTCTTGCCTGTGTGCTGTGCAGGGAGTCCTTTGTGGAGTTATTGTTGTTCGATTAGTTGTAAATTCCAGGGGAGCTTTACAGAGGCTCACCTCATGCCGCCATTTTGATGATGTCTCTCTCTAAACACTTTTTCAATAGATGCTATTGATGTGATCATATGAATTTTATTTTTCATTCTGTTAATATGGTTTATCACATTAATTGATTTGCGGGTGTTGAACCACCTTTGCATACCAGAAATGAATCCCACTTGATCATAGTGTATGAGCTTTTTAATGTATTGCTGAATTCTTCTTGCTCATATTTTGTTGAGGATTTTTGCATGTATGTTCATGAGGGATATAGGCCTGTAGTTTTCTTTTTTGTAATGTTTTTGTCTAATTTTGGGACAGGGGTTTTAGTGTCCTCATAAAAAGAGTTTGGGAGCATTCCCTTCTTCTGTATTTTTTGGAACAGTTTGAGGAGAATAGGTGATAATTGTTTTTTTGAATATTTTATAAAGTTCACCTGTAAAGCCATCTGGTCCACGGCTTTTCTTTGTTGAGAGCTTGTTGATTACTGATTCAATTTCCCTGGTAGAAATGAGTCTCTTCAGGTTTTCCATTTATATATTTTTTTAATCCAATAGATGGTTTACATTTTTTCTTCCATTCTGTATGTTGGCTTCTAATTTTGTTATTTTTTTATGCTGTGCAGAAGTTTTTAAGTTTGATAAAGTCTCATTTGTTGATTTTTTCTTTTGTTCTTTGTGCTTTGACATCGTGCCAAAAAAATAATTACCAAGATTAATATTGATGAGCTTCTTTTTTTATGTTTTCTTCTAGAAGTTTTATGGTATCAGGACTTACGTATGTTTAAGTCTTTAATCTACTTTGATTTAATTTTTTGTGAGTCGTGAGAGTAGTGGTCGGATTTCACCGTTCCACATGTGTTTCTTTGGTTTTCCCAGCATTATTTGTTTTCAAAGCACTATGATTTCCCCATTGGGTGTCCTTTCCTTCCTTGTCAGATATTAATTGACCACATATGCTGGGTTTAATTCTGGGCTCTCCGTTTTGTTCCAATTGTTGATGTGTTTATTTGTGTGCCAGTACCACACTGTTTTTATTACTATGGCTTAATAGTATAGATTGAAATCTAGAAGTGTGATAACTCTGACTTTTTTACTTGTTTCAGGATTGGTTTATCTGCCATCTTTCCTCAAAAATAAGACCTAACTGAAAAATAAGCCCTAGCATAATTTTTCAGGAGGACATCCCCTGAACATAAGCCCTAATGTGTCCTTTGGGGCAAAACTCAGTATAAGACCCGGTCTTATTTTCAGGGAAACATGTTATTTATGGTCTTTTGTGGTTCCACAGAAATTTTAGGATTTCTTTTTACTATTTCTATGTGAAGAATACCTTTGGTATTTTGATGGAGATTGAGTTTAATCTGTAGATGGCTTTGGAAAGTATGACGTTTCAACAATATTAGTTATTTTCATCCATGAACATGAAATGTATTTCCGTTTGTTTGTGTATTCTTCAATTTCTTTCAGCAAAGTTTTGTAGCCTTCGTTGTATAGATCTTTCACTTCTTTGTTTAAATTGATTCCTAAATATTTTATTGTTTTTGATGCTATTATGAATGAAATGATTTTCTCTTTTTTTTTGATGCTTCATCACTAGTGTAAAGGAATACAATTGATTTTTTCTTGTTGATTTTGTATCCTGCCACTTTACTGAAATTGTTAATTAATTTGTACCATTTTTTTGACTGATTCTTTAGGATTTTCTATATATAGGATCATTCCATTAGTAAATAAAACAATTTTACCTCTTTTCTGATTTGGGTTCCTTTTATTTCTTGGTCTTGCCTAATTGCTTTAACTAGGATTTCTAGTACTAATTGAATAGGAGTGGTGAAAGTGGGCATCTTTTCCTTGTTCCCAATATTAGAAGAAAGACTTCATTTCTCTCTGTTGAGTGTAATGTTAGCTGTCGGTTTGTTGTATGTGACCTTTATTATGTTGAGGTATGTTCCTTCTGTACACAGTCTGGTAAGTGTTTATTATTATTATCATTATCATGAAATGATATATTTTGTCAAAATCTTTTTCTGTGTTTATTGAGAAGATTATGTGATTTTATATTTGATTTCATTGATGTGATGTATTACATTTATTGATTCTGTGTTTTGAATCATCCTTGCATCGCAGGGATAAACCCACTTAGTCATTGTGTGTAATCCTTTTAATGTGTTCTTGAATTCAGTTAGCTAACATTTTGCTGAGAATTTTTGGATTTGTATTCATCAGGGATGTTTCTGTATAGTTTTCCTTTCTTGTGGTATCGTTATCCAATTTTAGTATCAACATAATGCCTAGTAGAATGTTTAAAGTATTCCTCTCTTCTTGATATTTTGAAAGTGTTTGTGTTAATTTTTCTTTAAGTGTGTGGTAGAATTCTCTGGTGAAGCTGTCTGGTCCTGGAATTCCCTATGCTCGGAGTTTTTTGAGTACTGATTCTATCTCTTACTTAATATTCGTCTGTTCAGGTTTTTTATTTCTTCCTGATTCAGTCTTGGTAGGTTGTGTGTTTTTGGAAATGTATCCATTTCTTCTAGGTTATGTAGTTTGTTGGCAGGTAATTATTCATAAGTCTTATGATTTTATTTATTGCTGTAGTATCGGTTGTAATTCCTCCTCTTATGTTTCTAATTCTATTTATGTGTCTTCTCTTTATTTTTTCCTTAGTCTAGCTAAAGGTTTGTCAATTTTATTTATGTTTTTGAAGAACCAGCTCTTAATTTCACTGGTCCTTTCCATTGTTTTCCTGTTTCTATTTCATTGATTTCCTCTCTGAATCTTATTATTACCCTCCTTCTGCTAACTTTGGGCTTAACTTTTTATTCTTTTTTTGTTTGTTTGTTTTGTGAGGTGTAAAGTTAGGTTGTTTATCTGAGATCTTTCTAGTTTCTTAATATATGCATTTATTGCTATAAACTTTCCTCTCAGAATTTCTTTTGGTGCATCCCACAGTATTTGATATTTTGTGTTTTCATTTTCATTGGTTTTGAGATAATCTTTAATTTTCATTTTGTTTTGTTTTTTTTTCCCCTTTGACCCAGTAGTTCTTTAGAAGTGTGCTGTTTAGTTTCCACATATTTTTAGATCTTCTCACTTTCTTCTTGTTATTGATTTCTAGTTTTATACTATTGTGGTCAAAGAAGATAGTTGGTATGGTTTCAATCTTCTGAAATTTGCTAAGGATTGTTTTGTGGGCTATCATCTGATCTATCCTGGAGAATGTTCTGTGTGCACTTGACAAGAATGTATATTCTGCTCCTGCTGGATAGAATGTTCTGTATATGTCTATTAAGTTCTAATTGTTCTAAAGTGTGGTTTAATCTCAATGTTTTCTTGTTGAATTTCTGTCTGGAGGATCTATTCAGTGCTGATAGTGGGGATATTGGTGTCCTCTACAATTATTATATTGTTATTTATTTCTTCTGTAAGACCTGTATTATTTGCTCAAAATATTTTAATGCTCAGGTGTTGGATATATATATATATATATATATATATATATATATATATATATATTACTGTTATACCTTCTTGAGGTATTGACACTTCTATCATTATGACGGTCTTCGTCTTTTGTTACCTTTTTTTTAGCTTGATGTTTATTTTATCTGATATATGACAGAGCCCTCTTTTTTTTAGTATGCTTAAAATAGCACCTTCCATTTTTAAACTTTGAGCCTATGTATGTCTTTAGAGCTAAAATAAATCTCCTGTAGACAGCATATTTTTTGGGTCTTTTTTTTTTTTTTAATCCATTCAACTGCTTTGGTTCTTTTGATTGGTGAGTTCAATCTATTAACATTTAGGGTGATCATTGCTATAGAAGTACTTAATGCTGCCATTTTATCTTTTGCCTTCTGGTTATTTTATCTCTCTATTTTTTCATCTTTCTTCTTTTTTCTCTTTACCTTTGTAAGTGGATTGTTTTCCATGGTGATTTGCTTAGTTTCCCCTTTTTTATGTTTTGTTTCTCTGGTCTAGATTTTTGCTTTGTAGTTCCCATGGGGTTTACATAAAATATCTTATAGATAAAATAGTCTTTTTTTCCTGCTGATAAAAATTTCTCTTCATTTACTTATAAAGGTTTCATCTTTTTATTCTTCCTCCTTTTTTTCCCTTGATAACTTTTTGTTACCAAGTTGTAGTAGCTATAGTTATTTTTAATCCTCTTTTATGGTAACCTTTATGCTATAGTTAAGAGTTTAATATACTAGTCTAAAAAAGTTACACCATTCTAATTCTGACTGATTATTTATTACCTTAACTAGAGTTCTGTGTACTTTTGTCTTTTTGTTTCAGTTTAAAGTGGTCTCTTCAACATTTGCTGTGTGGCAAGTCTAGTGGTTGTAAACTCCCTCAGCTTTTGTTTGTGTGGGAAAGCCTTCATTTGGCCTTCATGTTTGGAGAATAATGTTGCCAGATAAAGTATTTTTGGCTAGCAGTATTTTTACGTTAGAGTCTTTTTAAACATTTAAACATGTCATTCCACACTTTCAAGGCCTATAGAGTTTCTGCTGAGAAATCTACTGATAGCTTTGTAGGTTACTGTCTTCCCTCCCCCTCACCCCCAGCTGCCTTTAAAAGTCTCTGTCATTGACTTTTGACAATTTTAATATAATATATCTTGGATAAGTATTTTTGTGTTGAGATAATAAGGTGTTCTATTAGTTTCCTGGACTTACATATCCAGTTTCTTCCCCAGTTTTGGGAAGTTCTCTCTTGTTATTTCTTCAGATATGGTCTCCGTTCCCTTCTCCCTTTTGTTGCCTTCTGTGATACCCATTATTCTTATGTTGGTCTTTCTATGGAGTTCTTAGTTCTTTCTCCGTCTCCACATAAATTATTTCTATATTTCTGTCCTTAAGCTTGATAATTCTCTCTTTCATATGATGTGCTCTATTTTTAATGCATTCTTTATCTCATTTGGTAAAATACTCCTTCTGTTCATTAATTTTATTCCTAAGATCATCGCATTGCTCTTCTGAATTTTTCTGAACTCACTGAATTTCTTTATAAAAAGCGGTTTAAATTTTATATCAGTTAAATAGTAGTATTCCATATCATTGGGTTTCGTTGCTGAAAAGTTGTCATTTACTTTTGTGATACTGTGTTGCCATGATTTTACATGGTGTTTGATGTGAAATGCTTCTGCTGCTGCATTTGAAGTAGCAAATATTTTTCTTACTTAGGCAAATCTTTGTTTACAGATACTCCTTGACTTATGATAGTGTTATATGCTGATAAACCTATCATAAGTTGAAAACACATTTAAAACACCTAAATCTACTGAACATCATACCTTTGCCTCGATTGTAAACATGCTCAGAAAACTTGCATTCCTTACAACTGGACAAATCATCAAACACAAAGTCTGATTTAAAATGCCCGTCCTCATGGGAGAGTATTGTACTGTATATTGCTAGCCCAGGAAAAGATCAAAATTCAAAATTTGAAGTATGGTTTCTACTGAATGCATATCACTTTCATAACATCATAAAGTTAAAAAATCTTATGTTGAAACATAAGTTGGGGACCTTCTGTACTTTAATTCAGTTCAACAGTTTGGCAGTTGGGAAGCTTCCTTTTGTTTTCCAAAAGATGGCAGTATAGCACAAGTTTTTGGTTTCTCTTATTGGAGGTAATTATTGTGGCTAGGGTTGGAAAAGTGCATATTGAAAAAAAAGAGCACAGGGTGTGTGTGTGTGTGTGTGTGTGTGTGTGTGTGTGTGTGTGTTTACATAGCACTTGGGGCTTTGGATGTACCTAAGACATGATAGGGGGATGCTCAACTGGGGAGGGGGATCCCAGCGGTTCATGGGCAGTCCTCTTGCCTCCTGGGGGAAGAGAGCAGGGATGCTTTACTTTGATTTGCCTACTTCTTTTTCATTTACCTTCCCACCCCACCCACCAGTCACTGTGGCCTCTCCTCAAAGACAGTAAAGGGTCCCTCCAACTGCACTGTAGTGGCCAGGCAGACCCCCATTCACCACCTTCATCATCCACCTCCTCTCCAGAAAGACAGTGGTGACTAACTGCCAGAACAACCACATTGTCTCTGCTATCCCTGCCTCTACTGCTGCCAACTCAACTGCCACTTCCCTTGCTCTACTGCCTCCTCAGGTGTTCTAATCCATTCACTTTCTGGTGCACAGATGGATGGATCTCTTGGGTGTCCTGGTATGCAGTGCAGAGGTGCTTTTATATATACACAGTGTGATAAAAAAAATACAGTGAATGCTAAATTAAAGAAATATTGCAGTAAAAGACATATTACCATTAACCCCCTCAAAATACACCCCCTTGCTTCAAACACACTTATCACACTATTCTTGACACTTTCTGATACACTCTTTTGTGAATGTATTTAGTTGCATTGTCATGGCTGCCTCAATGTCCTGAATCATTTTGACTTTGGGGAAGAGCCAGAAGTTGCACTTCTGTCAGGTCCAGTGAATAAGGTGGATGAGGACTCATCGTAAAGTTTTTATTTTACAGAAATAGCCATACCAGAAGCGAAGTGTGACATGGATCATTGTCATGATGGAGGATGAAATAAAGACATGAAACAGGACTTGCAGAACTGCTTCAGAAAGGCACAAGAATAATGGGATAAGTGTGCTTGAAGTGAGGGGGATTAATGGCAAAGTGTCTTTTACTGTAATAAAAATTTAAATTTAAACCTTCACTGTATTTTTGGATATATGAGGTCTGACAATTAGGTTTGCAAACTCATCCTAGAAAAAGCGCTACATAGCTCATTGTTGAATACCACTACAGTCACCTTCAAAGTATTCCCCTTGGAGAGCTACACACCAATGCCAGTGCCTACTACACTCTTCAAAGCAAGTTTGGAACTCTTTTTCTGGAGTGGCCATGAGAGCTGTTGTCATATTACCCTTGATGTCCTGAATGTCATCAAAATGTCTTCCTTTCAATATTTCCTTTATCTTTGGCTAAAAAAAGAAGTCATTTGGGGCCAGATCAGGTGAGTAGACAGGGTGTTCCAAGACAGTTATTTGTTTACTGGCTAAAAACTCCCTCACAGGCAGTGCCTTGTGAGCTGGTGCATTATTATGATGCAAGAGCCATGAACTATTGGTGAAAAGTTCAGGTCATTTCCATCTAACTTTTTCCAGCAGCCTGTTCAGCACTTTCAAATAGTAAATTTGATTAACTGTTTATCCAGTTGGTAGAAATTCATTATGAATAATCCCTCCGATATCAAAAAATGTTAATGACATCATTTTGATTTTTGATTTGGACTGATGGAAATTTTTTGGTGTGGAGTATTTGCTGACTTCCATTGTGCACTTTGACACATGGTTTCAGGGTCATGTTGGTACATCCATGTTTCATCACCTGTGATAACATGGCCCAAAACATCATCTTGTCTCTCCAAAAGGTCTTAGCAAACTTCGACTCTCCTTTGCTTTTGTTCATCGATGAGCTCTTTTGGGACCATTTTTGCACACACCTTTCTCATGCCAAGATTTTCAGTTAAGATTTTCCTAACTGTTTCTCTATCAATGTTTACTTGGTCTGCTATGCTTTTCACAGTCACCTGATGATTGTGATGCATAATCCAATGAATGTTTGCAATGTTTTCATCAGTTCTGTTTGTTACTGGCTGCCCTGACCTCTCTTCGTCAGTGACGCATTCCACTAAGAAAAAAATGTTTAATCTATTTATACACTAATGGTTTTTCATGGCATTATCCCCATAAACTTGAATTAACATGTCCCTGACTTCACTTCCACTCTTGCCAAGTTTAACAAGAAATTTAATGGTTATTCATTGCTCTAATTCAAGCTCACATATTCTCTTGATGGCACTCACAACAGGCAACAACAATAGAGTGAAATCACAGACATGGCAGTGTGAGGTTAGCCCCTTGAAATCTCCCCTGGAATTTACAACAAATTGAACAGCTATGATTCTACAAAGGACTCTCTGCACAGCAACCGGCAAGACTAAGAGACATGCAATTGAAGTCATCAGAAGGTGGGCAAATTGGGTGAGCAGGGAAGGAAGGAAGGGGGAGGTGCAGATATGTGGGCTGTGTGGTCTGCAGGACACAGGCAGGATCTCAGAGCTCTTTGCATTCTGGAGCTACTGCAGTCATGGGAGAATGAAGAATTCAGTCTGTTAGTGCTCCCCTTATGGCCCACAGTTCTGCCTGAGGGATCAGCATATAACAGGGCTGAACCCAATGCTCACAGCAGAGACTTGTAGCAAACACTGTGGGAAGTAGGGTGAGAACAGTGGTTCAAACCCCCACTGTCAAACAGGATGGAAGACACAAGCACAGAGCCTAGCTGATCCTATGCCCACCCTCCAGAACTCAATGTACGCCCACCCTCCCAGTGCTAGAAGCAGACTGGTAGCAGTGTCAGATCAAAAGAACAGAATATTTGCAGCTCTGAGTGCTGTAGCCCCACAGCTGCAGACCCAAAGACCAGATAGTTCTTGTAAAGGGGAAGGAAATTTGGGTGCAAGATAACTATGTTAGTAGTCCCCGCTCTTGCTCAGAGCCAGCTCTCACAACCCACCCTGCCCCTGTCTCTACCTATCAGGGCAGATCCCTGAATGGGTAAACAGAGCTGCAGAAACACACAGGCACTGAATCTGGTTGCAGGAAGAGCTTAGGGACTCAGAAGATCTCCACATCTGCCCATGGTGGTGGTGCCCTGAGACCCAGGCGATTTGCTCACACAGTAGAAGTCCACCTTCCAGGGAACCACCCGAGTGTGTGACAAACCAGAACAATGTAAGAGAAAATATAACACTACAGTGTGAGAGAGAATAAAAGGATGCAGCAGGAGAGAAAATAAAATAATCCACCAACACCTAGAAAACAAAAGAAAGACCTCTTCTTATCAACCTGCTGCAGAACCCACTCTTGCAGATGCCTAGGCAGACAAATAATAATTCATTAATTGCCATGAATAACCAAGGCAACAAGGCAGCTCAGAAAGAAAATGAAAAGTCTCCAGAAAATGAATTAAAGACATGGAAATATGTGACTTAAATGGCAGAGAATTCAAGATTGCAGTTCTTAAAAAACTCAAAGAGATGGAAGAAAACAAAGAAGGCAGTTTAATGAACTCAGAAACACAATCAAAGATCAACATGAACATTTTATCAAAGAGATTGAAACTAAAAAAAAAAAATCAAATAGAAATTCTGGAGTATAAGAACTCAATATAAGAAGTGAAGAATGAAATAGCCAGCTTAGGTAATAGAGTTGACCAGATGGAGGAAAGAATCAGTGACATCGAATATAGAAATCTGGAAATGACAAAGATAGAAAAAGAGAGCGACTTGAGAGTAAAAAGAAATGAGAACTCTACAAGAACTTTCTGACTCCATCAGAAAGAGCAACATAAGAACAATGGGCATACCAGAAGGAGAAGGAAGTGAGAAGGGAACTGAGAGAATATTCAAACAATTGGTCGATAAGAACTTCCCAAATTTGTGGAAAGAACTGGGTCCTCGAATCCAAGAAGCAAGTAGAGCACCAAATTACCTCAATCCCAGCAGGCCTTCACAAAGGCACATTGTATTGAAGCTGTCAAAAACTAACAACAAAGGAAGAATATTCAATGCAACGAGGGAAATGAAGCTGGTAACCTACCATGGAAAACCCATTAGATTATCATCAGACTTTTCAGCAGAAACTCTACAAGCCAGGAGGAAGTAGACTCAAATATTCAAAGTATTGAAAGAGAGAAATTATGAACCAAGAATAATATATCCAGTAAAAATATCTTTTGGATATGAAGGAGGAACAAATACCTTTCCAGACATACAGAAGCTGAGGGAATTTTCGAATACATGACCTACATTACAAGGAGCCTATTCAACCTGAAACAAAAAAGCAAAAGAATACAAAATCATGATTAGTATTACAAACAGACAGAAACAGGAAATGGCAACCCCTACACCAAAAAGGACACTGTACACTTAAACATAACATACAGGGTAAAGGAGAAAAAAAATCTACAAAAACAATAAATAAATAAAAAGAAGAAAAGACAACTTGCTACTGCAATGCAGAAATCATCTCACAGCATAAATAGGGATAGTTTGTGACAACAAAAACATAAAAAGGGAGAGAGTAAAGGTCTGACTGAGCAAAGGGGAATGGAGAAAAGAAGGAAGCTGAAGAAAATGAAATACTCTAAATATGAAATTTTCTTTTACATAAATTTAATGGTAACCCCACAAAAAAATCCAGAACTGAAATAAATAACATAAAAGAAGAAACAGTGGGAAAATTCATAGAATACAACCATACTGAAATAACAAAGTGAAAAAGAGGCAAAGTACAATGGAGACACTGTCCTACCAGAAAACAAAAGACAGAATTATAGGAAATCCTTTTATATCAATAATCACCCAAAATATAAATGGACTGAACTCAACAATAAAAAGGCACAGAGAGGCAGATTGGATATTTGGAAACCCAAACATATTCTGCCTCAAAGAGACACATCTCAGCTACAAGGACAAATATAACTCAAAATGAAAGGGTGGAAATTGACACTCCAAACAAATGGTATTTAGAGAAAAGAAGGTCTAACTATAGTGATATCAGATGAAACAGACTATAGGATAAAAAAGGTCACAAGAGACAAAGAATGGCATTTCATAATCATAACGGGGACTATACAATAAGAAGACATAACAGATGTCATCAAAATGGCGGCATGAGGTGAGCCTCTGTAATCTCCCCTGGTATTTACAACTAATCGAACAACTATAACTCCACAAAGGACTCCCTGCACAGCACAGACAAGATGAAGAGGCCCACTACTGACTTCACCTAAAGGTGGGCGAATCGCACAAGCAGGGGAGGAGGGAATGGAGAAATGCAGTGATGGAGCCGCGCAGGCATAGGACGCAGACCTAGCTCAGATTTCTGAGCTCGCTGCATCCCGGAACTACCGCAGCAGTGGGAGAGGGAAGAACTCGGAATGCTAGGGCTTAGTTTATGGCCCACAGGGCTGAGGGGACAGCATATAACGAGGCTGAACCCAACGCTCATGGCAGAGACCTTGGAAAAAGACTGAGGGAAGAAGGCTGAAAACGGTGGTTTAAGCCCTCACTGCCAAACAGAGAATGGAAGCCTTAGGCACTGAGACTAGCCGCCCCCTTCTTACCCTCCCAGAGCTCGCCCTGCCCCCACCTGCCCAGTGCTAGAAGCGGAACAGCAGCAGTGTCCTATCAAAAGAACAGAAAACTTGCTGCTCTAAGAACTGTGGCTCGCAGACACAGATTTGCAGTCCAACTAGTTCCGGCAAAGGGGAGGGAGCTGTGGAAGCAGGACGGGCTGTGGTGGTGAACACCAATATTGCTCTGGGCCACCTCTCACAACTCACCCTGCCCCTGGCCCCACCTATCCAGGCATATTCCTGCAGGAGTAAAGAGAACTGCTGAAACATATGGGCTTTGAATCTGGTGCAGGAAGAGCTTTGGAACATCAAAAGCTCTCTGTATACCCAAACGGACACTGTGCACTGTGACCCAGGTGAACTATTAACAGAGGAGAAGCCCATCTCCCAGGGAATCCCCCCATTGTGTGAGAAGCTGGAATAGTGCAGAGAAAACAGCACTACCATGTGAGAAAGAAAAAAAGGCTGCAGTCGGAGAGAAAATAAAACATTCTACCAACAAGTACCAGAAAACAAAAGAAAGACCTCTTCCTATCAACCTGTTGCAGAAGCCACTCCTGTAGAAGTCTAGGAAGAGAATTAATAAATCAGTAATTGCCATGAATAACCAAGGCAACAAGACAGCTCAGAAAGAAAGTGAAAAGTCTCCAGAAAAGGAGCTTAAAGATATGGAAGTATGTGACTTAAATGACAGAAAATTCAAGATTGCAGTTCTGAAAAAAACTCGATGAGATGCAAGAAAACACAGAAAGGCAGTTCAATGAACTCAGAAATGCAATCAAAGAACAACATGAGCATTTTATGAAAGAAATTGAAATTTTAGAAAAGAACCAAATAGAATTTCTGGAGATTAAGAACTCAATAGAAGAAATTTAGAATGAAATAGCCAGCTTAGGTAGTAGAGTTGACCAGATGGGGGAAAGAATCAGTGACATCGAAGATAGAAACCTGGAAATTACACAGATGGAAGAAGAAAGAGACTTGAGACTTAAATGAAAGAACTCTACAAGAACTTTCTGATTCCATCAGGAAGACCAACATAAGAATAGTGGGCATACCAGAAGGAGAAGAAACAGAGAAGGGAATAGAGAATATATTCAAACAAATTGTCGATGAGAACCTCCCAAACTTGTGGACAGAACTGGATCCTCGAATCCAAGAAGCAAATAGAACACCTAATTACCTCAATCCCAACAGGCCTTCTCCAAGTCACATTGTATTGAAGCTGTCTAAAATCAACGACAAAGAAAGAATCCTCAAGGCAGCCAGGAAAAGAAGACGGTAACCTACAAACGAAAGCCGATTTGATTATCATCAGATTTCTCAGCAGAAACTCTACAAGCCAGGTGGGAGTGGAACCAAATATTCAAACTATTGAAAGAGAGAAATTATGAGCCAAGAATAATATATCTAGCAAAGATATCCTTTAGATATGAAGGAGGAATAAAGACCTTTCCAGACATACAGAAGCTGAGGGAATTTTCTAACACACGACCTGCACTCCAAGAAATACTAAAAGAATCTATTCGAGCACCATCAACAGGGACAATTTGTGGCAACCAAAACATAAAAAGGGGGAGAGTAAAGGTCTGAACCAGAATATGGGAATGGAGAAAGTAAGCATACTGAAGAAAATGGAATATTCTAAATATCAAACTTTCTTTTACATAAACTTAAGGGTAACCACTCAAAAAAAATCCAGACCTGAAATATAGACTGTAAGAAAAGAAGAAACAGAGGGAAACATCATAGAATATCAACACACAGAAATAATACACAACAACAAAATGACAAAGAAACAATGGAGACACAGCCTTACCAGAAAACTAAAGATATTATGACAGGAAATCCTCACATATCAATAATCACCCTAAATGTAAATGGACTGAACTCACCAATAAAAAGGCACAGAGTAGCAGATTGGATCAAGAAACTAAACCCAAACATATGCTGTCTCCAAGAGACAGATCTCAGCTACAAGGACAAGCATAGACTCAAAGTGAAAGGGTGGAAATTGACACTCCCAGCAAATGGAAAAAGAGAAAATCAGGTGTACCCATACTTATATCAGATGAAACAGACTTCAGGGTGAAAAAGGTAACAAGAGACAAAGATGGATATTTCCTAATGGTAAAGGAGATTATACAACAGGAAGACATAACAGTCATCAATATTTATGCCCCCAATCAGAGAGCACCGAAATATACCAAGCAACTACCAACAGAACTAAAGGGAGAAATTGATCAAATCACAATTATACTAGGGGACTTAAATACATCATTGACTTAAATACATCAGCTATGGATAGAGCATCCAAACAGAAAATAAATAATGAAATAGCAGCCCTAAATGACACATTAGATGAAATGGACATAATTGACATATATAGAGCACTTCATCCTAAAACATCAGACTACACATTATTTTCTAGTGTACATGGAACATTCTCAAGGATAGACCATATATAGGGACATGAAATCAGCCTCAGCAAATATAAGAAGATTGAAATCATACCAAACATATCCTCTGATCACAAGTCTTTGAAATTAGATATCTACTGCAAAAAGAAAGCAGGAAAAAACACAAACACATGGAGATTAAACAACATACTTTTAAAGAACGACCCCGTCAAAGAAGAAATTAGAGGAAAGATCGAAAGATACATGCAAACAAATGAGAATGAAAATGTATCCTACCAAAGTTTTGCAATGTGGCAAAAGCAGTTTTAAGAGGGAAATTTATATCACTACAGGCCTATCTCAAGAAACAAGAAAAATCCCAAATAAATAACCTCATGTTACACCTTAAAGAACTAGAAAAAGAAGAACAAATGAAACCCAAGGTCAGCAGAAGAAAGGATATTACAAAAATCAGAGCAGAACTAAATGAAATAGAGAACAAAAAGACAATAGAAAAGATTAATGTGACAAAGAGCTGGTTCTTTGAAAAGATTAACAAAATTGACAAACCCTTGGCTAGACTCACTAAGATAAAAAGAGAGAAGACACTAATTAACAAAATCAGAAATGAAAAAGGGGAAGTTATCACGGACACCACAGAAATACAAAGGATCATCCAAGAATACTATGAAGGACTATATGCCACCAAATTCAATAACCTAGAAGAAATGGACAAGTTCTTAGAAACATATAGCCTTCCAAGGCTGAACCATGAAGAACTGGAAAATCTAAACAGACCGATCACCAGTAACGAAATTGAATCAGTCATCCAAAACCTTCCCAAAAGCAAAAGTCCGGGACCAGATGGCTTCACTAGTGAATTCTACCAAACCTTCAAAGAGGATCTAATACCAATCCTGCTCAAACTCTTCCAAAAAATTGAAGAAGAGACAGTACTCCCTAACCCATTTTATGAGGCCAACATTACCCTGATACCAAAACCTGGTAAGGACAACACAAAAAAGAAAACTACAGACCAATATCTCTGATGAATACAGATGCAAAAATCCTAAACAAAATTCTAGCAAATCAAATACAAGAATGCATTAAAAAGATTATTCATCACGACCAAGTGGGGTTCATCCCCGGGGCACAAGGATGGTTCAACATCCGCAAATCCATCAATGTGATACGTCACATAAACAAAATGAAGGACAAAAATCATAAGATATATCAATTTATGCAGAAAAAGCATTTGACAAGAGACAACATCCACTTATGATTAATACACTTAATAAAATAAGTATAGAAGGAAAATACCTTAACAATAAAGGCCACATATGACAAGTCCTCAACTAATCTCATAATTAATGGTGAAAAACTGAAGCCCTTTGCTCTACGTTCAGGAACACGACAGGGCTGTCCCCTATTACTTCTGCTTTTCAACATAGTGTTGGATGTCCTTGCCAGAGCAATCAGGCAAGAGAAAGAAATAAAAGGCATCCAAATTTGGAATGAAGAAGTTAAGTTGTCACTCCTTGCAGATGACATGATTCTATATATAGAAAACCCTAAAGACTCCACCAAAAAGCTATTAGAAACAATCAACGAATACAGTAAAGTTGCTGGCTACAAAATCAACATACAAATGTCCGTTGCATTCCTATATACTAACAATGAAATCTCAGAAAAAGAAATACAAAAAACAATTCCTTTTGCAATTGCAGCAAAAAGAATAAAATATGTAGGAATAAATTTTACCAAGGATGTGAAAGACCTATATGCTGAAAAGTGTAAGACATTTTTAAAAGAAATTGAAAAGACACAAAGAAATTGAAAGACATTCCATGCTCATGGATTAGAAGAATCAACATAGTTAAAATGGCCATATTATCCAAAGCAATACAAAGATTTAATGCAATCACCATCAAAATCCCAATGGCATTAAAAAAAATAATAATAAAACAAAAAACCCGTCACATTTGTTTGGAACCACAAAAGACCCCGAATAGCCAAAGCAATCTTAAGAAAAAAGAACAATACTGGAGTTATCACACTCCCTGACTTTAGCTTGTACTACAGGGCAACAATAATCAAAACAGCATGGTATTGGCAGAAAAACAGACACATAGACCAATGGAATAGAATTGAGAACCCAGAAATAAAACCACATTAATATGGACAGATGATTTTTGACAAAGAAGCAAAAAACATACAATGGAGAAAAGACAGCCTCTTCAGTAAATGGTGCTGGGAGAATTGGATAGCCATGTGCAAAAGAATGAAACTGGACTGCTATCTGTCACCATGTACCAAAATTAATTCAAAATGGATCAAAGACTTAAGCATAAGACCTGACACAATAAACTGTATAGAAGAAAACATAAGTACTAAACTTATGGACCTTGGGTTCAAAGAGCATTTTATGAATTTGACTCCAAAGACAAGGGAAGTAAAAGCTAAAATAAACAAATGGGACTATATGAAACTTAAAAGCTTCTGCACAGCAAAAGAAACCATCGACAAAATAAAGAGGCAAACAACTGAATGGGAGAAGAGTTTTGAAAACAGTGCCTCCGATAAGGGACTAATATCCAAAATATACAAGGAACTCATGAAACTCAACAACAAAAAAACAAACAACCCAATTGATAAATGGGCTGACGACCTGAAGAGACATTTCTCCAAAAAGGGCATACAAATGGCAAATAAACCTGATGTATTAATAATATCTGTTTTATAATAGCTGACAGTAAGCCTGGGAAAATAGAAATGAATTAAAACTTCCATTTACCAAGACATTTTTAAAATGCAATAAAAATTACTGAGTACCAAACATAGATTTTTAAAAATTAGCTTGGATACACAAAAAAATGTCATACAAATTGGTTTTTAAGAACAGTTTGCTTCTTTATAAATTTTCCCCTAAAGTGAGATAAGGCTTATCTTTGTGAGTATTTTAACACAAATGACAAGATCATGATCCTGGAGAATTAAAAAATATTTTAAATTAAATAAAATCAATGGAGAAGCTCATGCAGATAATCAGTATAAGAATATCCAAATATATTAACAAAAAAGTGGAATTCTCCAGTTCTTGGGGTATCATATGTGTTGTCACAATGAAGATTGTGAAATTAGATACCTCAAGCATATGTGCCCATCTTTGAGTTTTATAGCACATGAAAAGACATATTACAACACATATTTCAAAAGAATTCTATTAAAAAATATAACTGAAGCAAATGTGATTGGTAAACAAGTGAAAAGTATGCCCTTTTAGGGCAATATATGACAATAAAGGTAAAGGCAAACTTCTAAGTTTTAGCTATGGTAGGTATTTCTTGGTTGCTTTGTGGGTGGCTGCCATGTTTTCTGAAAAGAAAAAAATAGTAATCTAATGCTGGAAAGTGTGTTGAATTACAAACTAATTCCTCTTTCACCTAACTTCCAATGTGGCCAGTGATATTGGTGCTCCTCCACTGTAGTCACTCACCAAAAAGAGAAGAGGCCTTCCTGCTGTGTCCAGGGCTAAAGATTGTCCTGACACCAATCTCCCACCCTTTCCATTCCCAGTCCCTGCTCCCCAGGTGGGCACACTCCTGTCATGGCTGCCTATGGCTGTAATGTTGGTACCCATTTGGGACAATCCCAGGCCTTGCTTCCTTTCCCTAGCACCACTTACTCAGGCTCCCATTCCTTCCAAGAAAGTCTTGCTTCCTCAGGGTGTTACATCAAGAACAACCCATTTAAGAGAAATGGTGACCATTCTCTGCTTTCTCTTGCTTAGAGAATAGTTTAGTCAGTAGCTGTAGTAATAAAAATTCTTCTAGCTCATTTACTTGAAGGACAATAGTTTAAGACAAAACTTATCAGCATGATACACTTTACCTTTAGGTGACCATAATTTTTGAAAGCACTCCTTACAATTAGTAAGGAAGCGAAGGCTTATTCTGATGGTGGCTTACTCAATATCCAGTCTTCCTTCCTCTTTCCATCAGCATCCTTCAGGGAGATACTGGGCCTCACTAAAAATGCTCATGTTCCCTCCATTTCCTGCTTCTACAGAGGCCTGAAAGTTCTGGCCAATGAGTCCTATGTGAGCCCCACTCATGTGCATGGTTTCATCTTCTGTCAGCTGTTTTTCTTTTTCTAGCTGCTCTGTGGTCACTGATGCTGCACAGGCATTGACAATGTAGTCATAACCTACATAATCACTCAGCTTTCATTTCCTGCTGTGGAGCTTCTCAGATACTGCAAAATGGGAGACACAACATCAAGATGGGGGATGTTAACATTCATAGAGGAACCTGTGACAAATGGGGGATGGGCACCAATGGATAGAAGCTTCCCTTTTTGTCTGTCAAGCATGCAGTTTTGACAGGCATTTGAAAGGCTCCTCAGAAGTTCTTTTGCAAGTCATGTATGGTGACAATGAACTGGAGAATGTATCCTTATCCTTTTCCATCTTGTCTGCTCACTCACCTCATTCCTCACATCTGCTCCCTGGGATCACATTTCCAAATAAACTATGTGCATGTCCACCTTTTTTTCAAGCCCTGCTTTCAGGGAAAATGCACTATTATAAGATGGATTGGAAGAACAAGAATCAGCACATCTTTTTAAAGGGGAAAGACAGAAACAGATTCAGTTGGTAGGTCACTTCTTTCTCATCCCTGCTGGTAAAAAGAAAGAAAGAAAGAAGGAAGGAAGGAAGGAAGGAAGGAAGGAAGGAAGGAAGGAAGGAAGGAAGGAAGGAAGGAAGGAAGGAAGGAAGGAAGGAAGGAAGGAAGGAAGGAAGGAAGGAAGGAAGGAAGGAAGGAAGGAAGGAAGGAAGGAAGGAGAGAAAGGAAGAAAGAAAGAAAGAAAGAAAGAAAGAAAGAAAGAAAGAAAGAAAGAAAGAAAGAAGAAAAAAATCCATTTTTTGATGAGTATGAAGGCCACATGCTAAGAATGATAAAGCACAAAAGTTGTCCCTGATGACACTGCTGAATGTTTCCTGGAAAACCTCCTTTCGTCTTTTTGTGGGATGTATCTGTTTGAGTTGGATTTAGATTTTCTATTATTTGTAGCCAGAGTAATTCCTAACTGATATAACAGGGAAAAAAATCAAAAGAGACAAGTCTTTGGATCATGATTAAAATCTTGAAAAAAATCTTTGAAAAAAACTCATCTATCTATTTCCCATGCATATGTGAGGAGCCTGAGAAAGCATTCTACCTTCTTTCTGATGATTGCAGAAGCTGCACATACAGTGGTTTTCTACCTGTCCTTGGGTCTGTCCAAAGTTTTTCTCCTACTGTTTTCTTCCCACATTACCACTTATTTTCTGTTATATGAATTAGACATACAAAAAGTAATCTGGAAAAAAAATAATGGCACACATTCAGAGTTTTTATACCATTGTCCTAAAGAATTCTGAAATGTCTTATTTTTCATGGGGGCTTTTCCTAACTAAAAGTACATTTGGCTTTGATTGATTCAGCTTTGTTTTTGCAACATGAATGCAGTAGCTTATAAAAACGCTTACTGTAAAGACAAATTAGATAGCTATACTTCACTTTAAGTATTATGTCAGATTGAAAGTCAATCCCATTCTATGGAAGCAGCAAGAAGAAAAAGAGAATTTCTGTTTTATATATTTGAGCATTTGAATACATTTTGCTTAAGGCTTTTGTCTTTTCGAAGGAGTACTAATGCAGCTAGAACTGCAGTGGCCCCAAGGTACAGCTGTCAAGAAATATGTACCAAAAGGGACTTGCTTCATTAAACATAAAACTTTCCTTTGTTCGTCAGGATATTGCAAGATGGGAATTTAATGTTTTGAAGGCAGGCATCCACATGGAATTTTATTCCTGATGTAGATGAACAGCTGTCTGAATCTCAAGATGGAGGTCTCACTATAGGGTTTCAAGGAATGCCATCCAGGGTATAACTTTTGATGATATGGATATCTTTAAGTGCCAAGCCAGTCTATGGTTGAGTGATCACAGTAGAGTGTCAGTATCTATGAATGAGACTGATAAAAGTAAACTCTTGAATTTAAATTTTCATATTGTAAGATTCTTCCAAGTCGACCAAATACCGATTCTTTCAAAACACTCCCATGGAAGTTTCAGGTACAGTAAATTATTGTGTCTGATAAGAAGCACAGACAGAGCAGATAGAACATTGTATTGGAGACCGAAAAAATTGTTATTTATGACAAAAGTCTGCACTGCCTTAATTTATGTTAGCTCTTCAAGTTGCCTGACTTGTCACGTGACTGTGTCCATGAACTTGACTCAAAACTCCTCTACAATATACTTTATAATGATCTTTGGAGGGTGAACAAACTAGTTCATATTTTAGCATTTGTAGAGCCCCTTATATATCAGGCATCATGTTAAGTATTTCCATTTTGTTATGTTCTGTCACAGGAAGTGAATGAAGTATTTATATTTGAAGAAACTAAGAATGAGAGAAGCCAGTAAATTTTCATGGTCACTTATTAGTAAATGGCACAATTGAGTTTCAAAGTTAAATTTGTCTGACTCAAAAGCTGTTTTTTCACTCTTCTCTTCTGTTTAGTGTAGTAATTACAATTGTGTTTAGTGGAGTCAGATCTTGGTTCACACCCCAGCTTTGCCCAAAACTATGCATGTCTTTGGGCAAGCAGCTCAGTCTCTTCCCTACTCCATTTTGATATCCCAAACACAGCTATAAAATAATACCTATCTCAGCATTATTGGTAAGAGTAAACAATTTTATTCATGTAAAGAACATATAGTGCATGGCATATAATAAGCACTCAATACATTGTGGTCTTCATTGTTGTTACGGGTAATGATGTATTATCTATGTTACATTTCCTCATTTGCTGCTAACAAGATTGAGCCACATATGTGGCCTACTAGTAAGTGATTATATTGTACACATTTTAGCTTTGCTGTTGTCTGTGTCCACAGTTTTGTTTTCCTTTCTTTAACCCTTATTTTATAATTTATGCCAATCTTTTTCTCCAGCTTTATTCAAGTATGATTAACAACTAAAAACGGTATATGTTTAATTTGCACAATGCAATGTTTTGATATATGCATACAGTGTGAAATGATTACCACAATCAAGCTAATTAATGCAACTGTCTTTTATTTTATGTGTTGCTTTAAGCTCTAACTTAGATCCTTTCTGGAATTAGGGAGCATATATATTACATGCCTACAAAGAAACTCTACTAGGGAAAAAAGCACCTAGCCATATTTAAATTCATGGGAACATCTTTGTTTCACTACTTGGTGGCAGTGTCTCATTTAATAACAGGCAGTGCACTTTGAGGGATTCTAAACTCACAAATGGCTGTATCTTAGAACTCTGGCCTAGAGTCCATATAGGCCTCCTGAGTCATAGAGGCTTATTCAAAATGTGTTAATTAGACAAAGCTGGGTTGTTTTATTAGGGGGTGGAGAATCAAGGACCAAATTAACAGGAAGGACTCATATTCATTGGTAGAAGACAATAAGACAAATTGTGAGAGCAGTGAAACCCCATCTGGGGCTCTTTTGTTGTTTTAATTAATCTTCATGACATCTTGGTTAAATTGTGATGCAATAGTTCATCTAAATAAAAAAAAGTAGCTACTTTTATTAAGTGATTTTTGTGCTCTAGAAATTGGGATAGGTATTTTATATACATTATCCCTATAATGCATAACAATCTTGTTAATCAGGTATTTTTATTTCCATTGGAATCATGAAACTGAAGCTCAAATAATTAAGTTTTCCAAGATCCAAAGTGTGTAAAGCCCATGCTTCTTTCTAACACTTTTTATATCTTGCCCATCTTACACCAATGTTTATGCTATTAACTACTACAACATATCTCCTATCACATAGCACTAATAATAATAATAATAATAATAATAATAACACTAAGGCAAAGCAATTTTGGTTGTTTTAAGTTATCTCTGTATCAAGTGACTGGATCAGAAGATGAGAAGTGTGTGTGTGTGTGTGTGTGTGTGTGTGTGTGTGTGTGTAAAAATCAGATATAAGTATCTATACATGGAAGAAAAACCACCACATTCATTAATTAGATTTTCTTTTCTGTTTAAAAGTGAAGATTAAAAAAATTGACTTTAATAAAGCTCAATGTTCGTACATTGAGATGCATGAAAATATTGCCTAAGATACTAGCAGTTTTTCAGAAAGTTGAAGATTTTCATGTTGTGAATACTGATGGTTTCTGAAGGTTTCAGTTTATTTAGACACAGTAATGACTTGTAAAGTAGGAAAAATTAGCCAAAGGAAACATGTGCTGATATTCAAATGAATAAATGTGCTAACTTGCTCCTTTTTTGTGTGTGCTAAATAATTCCATATCCTAGCTAGATCTGAACAGTTTTGTATATATTGAGGGAAGTTGCTGAAACCTATGATTCAGGAACACGGTAGTATGAAAAAGTGACGTGACATTAGACATGAGACTTCAGTCTAATCTCTAAGCTCCTCAAGGGTTCAATTTCCTCATCCATAAAACTGGAAAGCAAACAAATAAGCAAACAAGTAAACATGTTTTGGGGCTTCCTCTTACTGTGTTTCGTGTTATTCTTCTCCCTTATCCTGCACGAATATGTCAGGGAGCCATCTCCTTTGTAAAGCCAATTTCCTTGTGGTAGTACAAAAGGTTATCTCCTCTGTACTACCACCGTATGCCCCATTTCAAGATTATTTATGTTTAAAAACATTTTTATTTATAATTTTTATGATGTCACCAGAGACCTGATCATATAATTTTATAGATGACAGAATGAGGTGGCATCACTAAAGTAAAGCAGAGTATCAAGTTAATAAATATGAAAAAGAGTTTGTCAAAAACAAGATGATAATATGGAAGACACAAGGGAAAGAACAATACCAACATAGATAACATTGTATGCTGAGCTGGAAAGCCCAATGCAGCAAATAAGAGGGCCACAGTGAGGAAATACCAAATAAATTATGCTGAGTGGAGTAGGGAAGACAGAGAAAGACAAATGCTTTATGACAAAGAAAAAAAAAGGTATGTCCAACCTCTCTTGCAAAATTAAGCTCTTTCTATTTCCACTACACAGATATCACAGGGCAGAAGTTATTTGCCAACATCTTGCCATTTTCCTCAACTCTTTCTGAGGTTTCTGTTGCTTCTTAAATGATGAATACTAAAAATAAACATGGCAGCATAAAATAACTTGACTGACAGTGAGAGATTGAAATCAGTGTACTATCTATTTTGAATAACTTTGGAAAGGGCTCTGGGGTGATTATTTCCGCAATTTCCTTCATTTGAGAGCCCTAGCTAAATAATTTACATTTTTATTATATGGATTTTGCAAACATAATGGTGTAGAGAATTAGAGTGACGTAGAGAAAAGGTAAGTTTTTTTTTTTTCTTTTAATAGTCCATTTTGATTTTAATAAGACAAGTGACTGTTTTGCTTGGATCTGATGTCTAATGTACTTTGGGACTACGTATCAACCTTAATTAAAATAAATGGCCTACAGTGATAATCTAGATTTTGTAAGTCAGCTTTTCTTATATGATAATATAATATATGAAATGATATCTCAGAAAAATGTATGTATCTTCATAGCAAGGACTTCATATTTTCATTGCATTTTTTTCTACTTTGATGACAAAGAGATAAAGCCCATTTTACTAACCAGGTTTTTCAGCATGTTAATTTATACTTAATGAATTTTTCATGGTTAAACAATTGGTTCTCAGTATATATATATATATATATATATATATATATATATATATATATATATATACCAGTGGTTTCATCTTCTGACTAGTTGATATGAACTGATTACACAAAGTACAAACGAAGTTGGCCCGCCTTATCTACGAACAGGCTGCTGTCTCAATGTACCGGTTAAAGGTGTTTGTTTTCACTTTCCAGTGTCCTCATTTGGATGCCGTGTTGTATCATCACGCTGCATTTAGCCAGCTGCTGCTTTTGATAAGACTGCTCTAGGAATTTAAAGGTTCTCTATTAAACATACCTAGTCATATCAATCATGGAATAAGAAATGCCTGTGGCTCTATGTCAGATGAAACTTTTTATGTGTTTAGGCTTAGAGTAGCTATGCCTTTGCACAGCTACAAGCTGAAATTATAAACAGTTCATAAAGTTTAAGTAAATCTATCTAACAAGATTTTCTAAAGATAAGGGGTGTCTACTGTTTTGAGATAATGTTTTCCATATTATCATTTAGAAAAATTCAGATAAATTAACCCCCAATATTAGTTAAGCAGAATTTTATTTACTCATATTTTAGAAAAAAGATAAAAAGTACCTTAAAATTACTTCACGTAATGTATTTAACTGTGATAAGTACTCTTCCAGCTCAGTCTTCCTTACTTTTTATTTCTATGGTTTTATTGTTGCATACTGTGAGATAATATTCAGAATTAATCCTCTGAGACCCTGAAAAATTATGAATAATTAAAGAAATGTTATATTTTATTATCCATTAATCATAAGTGTTGTGTCTGAGTGGGTTGTGGCCCCGGTGTAAGGTGTCTGCGACTCTGGGAAATGGAAGAAGATGGCATGGAGTCAAAGGCAGAGTAGACATGCTTAATTCACTAGCTTTCTGGGCACAGCCAGGCTCGTTGCTGGACACAGCCAGCTTTGTCAGGGTACAACCAGCAGCCGCTCTGGGCACATTAACAGCAGCCTCATAAAATGGCCAGACCTTTTATACTGTAGAGACAATAGTGGCTCACAGCCAAGGTGCTACATAAGTGTATAAACAGCGACATCTTCGGGATGGACAGCGCTTTTGGCCAGGGAGGGAGACTGACTGACTCCTTTGTCCCTACAATAAGGTATTAGAAAAATTTCCAAAATTGATTTCAAAGGAATATTTTAACAGTTAGCCAGAATTCAATAAACCAGATTATACATTTTCCTCAGCATTGTGTTTATTCTAGATTTAACTGTATGGAACATGTGTCTAATATCTAAAATTTGCCATATAAGGCAAATTATTTTTTCTTATATTATAGGAGCTGTAGTCATTTTTTAATACTGTAAGAGCTAAAGTTATCTTTGTCTATATTAATTTTGATATATGTGATCAATGTCTAAACACTTATTCAATACATGTTTATTAAGTGATGAGTATGTCTCAGGCACTGTTCTCGGTGCTTCTGATGTATCAATCAACTAAACAGAAAAATTCCTGCCCTCATGGGCTTACATTTTAGTAGAGGGATAGAGAAAATAAGTGAGAAACTTAATAAATATATTTTATATGGTAATAAATGCTACATAAAAAGGAAAATTAGAGTAGGGTAAAGAGTCAGGTAATGTAAGGAAAATTACATAGTCACCGAATTTTTTGTTGACACATTGTAAAATTAACTAACCACCTATATATGTACTATATATGTGAGTGTATATATATGAAAAAGGTTGGACAATTAAGTTCGAGAACTTTCCACCATGTAAATGCACAGAGGAAGGTTCACAAACTTAGTTGTCAAACTCATACATATATTATATATTATATATGTATATCACACACACATGTACTATACTTTTGGAAATAATGTTCTAGGTTAGTCCTCCATTTAGAAATCATGGAACACAAAGTCTCTTAATAAAACAAAGTCACTTTACAAAAGTAAATTGACAAAAGTAGTTGGAGTCTGGAATAAATCTGGAATCTAGAAGTCACAGTTTTCTGGTTTCCAACTATGTATTGTTTCTTTGTCATAATTCTAGAGGTTTATTACAAACTCTCAAGTGTGTTAGAGCTTTGTAATTTTTATAGTCTGAGGACAAGCTATAGGTGTAACTCTGAAGCAAAAGATCGTAAGGCATTTATGTTATCAAGAGACAATTTCATGTTTACTTGAAACAGAAGGAGAATGTTGCTTCTATACTAATTTTATTGATTTAAAATCTGGAATGTGATGGATTTTATCCTTTTTACTTAGAATTTCAGCAGATGGCTGTGGCAGAGGGGACATTACAAAAAAATACCCACTTATTAATGTGGAAAAGTGAAGTTGAAAAAAAACTGGTATCTAGCATCAAATTTTTAAAGCTCACAAAGTTGTAGTTTTGTTAAACAAAGTTAAACAATAAATTCAATTAGTAAAACAATAACTTATTTGAATAAGCTAAAAATTCCGTATAATGTATTAAGCATTCTTTTATTCATAAGCCAAAACTATCCATAGCATAGCAATATTTTACCTTGATTCACAGAGGCTTAATTTCAGAAAAGGATGATAAAAGATTCTAGTAATGCAAATACAGTATTAAAAGACAATCTATTGTTTATCTAAGATAATTTTCCCTCCTTAGCTTTAAGCCTGTGGATAGTTTATCCTTCCAGCTTGATCTCAGACTGCAGTTTTCACTGTTAGAAACATCGCCTGCTTTGCTTATACAGTTGCTACTAATACTACACTCTTAAAATTTGAGATATTGGGTCATTTTGCACTTATAATTTTGAGTTTCTTGTAAGAACATTTATTTATTCTTTTTCCAAGTCTAAATTGACCTGATAGGCAAATATGTTGTGTAGCTGGATCCACATAAGGAAAACCAAGTAAGTTTCTCCCCTCCAGGTGTTCCTAGTGAAGTTGAAACAGTGAACACTGCAGTAAGTGCTCTAACAGAAACAGAGAGAAAGGGCTTGGAGAGCCCAGAGGTAGAAATATTTGATCCTGCCAGGCTCCCTGAGCAACATCATGTGGCCACACAATAAATGGTTGTGATAAAATGAAGTCACCTCAAAATATGACTTTGAGTAATTATTGTTAAGGATTATGAAAAAAGTATATTATGTAACTTCGTTTAAAAACATTAGTCATTTTGTAAACAACACAAAACCCCCCAAACCTGAGTCTCCTTTCCTTTACAATTTCTTTGGCGTTACTATTCCCTGTAATACCATATTCTGACATGTCATCTCACAAGATAGGCTACCCAGAATCAATTATTTTCTGGAGTTTCAGAGCCCTACACTTGGGGTGGCTGTGGTTACAGGATCCATAGAGCAGTCCAAGGCAAGGAGAATGAGGAAAGTAATTTTTTACCTCTGTTCTTCAAAATTAAAATACCTTGAATGCCTTTTGTGGTTAAAAAAGCAGTGGATGGTTATTATGAAATGTTGTGGAATAATGTAAAGTAAGAATTAACCATAATCCTGACCTTCAAATCCTCATTAACATTTGGAGTCTATCCTTCTGGACCCTTGCAGAACATTTGGTCCTGTCCAAAACATCATGGAGACAATTGGTCCATGCCAAAGGTCCTTAAAATTTGGTCCTGTCCAAAGCTTCCACACTTAAAAAATGTCCATGGATTCAAATACCCTATAATGTTTATTTATACTTTTGATTTGCAGAATTAGGACATAAAAGCACTATCATATTTTACTGGCCCAATAATTGTGTTGTGGCTATTTGCCAATAATAACCCTTCTTGCCTCGGTAGCCTAGCTGGTAAGTAATAGCACGTGGAGTTAGGTAGATGGGTCGGTGTGAACCAATTGTCTCCGTGGACATTGTGAATAGGACCAAATGTCTGCTAATCTTCTGGACTATTTGTATGTGTGGATATTTGTATATTCACTTGAATTTCATATAGATTATATAATTAGAATAATGTTATATCACAATAACCAATTTTATTTAATATAATTATACAAAAAGTGTTTTTGTTATAATAAATATAATTGTATATCTGTATCTATATCTATATCTATATCTATATCTATCTATCTATCATCTATTTAAATACATGGATATCCCTTATCACTTTAATCACTATATAAAGCTTCACTATATTCATGTACCATAATTAGTTTATCCTATACTTCTTGATGCTTCCTGTAATATTCTCAATATAAACAGTGCCTGAGACATACTCATCATTTAATAAACATGTATTGAATAAGTGTTTAGACCTTGGCTATTTGGCTCATTTTCCCTTTCTCAGCAGTGTTTCATCTCTAGCCCCTGACATACTTCCTGTCTTCTGCACAAATCCTCAAAGCTGGCATACCTTGGTATTTCATCTTGGGCCAACCCTTTTCTCCTCCCACTTGCCTAGATTATCTCATTTGGTCAAACGACTTTAGTGGCTCCTGTATTTGTAACTCAAGCTCTGACTTCTCTGCTGAATCCCAGCACCTCCCTGAAATTTCAGCATGCGATTTGGCATTCTATTCAACATGTTAATCTGGTGTCCTGTGTAACACATTTAAAGAAACTCCTGATTTTCTCCCCCCCACCTCTACCAAATCTAGTGGCCTTTTATTCTTTCTACCTCAGTCAAACTCAGTTGTTTAAGTCAAAAACCTAGAGGCAATCCTTTATTCTTCACTTTTTCTCACCAAATCTATCAGTAACTTCTGTACATTTTGCTTCTAAAACAGGTTCTGAATTTGTTTGTATATCTGTGTGTTCCAGATCTCTATCCAAATCCTATTTCTTCATCATCTTTTGTTTGTTTTTCTGCTATTGCTTCGAGGAATTCTTCCTGGGTCCACTCTTGCCCCCAGCTCCCCAAATGTTAGATTCCACAAAGTGACATGAGGAGTATTTAAATATACAATCCAATCAAATGACTGCCCTGCAAAATCCTCCTAAAGCCTTCCCATCCACTTCAAATAAAACTAAAATCTTTTTATCATAACCCCAAATCACAAATAGCTTCCCTCCCCCAGCATTCCCTATCACTTTACCCTATTTCACTTTTAAATTTTTATAGTTACTTTGTATGTATGATAATTTGTTTATTTCTTGTCTCCCTCAGTAGAACATAAATAAAACAAAAGCAGGAATCTTGTTCTTGCATATTCCTTCATCTGTAGAAATAATGAGGAATTACTGTACTGAATCTTTCTCCCACTTCGCTTTTCACCCTCCTTTAATGAATTACCTGATTTTGACATTTATTTTCTTGAATTTCTATTTTAGTCTATTAGATTGTAATTTTAAATTATTTACCTTTAAAATTTTTATAACTATAGCTGTTTTTGAAATTTTATTTAGACCAAATTTGATAAGTGTATTTTCCAATATTCCAATATTTGCAAGTCTTTTTGTTTGCTGTGTTTTAATCTTTGTACCTATGATACAAAGTATCTTTGTATGAATCTTTGCATATTTGGTTATGAATTTCTTCCACCAATACAAATAACAAGCAACTTTGTTGGTCAAAGCAATATTGATTAAAACCCTTTCTCAAAAGAGGTATTGATATGTAATGATTTTATAACAGATGTTTACCAATTAATTATTTTTATTGATTTTTTTTTAGTACAGACCTAAAGTCTTCTTTCAGTTTAAGAACGTTTTTTTCTATTATGCTTTCCAAACATTCTGTTCTTTTCTTCAAAAATTTTAGTTATTCCTATGAAGAGTCTCCACTATTTTTTCTTCCATATCTATGATCTCTGATTACTTTTATATCTTTGTTCTTTTCCTTTGAATTTAAGCCTGCATTCCACATTACTGATCTATTTTTCTGCAATAACAATTCTGTTCTTTTCATTTTTTGATGTAGTTTTAATTTTACAATAGTATTTTTTTCCCCTTACATTTTGCTTCTCTTGTCAGTTCTCTTTCCATTTCAGCCTCCCTTAGCTCGATTTTCTTTTCAGCTATGTTCAGGCTATGTACACAGCCTAAGCTAGGTGCTTATGAAAGATAAGAAGGTTAGCATATGGATAGTGCTTTTAAGGAGCCAGTGGTCTTGTTGACAGGCAACTTGAGGGCACCTGCCTCTTACTCCAGGGGAATTTAGGTGTCCTTCTCTGTGCTCCAGTTGGATGTTTCAAGTGGATAAAGACCACAGAGCTCATCATACTCTGGACTTAATTATTATCTATCTCTTTAGACTTTGAACTTTGAAAGGACAAGAACTTTGTCTTACTTGACGTGCTTCCCTAGAAGGTAGTACAGCAACTGGTACGAAGTGGGCCTTTTAGAAAATTTCATGAATTTAATAAATAAATAAGTGGGTGAATATCAAGAAAATTTTAATTTAACTGTAGTTATGCAAGTTATTTGTTGACCTTTGCAACCTAATAGTTTAAGTACTATTCGTATTTGAAAGGACACTGGAATTTCCCCACGTTATGAGCTTATTGTCAAGTATCTGCCTCTGTTTCTTTTTTTAACATTTAAAATTCCATACATAGCTTTACTAACAATTGTCACCCCAATAAACTTTAATAAAAGTAAATAAATAAATTAATATTTACAATGAAAATTGTCTTTTCTTTTTTTCCAGCTTTGTTGAAATATAATTGACATGATTTTGTGCAAGTTTATGGTGTACAATGTGATGATTTGATGCACATATATATTGAGAAATGTTTACCAAAATAAGGTTAGTCGACACATCTTTCACCTTACATAGTTTCCATTTTTTGCTGTTGTTATGGGAAGAACACTTAATATTTATATTAATTAATTTATTTGAGTTGTCTTTTTCTTAACTAAAAAAGGTTTCAAACGTTTTTAAAAAGTTTTAAAACGTTGTAAACTTTCTTCTTAGAATTGGTTTTTGTTATATTTCATAAGTTTTGGTATATTGTGTTTCTATTTTGTTTGAAGATGTTTTTAACTTCCTAATTTCTATCTTGTTTAACCCATTGATTATTCAGGAGTGTGTTGTTTAATTTCTACATTTATGTGAATTTTCCAGTTTTCCTTAAGTTATTAATTTCTACTTTCAAACCATTGTGATTAGAAAATATACTTGGTAGGGCTTCAGTCTTTTTAAATTTGCTGAGACTTATTTTACAACCTAACATGTGACCAATCCTGGAGAATATTCCATTTGCACTTGAGAAGAATGTGTATTCTGTTGCTGTTGGATGGAAATATCTGTATATATCAGTTAGGCCCATTTGGCTTAAGTATAGTTCAAGTCCAACTTTTCCTTATTGGTTTTCTGTCTGGATGACCTGTCTATTGTTGAAATTGGAATATTGATGGCCCCTGCTATGCCATCTTCTTAATTGTTTCCTGGATGTTTTGTAATTCCTTTGTTTCTTTCTTCTCTTGATCTCTTCCTTTGTGAATTGATAATATTCTATAACAGTATACTTTGATTTTCTTCTCTTTGTCTTATGTGTATTTACTGTAGGTTTTGCTTTGTGGTTACCCTGAGACTTACATGAAACCTCTTAGAGAGATAATAGCCTATTTAAGCTGAGAACAACTTAATTTTCTCACATATAAAACCTCTACCCTTTATTTTATGTTTTTGATGTCATAATTCACATCTTTTTATATAGTGTATCCATCAAAAAATTATTGTAGCTACAGCTATTTTAAATATGTCTGTCTGTTAACCTTCATTGTAGTTTAGTGATTAGCACATCACCATATTACTGTATTCTGGTTTTGACTATATATTTATCTTTACCAGTGTATTTTACATTTTCATATGTTTTAATGTTACTAATATAGTTTAATTTCAGCTTGAAGAACAGGTCTAGTTGTAATGAATTCACTCAGCTTTTGTATTCCTGGGAAATTCTTTAACACTCCTTTATTTTGAAGGGCAACGGTGCCAGGTAAAGTATTCTTGGTTGACAGTTTGTACTTTTAGTGCTTTGAATATATCATCTCACTCTCCGGGCTTGTAAGTTTTCTGCTGATAAAACCGCTGGTAGGCTTATGGGGGTTCCCTTGTAAATGACAAGCTTTTTTTCTCTTATTGCTTTCAAGATTCTTTCTTTGTCTTTGGTCTTTGACAGTTTTGTTATAATATATCTTGGAGATTTCTTGAGTTGCATTTGCTTAAGGACCTATGAACTTCATGATCTTGGATGTCCGAATCTTTCCCCTCTTTTGTGAAGTCCTTAGCCGTTATTTCTTTAAATAAGCTTTCTGCCCTTTTCTTGCTCTCTTCTCTTTCTAGGATAATGATAATTTATAAATTGTTTCTCTCCAATGGTGTCCCATAAGTCCTGAAGGCTTTCTCTTTCCTTTTAATCCTTTTTTTGTTTTTGCTCTTTTGACTGAATACTTTCAAATGATCTGGTGTGTTTTTTTTAAATCCTGTTCACTGATTATTTATTCTTCTCTGTCCAATCTGCTACTGAAGCTCTCAATTTAATTCTTTAGTTAAATCATTTTATTCTTCATCTCCAAAATTTCTCTTGGCTCGCCCTTCCTTCCTTCCTTCCTTCCTTCCTTCCTTCCTTCCTTCCTTCCTTCCTTCCTTCCTTCCTGTCTTTCTGTCTTTCCTTCCTTTGCTTTCTCTTTGTTGAACTTATTATTTTGTTCTTGAATTGTTTTCTTGATTTCATTAAATTGTTTACATGTGTTCACTTGTAGTTCTCTGAACATCTTTAGAACAACTATATTGATTTATTTGTCAGGCAATTCATGTATTTCCATTTCTTTGGGGTTATTTGCTGGGTGTGTATTGTGTTTCTTTGTGGTGTCATATTTTCCTGATTCTTCATAATCTCTGTAGTCTTGTGTAGATGTCTGCACATTTGAAAAAGCAGTAACCTCTTCCAAACTTTATAGACTGAGTTTGGTAAGGAAAGAACTTTACCAGTAAGTGGGAACATACTGGAGCATGCTGTGAGCCTGGGTCTAGTGGTGCATGGCACAAAGTGCAAGGGCATGTGGCAGTTCTGGGTCCAGGGAGACATGACGTCTCATCAACTCAGGCCACTGGGTTCTATGGCACTGACAACTGCAACTGTGTGGTCCTTGGAGAGTGCTGCAGGACACCTGCAGTGGCTACAAGGGCTTTTGGGTCTTCAGTGACACTCCCAGTCCCAGGTTCAGTGTCTGGGACTAGGGAAGGTGGTGGTGGTGGTTGGAGCCAGTGGTATGCACACACTTGTATATCAGTTACAGAACAGGTTCCTGTGTAATAGCAGGGATGGTTTTAGACACACCATAATGGTGGGGGACAGGGTCAGCAGTAGGGGTTGGGGCCAACTGTGGGTACACTAGCAGCTACAGGAGCCCTGCCTATCAACATGCACTCCTTTGGCTGCAGAGATTTGCCATGGGCACATGCATGTAGTGAAGCCAGTGACAGGAGTTGGGCCAGTGGGGTGCAGTTGCACAGCTGCAGGGGCTAGTTGCATGTGAATCCAGTGATGCAAGCCTATGACAAGAAACAGGGCTGAATCCAGGCACATAAGCAGCTCTGAGGGCCCTGGCTGTCAGTATGCACTTCTATGATTGCAGTATCTAGCCACAGGCAGTGGAGGCTGGTGACAAGAGTTGAGCTGCTGGTATGTAGGTGTACAGCTGAAGGGGTTAGCACAGAGCATGTGAATCGTGGTGGGGGTTGCTGCAAGGGTCCAGGCTGGCAGTTTGTATTTGTATAACTACAGAGACTAGGGCTGGCTGCTGTTGCATATCCTGGGCTCCAGTGAGGGCGGGCAGGGTTGGGGAGGGGGCAGTGGAAGCTGGGAGGGACTCAGCAAGCTGGATTCTGTGAATGCAAACATCTGTGGGACAAAAACCTAAATGATGAAATTTGCAGGGGGTTCATGGTGTCTGTGCTGGCCATTGGTTTCTTTAGCAGCAAAAGATGGTGAAGTCTCTGCAGAGCAGTTCACTGGGAACTGCTGTCACTCCCACTGCATGACTAATACTGGCATTGATAGCCCCTGCTTTTTTGGTTGTTATTGTTTGTTTGTTTTCCTAGCAGTCTCTAGATGTCTGAAGTTTGCTGGGCTCTAGATGGGTCCTTTCATGCAATGTGCCAAAAGGCTGGGGAAGCTGGTCACTCATCTGCTCTCCCTTTTCCAGTGATAGGAACTCTTTTAAGCCAAAAAGTACCCCTTGGCACCAAGCAGTGCTGGCCTGGGGGGATGGGATGATGCACACAAAATGAAGCTGTGTTTCTTTTTGAGAGTGTGTGTGGTTATTGTCAGGTTTTTTGTGCTACTGTGTCGCTGAAGCTTCTTAACTGGACTCCTGGGCTCTCTCAGAGCTTTATATATTTATTTATTTTTAATTAAATTTATTGGGGTGACATTTGTTAATAAAATTCTATAAGAAGTGTACAGTTCTATAATACATCATACATACATAATATAAATATATATATATATATATATATATATATATATATATATATATATATATATATATTGCATTGTGTGTTCACCACCCAAAGTGAAATCTCTTTCCATCACCATATAGTCTTAGAGCTATTTTTGTGCACGGAAACTGTCTAATTCTTGGGGATGGAGGCTGAGGTATCTTACTTCACCATCCTGGTCAAAAATTCTGCCTCTGTTTTTATGAAAGAATTATTTGCTTCAGTGGGGTGGAGGGATAGCAAAAAAGAACTTTGAAAATACCAGAGTAGCTCAGTTGTACTAAAAGTGGTCATGATACATAACAAATTATTAAAATATTAGGTTGGTGCAAAAGTAATTGCAGTTTTTGCAATTATTTCTAACCTTTTAACCACAATTACTTTTCTACCAACCTAATAGCTTACTTAATAAATTATCAATTTATTTATAGAACTAGTTTACATATTTGGACTATCATAATCAGTGAAACAGTCTATGCAGACTCAGTAATTGCAATTCTCCTTCCAAATGCGACACAAAGCAGAACTCTTTGGAATATAAGCATGAATATTTAGAGTGGCTTTCCACAGTTCTTCTTCCTAAAGCCTGGTGATCACCTTTGAATGATTCTTCATTACACTTCCAGAACTGGAAAACGTTGTAGAAGTCTGTTTGGTAGTCTTCTTATAGAATGTACTGGGAGTTTGGGAAACGCAGACTCCAGGCAACAGGAGCGTCAGGAGCCTCATCTTGAATTCTGATTGGTCAGTGGTACCTGTTTCAAACTGTTGACAAATCTACCCTTTTATGAGGGAACCTTTGAAACTCAAATAAAATAGCTTTTGCAAATTTGTCTCCTTTATTTGCTTTTCTTAAGTTCAGATTGTAAACTCAACTTTAAAATTTTAATGCTGTTGTTCCTCCATTTCTGTAATTTTGGTATCAAGGTAATGTTGGCCTTATAAAATGGGTTAGGTAGTATTGTCACCTCTTCAATTTTTTGGAAGAGTTTGAGTAGGGCAGGTATTAGATCCTATTTGAATGTTTGGTAGAATTCACTAGTGAAATCTTCTCGTTCTGGACTTTTGCTTTTCGGAAGCTTTCGGATGACTGATTCATTTTCCTTACTGTTGATAGGTCTATTTAGATTTTCCAATTCTTCATGATTCAGCCTAGGAAGGCTTCATGTTTCTAAAAACATGTCCATTTCTTCTAGTTTGTTGAATTTGTTGGCATACAGTCTTTCCTAGTATTCTTGGATGATCCTTTGTATTTCTGTGGCATCTGTGATAACATCTCCTTTTTCATTTCTGGTTTTGTTTATTAGTGTCTTTTCTCTTTTTATCTTAGTAAGTCTAGCCAAGGGTTTGTCAATTTTGTTCATCTTTTCAAAGAACTAGCTCTGTGTCACATTAATTTTTCTATTATCTTTTTGTTCTCTATTTTATTTAGTTCTGTTCTGATTTTTATTATGTCCTTCTTTCTGCTCACTTTAGGTTTCATTTATTCTTTTTTTAGTTCTTTAAGGTGTAACATGAGGTTATTTATCTGGCATTTTTCTTGTTTCTTGATACGCCTGTAATGATATAAATTTCCCTCTTAAAACTGCTTTCGCTGCAGCCCCCAAATTTTGGTAGGATGTATTTTCATTCTCATTGTTTCTATGTATCTTTTGATCTCTCCTCTTATTTCTTGATACAATCATTCTTTAAATGTATGTTGTTTAATCTCCACATACTTGTGGTTTTTCCTGCTTTCTTTTTCCAGTTGATATCTAATATCAGTGGATTGTGATCAGATAATATGCGTGGTACGATTTCAATCTTCTTAAATTTGCTGAGGTTAGTTTTATGTCCCAATGTACAGTCTATCCTTGAGAATGTTCCATGTACAGTAGAAAAGAATGTATAGTCTGATGTTCTAGAATGAAGTGCTCTACAAATGTTGATTTTGTCTATTTCATCTATTGTGTCATTTAGGACTGCTATTTCTTTATTTGTTTTATGGTTGTGTGACCTATCCATTGCTGTCAAATATGTATTTAGGTCCCCTAGTATAATAGTGTTTTGATCAATTTCTCCCTTTATTTCTGTTAGTAGTTTTTTGGTATATTTTGGTGCTCCCTGATTGGGGGCAGAAATATTGATGATGTTATGTCTTCTTGTTGTATAGTCCCCTTTATCATTATGAAATGTCCATCTTTGTGTCTCGTTATCTTTTTATCCTGAAGTCTGTTTCATCTGATATCAGTATGGAAACACCTGCATTTCTCTGAATACCATTTGTTTGGAGTTTCAATTTCCACCCTATCACTTTGAGTCTATATTTGTTCTTGTAGCTGAGATGTGTCTCTTGGAAGCAGCATGTGGTTGGGTTTAGTTCTTTGATCTAATCTATGACTCTGTGCCTTTTTATTGGTGAGGTCAGTCCATTTTCATTTAGGGTGATTATTGCTATATGAGGATTTCCTATCATTCTTTGGTTTTCTAGTAGGACTGTGTCTTTATTGCCTTTTCGTTGCTATCTATTATTTCAGTGTGGTGTGTTCTATGATTTTCCCCTCTGTTTCCTCTTTTATTATGTTATATATTTCAGTTCTGGATTTTCTTTTGACCTGTTACCATTAAGTTTATCTAAAAGAAAGTTTCATATTTAGAGTATTCTGTTTTCTTCAGCATGCTTACTTTCTCCATCTCGTTATGCTGGTTCTGACCTTTAATCTCCCAGTTTTATGTTTTTGTTGTCACAGATTACCTCTATGTATGCTATGAGTTGATTCCTGTACTGCAGTAGCAAGTTGTCTTTTTCCTCAAGTTTTTTTCTTTTCTCCTTTACCCTGTATGTTATGTTTAAGTGTATAGTGTTCTATTTGGTGTTGAGGTTGCCATTTCTTGCTTCTGTCTGTTCATAATACTACTCATGGTTTTGTATTATTTTGCTTTTTTGTTTCAGGTTGAATAGTCTCCTTCAGTAATTCTTGTTGTGCAAGTCATGTGTTAGAAAATTCCCTCAGTTTCTGTATGTTTGGAAAGGTCTTTATTCCTCCTTCATATATAAAGGATATCTTTGCTGGATATATTATTCTTGGCTCATAATTTTTCTCTTTCAATAGTTTGACTATTTGTGTCCACTCCCTCCCAGCTTGTAGAGTTTCTGCTGAAAAATCTGATGATAATCTAATGGGCTTTCCTTTGTTGGTTACCGTCTTCTTTTCTCTGGCTGCCTTGAAGATTTTTTGTTGTTAATTTTTGACAGCTTCAATACAATGTGCCTTGAAGAAGTACTGTTGGGATTGAGGTAATTAGGTGTTCTATTTGCTTCTTGGATTCGAGGGTCCAGTTCTGTCCACAAGTTTTGGAAGTTCTCATCGACAATTTGTTTGAATATATTGTCTGTTCCCTTCTCTCTTTCTTCTCTTTCTGGTATGCCCATTATTCTTATATTGCTCTTTTTGATGGAGTCAGAAAGTTCTTGTAGAGTTCTTTCATTTCTTCTAACTCTCAAGTCAAGAAATGACTCTTCCATCTGTGTCATTTCCAGATTTCTATCTTCATTGTCACTAATTCTTTTCTCCACCTGGTCAGCTCTATTACGTAAACTGGTTATTTCATTCTTCGTTTCTTTTATTGAGTTCTTAATCTCCAGAAATTCTATTTGGTTCTTTTTTAAAATTTCAATCTCTTTGGTAAAAGGTTCATTTTGTTCTTTGATTTTGTTTCTGAGTTCATTAAACTGCCTGTCTATGTTTTCTTGCACCTAGTTGAGTTTTTTTCAGAACTGCAATCTTGAATATTCTGTCATTTAAGTCACATATTTCCATGTCTTTAAGTTCATTTTCTGGAGATTTTTTGTTTCTTTCTGAGCTGCCTTGCTACCTTGGTTATTCATGGCAATTAGTGAATTATTATTTCTCTTCCTAGCCTTCTACGGAGTGGGTTCTGCAATAGGTTGCTAGGTAGAGGTCTTTCATTTACTTTCCACAAGGTCTTGGTAGAATGCTTTATTTCCTTTCTAGCTGCAGCCTTTAATTTTCTCTCATGCTGTAGTGTTATATTTTCTCTGCACTGTTCTGGCTTCTCACACAATGGGATGATTCCCTGGAAGGTGGGCTTCTCTTCTGTGAGCAGATTGCCTGGGTCTTAGGTCACTGCCTTTGTTGGGGGATGTGGAAAGCTTCTGAAGTTCAGAAACTCTTTCTGCACCAGATTCAGGGCTTGTGTGTTTCCCTGACCCTGTTTACCCCTTTAAGTGATTTCTGTTGTGCATCTCTTAGTCTCGCTTTTCTGCTGTGCAGGGGAGTCCTTTGTGAAATTATAGTTATTCAATTTGTTGTAAATTCCAGGAGAGATTTCAAGAGGCCCACCTCACGCTGCCATTTCTATGACATCCATATTGTTTTCAATTACTCTCAACCTGCTTTGTACTTTTCAGTGTACAGGTCTTTCCTTCCTTTGCTAAATTTATTCCTTGGTACTTTACTTTTTATTGTGATTTTAAATGGGTTTGTTTTCTTCATTTTTCTTTCTGATATTTCATTGTTAGTATATAAGAATTCAACAGATTTTTGTATATTGGTTTCATATTCTGCAACTTTATTGTATTTTTTTATTGTTTCTAACAGTGTTTTGTTGGAATCTTGAGGGTTTTCTAACATAGTATTGTGTCATGTAAATACTGACAGTTTTGTTTCTTCATTCCCAATTTGGGTTCTTTTTATTTCTTTTTGTTGTCTACTTTCTCTTGCTAGAACTTCCAGTTTAGTTGAATAACAGTCACGAGAGTGAGCATCATTGTCTTGTTCTAGATTTTAGAGGAAAATCTTTCAGTTTTTCACCATTGGGTATGATGTTAGATATGAGGTTGTCATAATTGTATATGGCCTTTATTATGTTGAAGTACTTTCCTTATATACCCATTTTATTGAGTATTTTTTAAATCATAAATAGATATTAAACTTGTCAAATGCTTCTACTGCATCTATTGATAAGATCACATGATTTTTGTCTTTTAGTTTATTAATGTGGTTATCACATTATTGATTTGTGGATATCAAACCATCCTTGCATCCCTGGAATGAGCCCCACTTGCTCATGATGTGTGATCTTTTTAATATGCTGTTTTGTTTTATTTGTTAGTGTTTTGTTTAGGATTTTTGCATGTGTTTATTAGAGGCATTGGTCTGTTATTTTCTTTTTTATGAATTGTTCTTGCCTTGTTATGGTATCTCAGTAATGTTGGCCTCATAAAATCAGTTAGGAAGTATTCCCTTTTCTTCATTTTTTTTGGAAGATTTTGAGGAGGATTGGTATTAAGTCCTTTTTCAATGTTTGGTAGAATGTTGCCAGTGAAGCCATCTAGTCCTGGACTTTTTTGGGTGGGAGCAGGGAGGATTTTTATTACTATTTCAATTTCCTTACTAGTGATTGATCTATTTCCACTTCTTCAATATTCATTCTAGGAAGGTGGTATACTTTAAAAAAACTTTGTATTGCTTCTAAGTTATCTAATTTATGTCATGTAGCCTTTCATAGTATTCTTGTATAAACTTTTGTATTTCTGTGGTATTTAGTGTAACTTCTCCTCTTTCACTTCTAATTTTATTTAGTTGAGTCTATCTTTTCTCCTTAGTGAGTGTAGCCATATGTTTGTCAGTTTTTGTTTTTTTAAAGAACAAGCTCTTTGTTTCATTATTTTTTCTATTGTCTTTTTGTTCTCTATTTCAATTATTTCCTCTCTGATTTTTTTCCTTCCTTCTACTGACCTTGGGATTTGTTTGTTCTTCTTTTGTCTAGTTCTTTAAAGTATAAGAATAGCTTGTTTATTTGGGAGTTTTCTTATTTCTTGAGGTTGTTTTGTAATGCTATAAACTTCCCACTTAGTACTTAAAATTCTGTTATGTATGTCATATTTTAATTTTCACCTGTTGCTATGTATCTTTGATCTCTTCCTTTATTTCTTGTTTGACCCAATAGTTGTTCAATAACACGCTGTTTAATCTCCTCATATTTGTGGTTTTTCAAACTTCTTGTTGTTAATTTCTAGTTTCATACTGTTGTGATCAGAAAATATATTTCTTATAATTTCAATCTTATTTAATTTATTGTGACTAGTTTTGTGCCCTAACATATGGTCTATTCTTGAGAATGTTCCATGTGCACTTGAGAAGAATGTGCATTCTGTCATTCTGAGATAGAAAGTTCTATAAATCTCAATGAAGTCTGCTTGTTCTAATGGGTCATTTAAAAGAAAATTTGTCTACAAACTTTCTGTTTGGATTATCTGTTCATTGCTGTAAGTGGCATATTTAGGGCTCCACTATAATTGAATTTTGTTAGTTTCTCCTTTTCTCCTGTTAGTAATTGCTTTCTATATTTTGGTGCTCCCAGTTTGGCTGCATATATATTGATAAGTGTTATGTCTTATTGATGAATTGTCCCTTTATTATTATAAAATGTCCCTCTTTGTCTCTTGTTACTTTCTTAATTTGAATTTTTTTTTTTTTTTTTCTGATGTAAGTAGTCCTACACCTGCTTTTCTCTGGATGCCATTTGCTTAGACTATCGTCTTCAACCCCATCACTTTTAGTCTATATTTGTCTTGGGAGCTGAGATAAGTCTTCTGCAGGCAAGAAATAGTTGGGCCTTATTTTTAAATCAATCCTGCTAACTCTGTGGCTTTTGATTGGTGAGTTCAGTATATTGACATTTAAGGTGAAAATTGGTATGCAAGGACTTTTATCTTTTGTTTTCTGGTTGCTCTGTACCTTCAGTGTTTATTTTCCCTTGGAATTCTGTCTGCAATTTTAGTTTGGTGGTTTTCTATGATTTTTTCTTTATTTCCTCTTTTTTATGTTTTTGAGTCTCAGCTCTGGATTTTTGTTTGGTGTTTATCATTAGGTTTGTGTAAAATATCTCATACACACAATAGTCCTTTTTCTTTTCATTACTTCTTATCTCCATTCACCTGTACACATTCAGTCTTTTTCTGCTTTCCTTTTATGATTTTGTTGTCACAAATTATCTTTTTTATGTTGTGCATATTTTTTACCAAATTGCAGTAGTTATAGTTATTTTTAATACTCTTTTTCCCAGCCTTTATTTTATAAATAAATGTTTAATATCCTATTCTGAAGTAGATTTGCAGATTCCTGCTTCTGTCTGTCTGTCATTTTACTCAAAATTTTTATACTTTTGTCTTTTTGTTCCAGGTAGAAAAGCTTCTTTCAACATTTCTTGTAATGCAGGTCTTGTGGTGGTAAATTCTCGTAGTTTTTCTTTTCTAGGAAAGCCTTTATTTCTCCTTCATATCTGAAGGATAACATTGCTGGTTATATTGTCCTTGGCTGATGGTTCTTCTCTCTCAATATTTTGAATATTTCCTTCCCTCTCTCTTGTAATGTTTTTAATAAAAAAATCTGATGATAATCTAATGGGGTTCCCTTCATAGGTTATAGTCTTTTCTCCCCCCGCTGGCTGACTTGAAAACTCTTTCTTTGTCAATAACTTTTGACTGTTTGAATAAAATATGTCTTGGAGAAGGTTTTTTTTTTGTTTTGTTTTTTTGTTTTTTTTTTTTTTGTGTGTGTGTGTGTGTGTGTGTGTGTGTGTGTGTGTGTGTTGATATAATTAGGTGTTCTCTTAGCTTCCTTTATTCTAAAGTCCATGTTTGGGAAATTCTCATCTATTTTTTTTTTTTTTTTTTCTGTAGGTTCTCTGTTCCCTTCTCCTTCTCGTATGCCTATTATTCTTATGTTGCAATTTCTACTGGACTCAGATAGTTCCCATAGGTTTTTTTTCACTTTTTGAAATTTAGTTCTCTTTTTCCTCCTGAGTCATTTTTAGTTTTTTATCATTGAGCTTGTTAATTCTCTTTTCCATCTGGTGTGCTCTATTTCCAGTGCTTTCTAATATAGTCTTCATCTAATTTATTGAGTACTTCAGTTTCAGAATTTGTGGTTTGGTTCTTTTTTACAGTTTCAGTCTCTTTGGTAAAGTACTCCTTTTGTTCATTAATTTTATTCCTGAACTCATTGAACTGCCTGTCTGAGGAAAGGAAAATGCCATGTAGCCACTGAGATAGTGGGTATCTCTTCTGTGACTGGATCTCCTCATTTTGGGGGCACCAAAATTGTGGTGGGAAAATGTGGTGGGTGTTGGATAATCAGTTTTATGAGCTCCCAGTGCTGCCTACTTTTTACTAATGGTCACTGGCACTGCTGTGTTTTTGGAGGATTCTCCACTGCCTTTACCAGAATCTGCTGAGATGGGTGGGGTGGGAGGGTCAAGTTCATGATTTCAAGGTGCCACAGCCTGCTGCTAGCAATGGCTGTCAGCATTGCTGTATCATTTCATACATCTTAATTTTATCTACCTGGCTTTGTCAAGATGGGTGGAGTAAGGGAGTCAAGTTTGTGATCTTGCAGTCCTGCCTCTTGCCAGCAATGGGTGTTGGAATTGCTGTACTGTTTAAAGCTTCCCAGCCACCTCTACTGGTGTCTGCCATATGGGGAGGGAGGAAGGAAGATTCCTTTTCCTAGGGATCAATGCTTCTGCCCCTATTACACTCAAGGCCTTAATGTGAGGGCTGAATCTCCACTTGTCCATGACTACCATGCTCACTGGAGCTGTGGTGGGTGCTGAACTGCATCTGTGGCTTCAGTCTCTGTCCTTACCCCCATTCCACTTCCTCTACTCATTTCAGTATGTCCACCTTCAGATGTTCTGATGCATGGATCTTTCAGGCATGTCTGTATGTTGTGCAGGGGATCTTTTGTTGAGTTACAATTCTCTGAATTATTATAAGTTTAAGGAGAGAAACAAAGGAGTCGAGTCTCCTCACTCTGCCATGATGCTGATGTCACTCTTCCAAAAGTTTATTTCTCAGTCCTCTACCACACTTGTCGTTTAATTTCTGCCCTCAATTTTCCAGGGCTGTGATGCACAACACTCACATTTCCGCTCTGGTTCGCAAGATTCCAACAGTTATATAAGAGCAGAGTCAACTGCCAATTAGCAAATAAATCATTTTGAATCAGTCTAAGAGTCAATCTTTCTTCATCCAGCTTGCTATAGATGTAAATGGATGAAATAACAGGAGGTACATCTGCAATATTAGATCCATTGTGCAAATTGTCCATATTCTACTTGAAAGGTTGGGGGAAAATAGCAGAATAAATGGTCATATTTCTTAAAGTAAACCTGGATGAAAATCATGAATTTTTCTAGCATTATAAAATATTTAAGGAGTATTCTTGATTAATACATTGTTTGTATTTTCAGTATATTAACAAAAATAGGTTAATTAATTGACAACCCTCAATATTCATCTAAAGTCCAAACTTTGGACCAGTCAATGTCTACCTTGCTTACACCATCCCAGATCACTTAATCAAGGGTGATCTCTGGGCATTTGACTCCAACATCAGGATTTTAATAATTCCCTCAGGTGACTGTAAAAAGCAGCCAGGGTTGATAACCACTGTCTTAGCTATTTCCCATCCAAGAGCCATTTGATTTGACTCTAAACAGTTAAATGGACTGCATTTTATTCTCATATATGAAAAATCTTGTCATATCTTTTATAAACATGATATAATGAAGTACCTCACTCCCTTTGATATAAAAAAATCAGATGTTCAGAGTTGAAATTTGCTTTGCTAGAAATGTACAGTGAAGAGAAGATCATCACGAATGTAAATCAATTATACTGGTAATCTGTTTAATTACAGCAATGTTAAGTGTGGTGTGAAATATATGACTACAGCGGTGATACTAATTGCTTTGGTTAGCTACTAAGGAAAGAAAAGAGGATCTTTCTATTTTGAAACAGCCAAACCATAATCAACAAAGGTCATTCCAAAGTAAAATGTGTGTGTGTGTGTGTGTGTGTGTGCGCGCGCGTGTGTGTGTGCACACACACGTGCACATTTGGATGTGCATATGTGCATGTGTATGAGTGTGTATATGTGCATATGTGTGTTTTTATGTATTTGTGGATGTGTGCATGTAAATGTGCATGTGTGTATGTATATGTGCATATGCATATGTTAATGTGTATATATGTGTATATGTGTGTTTCCTGAGCGTTTAGTCATGTCCAGTGAGGAGCAGATTCCTGCATTTTACTGTCTAGATGTTCCTCCTAGTTGAACTAGTGTCTTAGCATGGGCTTCCACAACAAATACCACAGATTTGTTGGCTTAAACAACAGACATTTATTTCTCACAGTTCTGGGGGCTGGAGAGTACAAAATCAGGGTGCCAGCGTGATCAAGTTCTGATGTGGGTCCTGTTCTTGGCTTGAAGATGGCAGCCTTCTCACTGTATCCTCACATGGTACAGAGAGAGTTTTGGTGTTTCTTCTCTTATAAGGGCACCAGCTCTATCAGATCAATGCTCCACCCTTATATTCTCATTCAACCTTAATCACCTCCTAGAGGTCCTATCTACAATGCAGTCATATAATGGATTAGGGCTTCAATATCATCTTGGGGAGAAGGGGCACAATTCAGTCCATAGCAACCCGAGTCTATTCTCTTACTTAGGATGAAACTAGTGCTACTTTCATTGCTGTAGCAAGTGCACAATGCCAAGAACTGAAGCAGGTCATTGGGAAATAAAACACATGATACTTATTTCAGACAATGCCTTGCCTGAATTTGTACCTCTGCGCAGTATTTTAAGAAATTGAGAGCTGAAGTTTTATTCACTTCTACATGTACTTCTTTGTATTAGCCCTGTTCCCTGAGGAAAGTGCAAAACCTGCTTGTCCAAACCACTCGCATGTGAAGAATGTGAAGTAAGAGTCAAGGGAGTGTGGAGTTGGAGATCAAATAGCCTTCCAGTTATCAGCTTCCCCAGTCACTTGTCCTTGAAACTTTTCAGCTCTCATGCTTGGTTTCAGATTTACCTCAGCTTTTTTCTTCTTTTTTTTCTAGCAGAAAAAATCTCATGTTTCCATAAAACAATGAATTATTAACATGAAAGTGCAGAGGAATTGGTTACTCAACATAAGCACCTGCCTCTATTGACTTGAGAGATGACAGTTATTGAACACCCCTGCTCTTTGTCCTTTGTGTTGTCTCTAAGGATCTCATTCTTGCAACATATTTATTATATAATCACTGTGACACCAAACACAAGACATGGTGTGCTGTGCTGTGGCACTAGGATTGTGGCACTAAGACATATGCTGATAAGTTTTCCTGGTATAATTGATGATAATAATGACAGAGTGGAAACCAAATATGTGCCAAATTCTGTGCTAAGTGTTTTAATAGGGTATCTCCATTCTTATAAAAATCCTATGATAGAGGTAAAGTCACCCCTATTAAATAAGAAACTAAGTGTGACAGCTGATAGAAACTAATAAAAAATGATAGTGCATTTATTTTCATCCTTTCCTTCTTTTTTAAGAAGAAAAACAACTGATTAAATGGGAATGGCAGAGGTAAAAAAAATTCTGAGTGGAAAAAGGGACTGCTACAGCCACAATGCAACCCATAACCATAGCAGATACAGACATCAGCACGGGTTCTCCTGACTAACCTCTGAGGTTAACCAGCTTTTAGCACCGATTCTTTCATATCTAATAAACATGCTTGTGCATATATCTTCAACTGTTTTGCCCAAACTTCAGAGAGGCTCTGAATCCACTTAGGTAGAATCCCAATGTATAGTTTATTGGTATCAACATCTATGTTGCTAGGAAATAATAAATAGAAGTCTTCTTTAAATAGCTTAAACACTATAGAAAGATATACTTTAAACACACTTTACCAGCGAAGATTATAAGATTTGGGAGCATGAAGAGATTTCATAGAATTTTAGGTCAAAAAGCACCTTGAGATGGCCCCAATGTTTAACGTTGAACTTAAATACAATTACATCTAATTTTTCCCTGTTATTTTACAATTGAAAAACCTGGAGGATGGAGAGATTAAATGTCTTGTCTAACGCCACGTAACTTGCTAATTGTAGAGTCAGGGCAAAAACCCAGATGTGTTTGCTCCAAACTCAGTGCATGTGCATGAATGACACTGCCTAGTTACTGGAGATTAAATATTAGTTTCAGAGTCATATTATTTTCCTTCGTGTCAGGCAATATGCTAATCAAGATTTAATGAATTAGCAGCTCTCTTTGATAAAGACTTATTGCAAATGTTACAACTTGGGCATCTAAATTCCTATCAGTCTATTTAAAATCTTTGAAACTTGAGTGAGAGTGCTCCTTCAGTTGCGTCAAAGGGATAGTCATTGGTGACACGTTTTTCTTTAGGAGACCAGGCTCCCACTAACTGCCTTCCATTGGTAGGATGAAGGGCAAGGAGGAGGAAGCTGCCATGTTTCCCAAAGAATTATATTTTGCAGTATTACTTGAAGAAAAACAGAACTGTGATTTAGTGACTTTGAAGATATTATCATCTCTTTATTAGGATAAATTCTTAGATTCTAAAGTTTTTCTCTAAACAACGTCTGTTCATTCTTTTACCACTTACCTGTTCACAGTGAAAGATATTCTTTGTCATTTTAGCATATGTATTAAGAGCCTGAACTGAAGATATATCAGCTTTGGTTTCAAATTATCTTACTGCATGGGTGCTGTTGAGCAGGAAACTTAAAATAAGTCTTGTGTGAAATGAGGATAATATTGTGGAGCACAACCCCAGTAGTTAGCATGAAATAAATACCAGGTATTGTTATTCATCATAAAACAATGATAGTATAGGTTACTAACCTTCATGTAGAATCCACAAATCTTCAATTTATTCTTTACTACATTGAGTTTGATTAATGTTTTGAGCAAACTGGACTGTTTACTATTTTGTGCTCTCCTCTTATAATAAATGAAAAATGTTTTTTATTATTTGAAACTTTCATGACATTTATTTTTATGTTAGAATTGTCATAAACAATTTCAGTAATTTTTAGCATATTAGGATAATTCAGTAATATTTCTTAAATACATAGAAGCTCTGATGTCTTTAGAAGACATAGGCTGTATTAGCAAATATTTCTAATTAAGCCTGAGGATTCTGCCTGAAAATAAATTTGAAAATTTCCACCAAAGTAATTATTAAAGCCACAGACTTCTGACTTCTGATGTGAATCTAGATATAGATATAATTTGTAAAATTTATTTAACTATTGCATTTTTGTGTAGGTTTTATTGATGTTGCAATTTGGAGGAGTTGAGAAAGGAACTTATACAAGTCTGCTAGAACATATATTCCATGGAAAAGATGCTAAATTTTACTTGATTGTTAAGGCAGAGTAGTTTTAGTGGGAGAAGCCTGTCCATTTTAGACTTGTGGTATACCGTGCCACAAGCTCATTAGACCATAGTGAGCTGTGGTCTAGTAATAGTTAAAAAATTAGCTCATTTGAACTTGAAACCTTAGAATCACCATCTTGGCATGATGTTGAGATGTGTCCATCTTGGTGAGCAACTCCTCACTCTTTATATTTTCTTCTCTGGGTTTCTCTTGGGCTATGCTCCAATAAAATTGCCCTCCCCCAATTCACTCTCTTTGCTCTCATTTATTTAGCTTTTTGAAATAGTACTCAATTTTAAAACATTTATTTGAGGAGGTTTTGTAGCCAAAGCTAGCTAGCTAGTTAAACAAACAAACAAACAAACAAACAAACAAATAAATAACACTCTCATTGACTTTTCTCATGTAAAACTTAATTTTTCTATTTTTTCCCCCTTTAAGCACATTACTCAAGATTCCCATGTGAGTCTGACTGGAAGAGATTCAAGAGAATTCCATAATGGAATCACTTAACATTTGTTTTGCTCTGGCTTTCTTTTTGTGTTTTTGGAAAGAGACATTTGAGAACAAATGATAATTAGCAAAACTAATTGGCACTGAATATTGTTTTATGCTCATCAGTCAACTTCTTGTAGTTCTGTAACTTATCACATGTGTTGACAGAAAGAATTGAATAACAAAAATTCTTTAGACCCTGCTTTTCGGATCTATCATTCCTTGCAAGTTTTGTTAAAAGATAAACTGAGGCATTAAAAAAAATTTAGTTCCTTTTTCTGTCACTCTTATTTGTATAATATCTCAAGCAGCTTTAATACAATTAAAAAATTAGAATTACTTCTATATATGAGATGAAGTTCTGAATCATATTTTTAAACTTCGTAATGACCTGAAATATTTCTAATTAGCAATCTTTAAAATAGTTTTTGAATTTGTAGCAGAGTCTAAACATCTGGCAATGTGATTTCAAATATCCTGTCTTTTTACATCTGAGATTCAGTTTGACAATTATATATATAAACTAGAATTCTAAGATTCATAAATAAAGAGAATTATTTTTGTTAGCTTTCTTGAGGTGTAATTAAAGTATGTAACTCGACAAATTATGACAAATGTAAAAAGTCATATAGCCACCACCACTATGATATTGCAGCATATGTTCATCATTTCCTGGTACCTGATTTGCAATCAATGCCCTTGTCCCACCACCTGGTCTCTGGCAATCACTGATTACCTTTCCTTTTTCCACTGTTTCGCATTTTCTAAAATTTTATGCTAATGGAATTATACAGTCTGTAATCTTTTGTGTCTAGATATTTTTCTACTTAAGTTATGTTTTTGATATTCCAGGACGTAGGTGAAAGAATCATTAGTTTGTACCATTTTATCAATGATTAGACAATCCCATTTATCACTATGCCACAATGTTTATCCGTTCACAAGTCAATGGACATTTGGGTTTACTCCAGTTTTTGGATATTGGGAATAAAACTGCTATGTACATTCATACAGAAGTCTGTGTGAATATATATTTACATTTTTCTTGTGTAAATATCTAGATGTGGAATGTCTAGGCTAGGTCTTTTAGTAAGTGTATTCTTAAATTTATAAGAAATTGTCAAACTAATTTTTTTTTTTAGTGTTTAGACATTTATGTAATTTAAGAAATTATCCTGCTGACTAGTCTAGTACCCATCTGGCACTAGGTAATACCTAATAATTACCATATTATTGACTATATTCCCTATACTTCACTTTACGTCCCCATGAATATTTTGTAACTACCAATTCGTACTTCTTATTCCCTTCACTTTTTTCACCCATCCCCCAAAAACCCTCCCACTTGGCAACCATCAAAATATTTTCTGTATCTATGAGTTTCTCTTTTGTTTGTTTATTTTGTTCTTTAGATTCTGTATATAAGTGGAATCACATTGCATCTGTCTTTCTCTGTCTGACATAGTCCACTCAGCACAATACCCTCCAGGTCCACGAGTGTGGTAGGGTACCTGGAGGGTATTGTGCTGAATGGACTATGTCAGACAGAGTCAAACCCATTCCCTTCCTTGGCTGACCAATATTCTGTTGTATATATGTACCACCTCCTCTTTATTCATTCATCCATCAACAAATACCTAGGCTTGGCCATTGTAAACAATGCTGCAATGAACATATAGATGCACACATTCCCTCAAAGTAGCATTTTGGGTTTCTTCAAATAAATACCCAGAATTAGAATTACTGGGTTGTTCTTTGTCTCTTGTTATAGGCTTTGTTTTAAAGTTTATTTTGTCTGGTGTAAGTATGGCTACTCCAGCTTTTTTTTTATTTTATTTTTTTGTTTTCATGAAATATCTTTTTTCCATCCCTTTACTTTCAGTCTGTTTGTGTCTTTGAATTTGAAGTGAATCTCTTGTAGGCAGCATGTGTAAGGGTTTTGTTTTCTTATCCATCTAGTCCTTTTTTTATTGGAGACTTAATCTATTTACACTGAAAGTAATTGTTGATAGATGTGCAGCTAGTGCCATTTTACAGTTCATATTTTTATTTATTTATTTATTTATTTATTTATTTATTTATTTATGTAATCGTAAAGAAGTCCCTGTAACATTCCACTAGTTTGATAGTGATGAGTTTCTTCAGCTTCTTCTTTTCTGGGAAGCTCTTTATCTATCTTTTGATTTTAAATGATAGCCTTGCTGGGTAGAAAAATCTTGGTTGTAGGTTCTTGCCTTTCATCATTTTGAATATTCATGCCAATCCCTTCTGGCCTCCAAAATTTCTGTTGAGAAATCAGCTAATAATCTCATGGGAGCTCCCTTTTAAGTTATCACCTTTCTCTTGCTGTTTTTAGGATTCTCTCTTTGTCATTGACCTTTACCATTTTAATTATAATGTGTCTTGGTGTGGGCCTGTTTTGGTTCTCTTATTTAGGACTCTGCACTTCTTGGGCTTATATGTGTATTTTCTTCACCAGGTTAGGAAAGTTTTCAGTCATTATCTCTTCAAATAGGTTATCAATCCTTTTCTTTCTCTCTTCTCCTTCTGATACCCCTATGATACAAGTGTTGTGACATTTGATGTCATCCCAGAGGTCTCTTAAACTATCCTTATTGTTTAAAATTCAATTTTATTTTTGCTGTTCTGATTGGGTGTTTTATATACCTTGTCTTCCAAATTGCTGATTTGATCCTCTGCTTCATCTAGTCAGCTAGTGGTTCCTTCTAGTGCCATCTTCATTTCAGTTACTGTATTCTTCACTTCTGACTTTTTTCTTCTTAAGAAATTCTTTATTTTATTTTGTTGGGGAATATTGGGGAACAGTGTACCTCTCCAGGGCCCATCAGCTCCAAGTCATTATCCTTCAATCTAGTTGTGGAGTGCACAGCTCAGCTTCAAGTCCAGTTGCCTTTTTCAATCTTTACTTGCAGGGTCGCAGCCCACCATCCCATGTGGGAATTGACTGGCAACCTTGTTGTTGAGAACTCGTGCTCAAAACGACTGAGCCATCAGCTGCCCCCTGACTTTTTTAAAAAATGTTTTCTATGTCTTTTTTTCTGCTTGCTATCTCCTTGTTGAAATTATCATGAAGTTCCTTGAGCATCCTTATAACCAGTGTTTTGAAGTCTGTATCTGGTAGGTTGCTTGCCTCCATGTTGTTTAGTTCTTTTTCTGGAATTTTCTTCTGTTCTTTCATTTGGGATGTATTTCTTTGTTTCCTCATTTTAGCTGCCTGTCTGTGTTTGTTTCTATGTATTAAGTGATCTGCTACATCTCCCAGTCTTGACTGGGTAGACTTATGTAGTAGGTGCTCTGTGGGTCCCACTTATACATTCTCTCTGGTCACCTGTGAGAGGTGTTCCAGGAGAGTCTTTTGTGTGTGTTGTGCATGCCCTCCTGTAATAGTTGAGCCTTGATTTCTATTGGTAAGTCAGTGAGTAGGATTGACCCTCAGGCTGACTGTGAGGTTTGGCCATGACCACAGCTTACAGGTTGCTGTGCCAAGGGTTACTCCACTGAGTGGGAGTATCCCCACAGGGCTCTGGTTCCTGTTGAGATTACATTTTGGATATACCTCTAAGGCTAATTGGCTGGTGCTCTGCTATGGTTTGAAGTGAACATCCACGTATGTTGGTCCCGGGGCCTCTTGGGAGTGGCTCTGGTGCAGGCCCAGGTCACCCACAGACTGTGACTGACCAAGGACTACCTGGTAGGAGCTATAATGTGATCTGTGCTTATTCAATGCATGTGCTAAACCTGTAGGCATGTGTGAGGGGCGCTGTTGTGAAGCAAGGAGGGTTGCCACCAGTTCTAGGCCTGCGATATTTCTGCAAAAAGCTAAGCCTGCTGTTGCCTGCTGGCTCCCTTAAGATTCAGGCACTAATAAAGCTTTGTGGGGTATGAATGAGGTTATGCATAGGCCCTTTAAGAGGACATCTGGATTTCCCACAGCCTTCCATCCTACTGGGATGGTTGGAATTCTCACTGTTTTTCACAGCCAGATATTCTGGGGGTTTCTCTTCCCAGCACCAGTATTCCAGGCTGTGTAGCCTAGTGTGGAGCTGGGGTCCCTTGCTTCCTCCCAATTCTCAACTGCCACACACAGGATTGGGGATGGCCTGTTCCATGTCTCTGCCCCTCCTGTAAGTCTTGATGTGGCTTCTTTATATTCTTAACTTTAAAACTTCTATTTAGCTAGTCTTCAGATTGTTCTCCAGGTTGATTGTTGTATAATTTCGTTGTACTTTTAATGAGTTCACAGAAGGAGTCACGGACAGCATTTATCTACTCTGCCATCTTAAATTTTTAAAGAGTTTATTTGAGCAAAATCCAATCCAATCAGGTAGTGTCAAACTGGAAGTGGTTAGGAGTGCTTCTCAAACAGGAGCTCAGGGAAAGGCTTTTATAGAGCAGATATGGAAGCAAAGCAAGGAAATTATTTGATTTGGTATAGCTTAACATTTGCTTCATTTGGAAAAGTGTAGTTGGCTGATTGTAAGAGGTATTTCTTAGATTACTATTTCTCAACCTTGAGGCATTTATAGGCATAGGTTTTGGTTTGCATATGCAGGCCTCCAAGGCATTAGAGCCACCTCAGTATATAGTTTTCTTGCTTAATTAATTAATTAACAGTTCCTAGATACTGGCCTGGGAAAAGAGGAGGTTTCAAGACTGGGATGGCTATATTGGAAACCGTATCCATGAAGGCTTTTGCCTCTGCTTGCAACAGCCTGAGTCGCTTTTGGCCTTGGCTGCTTATGGCTATTTTGATTTTACCTGTAAACAAGTCTAAATTTAGGTTACAAGACCAAGAGAGACTTGAGTTAGTAAGAGACTTGTTTGGATTAGGTAGGACCATGGGGACTTGAAATATGCCCTTTAAAGCTACATTTATGGATGTAAACAATCACACACATGTCTTATCTTTCTTTTGGCCTATGATGAGGATGTGAGTGGAGGGAGAAAGAAAGATTATCTTGGCATTGTTCAGTAATACCAATAATTATTTATACCTCTGTTTTCATGACTTTTGATGGCTTCCCTTAGACAGTTATGCTCAACTTTACACTTTATTTTATATTTAAGATTTTTGTTCATTTTAAATTAACTTCCTTAAGTCAAGCTAACTTTTAAATATTTAATCCTAATTGAATAACGATTTTCTTTAGGAGGACAATACTTTTTCACATATGAGATTAGCCCATCAAGCTGTTGATAATCCAAATGAAGTTGTGTTGGTTTGGTCTTTACAGAAGAAAAAAATAAATAAGAGCTGAGTTTCATTATCAGAGAGGTTAGGAGGACACGACTTTCTCTATTGTTTCTCTATTACCTCAGAGTCTGATAGACATTTTTATTAGAATTTACCCACTAGCTGTTGGAAGGAAATTAAAAGTCCAGCCTATGAAACAAAAGGAGGCATCTCTGTGGTGGTGGAACTTTGGTGGATGCTTATATCTATCAGAGATTTAAAAATCTAAATCTATGCTCCATTAGTGATTGTTCCCAGAGTACCTCAGTGGAACGTTGTTCTTCTAAGAATGGAAACTAAATCCTAATTTCATAGAACAAGTCTACTTTCTATGTTATTTATTTTCTTTAATTGGCAGAATGAAGGTGGTAGTAGATAACTTTCTAGACAGTTCACTCTTCATGTTCATCTATGTTCTATGTTTTCTTCCTCCAGCATTAGGACTCACTGTGGTAGAAAAATACAGAAGCAGTTACCTTATTAAAGCAAAAATACATCAGATAACAGCCCCTTAAAATATCACTACTTTAGGTAGCACACCTAAGACCTGCTAGTACACATGATGATGAAAGAACCAGTCACTTTCTCAAATAAAATAAATTAACAGATTAAACAAGGATAAAAAAGATTAGCCTGCACTGATTTAACCAATAGAGAAGTTACAGAAGGCAGGTCATACATATATAAAGTTCTTCAGTAGATTTATGTTTAAATTTCTGCCTAAAATAAAGTAAAAAACATCTGGCAGTCTGAGATGGCCCACAGTTGGAGCTCTTACAAACAGCTGAAACAAGTCAAGAACCTGAGCACAGTTGCTTTGGTGTTTCCAGGGAGGATTAGACTCCTGCTGCAGAAAATGTGGCGTTTGCACTGCATTAAATACCAGTGTAAACCCAGCACAGCTTCTGTCCTTGTCTTGTGGCTGGGCTCCGCGTGATGCATAAGATGGTATGCTGCTATTTGAACAGATGAGCCCCAAAACAGATAGCTCAGGGAGTGTGACAGTGCATAAGTTTTTTTTGTTAGGTAATTCCCAGTCAGGAGTCTCTCAAAGCCTGACTTTTTTTTAACAGTGTGACTAGGGAGACCGCTGTAGCTGACACAGGTGTGATCTTTCTCAACGTCCTGATTTACAAAAATAGTTTATCTCTTTGTAAGACAAGTTTCTGAACTTTCATGGGTTAAAAGGAATCCTGCTTCAGGATAAAGATATCATTCTGGAGATGCAATCCTCCCTGGCTTTTTGCAAGTAAGAATAAACTAAGCTTTTGTAATTAGATAATTCTTAGGGAAAATGTGTCTTCACTTCTTTTTTCCAAAAGAAATCTGTTCACCCCGGGCTGATTATCTGTCTTAAGATTGGCTAGTGCTTGATTTCTATTATACCCAGCAGTGACATATATAAACATATTTGTGGTATTATGCTATCGTTTGACAGGGACTGTAAAACATTAGAAGTTTGGGTGTAAGGGTTAATCAAATAAAACATATATTATACCATTTGATGTTGTTACTGCTGTAACTTGTGCCAGAAAACTCGGAGTCATCAAAGATTCCACCCTCTTCTTCCAACTAGGCCCAACCCTAGTTGCTTTACAGAGGAATGTGTTTTTACAACTTTATTATTTTACCTGGAGAATGGCTACATAAATTGTCAACACATTACTTTAATCTCATTTTCTGCTTTGCAGTATATTTCTGTTTGTTTTTCTCATGAATCCACTAAAGAGTCAACAGAATGCTCTTTCTGATGTTATTATGATCATGTTACTTAGTTATTTTCTTACTTAAAGCTCTTAAATAAATTCTAAATACTGAAAGATAAAGTTAGAATTCATATTTTTTTATTATAAAGCCTACATATTCTTGACTCCCATTTCTTTCTGTACCCCTTTAGCCATCAGTTCCCCTTGTCTTCCCTGGTGCATTTGTACTATCTGTGGAAATATTGAACTATAGCAGTTGTGTAGCAAGAAATTTAAATAAATATTAGGAAAAAAAATGTTTACTGTTCAAGTTTTATCATTACAAAGGAAATACTTTTCTTATAACCTAACTTTCCTGTTTTATTGAACAAAAAGAGTATCATCGAGATCATTGGAACTATGTAGATAATAAAATGTTACTGTTAGTACTATTTTAAAAGTAATAACACTTTAACAGCTTTCTAATCTTTTATTCTGAAAGTAGGCTGAGGGTTTGAATGTGAAGTTATTTAGGCTGTATTTGGCAGACATATAATGGTTTGCTTACTACTTATAACTTCTGTGACTGAGGTACATATTTTCTTTTATTTCTATAGATGTCTTTCGATTTATTGCTATGCTATCTCCATACTCATTATCACGCTTATCCTACCTTATTACAGAGACTATTTTAAAAACATGTCTATACCTGTTTTGGACAATGAGTTCCATGAACACAAGAACTTTAATCTCTAGCGACTATACCTCGCATGCAAATAGAAAGAGCTCAGTAAGACTCTGTTGGATCAAATTAAATCAGTCATATGATTTTGCTAATTCCATTCAATAGGCTTTTTGTGATGTTCCAATTATAAAATTATCTACATGCTCATATAGAAAACATGGAAAATAAAGGAAAATTAAGTTTCACACACCACAGATAGTTCTAGTAACATTTTGGCATATTGCCTATCAGGTTTGCTCGTAGTTATATATATAAATAATAGAGTTGGGGTCATGGCTATAGATATGCTTTTAAAAAGAATTATATAATAAACATTTTTGTCATTTTTCAGAATACAGTTTAAGAAATGGAATTATTGCACCAAAGTGTCTGACATGTTAAACTCCCTAAAACATAATGACAAATTGCTTTACAGAGGAAGTTAACAAATTTCTCACTAGCTGAGTAGAGGTGTTTGGTTTTGCTGCATTCTTGCTACTGCTGAATATTTAACATCATTATTATTATTTAAACTTTTGCCCTATATCACATTTGATCACAAGACAAAAATTATATTTGCATTTCTTAGATTATTAATGAGGATGACCAAGTTTCTTAAATCCAATAGTCATATGTTTATTTTACTGTGAAATGTCTATTTACTGGCCTTTACTCATGTTTCCACAGGGGTTTTGATTGTTTTTATTGATTTGTAAAAGACAAACTATTAAGAATATTAACCTTTCTGCTTTGTTTTAATAATTTCTTAGATTGTTTGCCATTTGGCTTATATATTTTTTTTGTGAGGTAGCACATTTTTCAAAGTTATAAATATGTCTTGATGTAACAATTTGTCACATATTCCATTTCTTTAAGCTCATCCTTTGAAACTTTAGAAATTTCCTCATATTCTTATTTTTCAATTTTTAGTTAGGCTTCACTTTTTATCTGTAAATTATTTTGATATTTCATACAAGATGAAGATTTAATTTAACCATTTTTTCATTAATTCTTGATCAATTCTCATGTGGGTCTCAATAAATTTAAGAAGATTGAAATCATATCAAGCATCTTTTCTGACCACAATGGAATGAAACTAGAAATCAATTACAAGAAAAAAACACATAAAAATACACAAACACATGAAGGCTACATAACACGCTGGTAAATAATGAATGGAGCAACATGATCAAGAAAGAAATCAGAAGACATTTTGAGACAAATGAAAATGAATACACAACAACCCAAAATCTGTGAGACACACAAAAATAAGTCCTAAGAGGGAAATTCACAGCAATGCAAGCCAAGATCAAAAAGCAAGAAGAATCTCAAATAAACAAGTCTAATTTTACATCTAAGAGAACTGGAAAAAGAATAGTAAACAAAGCTCAATGTGAGTACAAGGAAGGAAATAAAAGATCAGAGTGGAAATAAATGAAATAGAGGCTTAAAAAAATATACAAACAATCAATGAAATCAAGAGTTGGTTTTTTGAAAAGATAAACAGAATTGATAGACTTTTAACCAGACTGATCAAGAAAAAAAGAGGACTCAAATAAGTAAAATAAGAAATGAAAAAGAAGGCATGGCAATGGACACCAGAGAAATAGAAAAAAAATAATAAAATACTACAAGAATGTATACTCTAACATATTGGACAATCTGGAAGAAATGGATAAATTTCTAGAAGCATACAATCTTGCAAGGCTGAATCAAGAAGAAATAGGAAATATGAACTGAACAATTACTACTAATGAAATTGAATCATTAATCAACAAGCTCCCAACAAAAAAAAAATTCCCGGAGCAGATGACTTCACAGGTGAATTTTACCAAACATTTAAAAAATAATTAACATCTATGCTTCTCAAAGCATTATTCCAAAAATTTCAAGAGGAAGGGAGTCTCTCAAGCTCATTGTACGAGACCACCATTAACCAGATTTCAAAACCAGAAAAAGACATTAAAAAAAAAAAAAAAAAAAAACAGAAAACTACAGTCCTATATCCCTAATGTACATAGATACAAAAATTCTCAATAAACTATTAGCAAACCAAGTTCAGCAATACATTAAAAAGATCATACACCACTCAAGTGGGTTTAATTCCTGGTATGTAAGGTTGGTTCAATATCCACAAGTCAATTAGCATGACACACCACATAAACAAAATGAAAAATAAAAGTCATATGGTCATATCAATATATGCAAAAAAAGCATTTGACAAAATCCAGGATTCATTTATGATAAAAACTCTCAGTAAAGTGGGAAAAAAGGAACATATCTCAACATAAGAAAGGCCTTATATGACAAACCCACAGTTAATGTCATACTCATTCCCCTTAAGATCAGGAACAAGACAAGGATGCCCACTTTCACCACTTTTATTCAACTTAGTACTGGAAATTCTTGCCACAGCAGTCAGACAAGAAAAAGAAAAGAAGGCATCCAAATTGGAAAGGAAGAAGTAAAACTGTCATTATTTTCAGATAACATGATACTACATATAGAGAGAACCCCAAAGATTTCATCAAAAAAACTATTAGAACTAATAAATGAATTTGGTAAAATCACAGGCTACAAAATTATTATTCAGAAATTGGTTGCGTTTATACACCAATAATGAATTATCAGAAAGAGAAATTAAGAAAACAACCCCATTACAATTATACCAAAAAATACCTAGGAATATATTTAACAAAGGAAGTAAAATCACCTATACTCAGAAAATTATAAGACATTGAAAAGAAAAGAGGATACAAATAAATGGAAACATATATCATGCTTATGGATAGGAGGAATTAATATAGTTAAAATGTCCGTACTACACAAGGCAATAAGTAGGTTCAATGCTATTCCTATCAATATATCAATAGCATTTTTCACAGAACTGAAATTTATATGGAGTCTGAAATTTATAAAAGACTGTGAATAGCCATGGCAATCCTAAGAAAGAAGAACAAAGCTAGAGGCGTCACGCTACCTGACATTAAACTATACTACATGGTCATAACAATCAAAATGGCATGGCATTGGCATAAAAACAGACACATAGATCAATGGGACAAATAGAGAGCCCAGAAATAAATCCATCCTTATACGGTCATTTAATCTATGACAAAGGAAGTAAGAATATACACTGGGGTAAATACAGTTTATGCAATAAATAGTTGGGAAAATTGGAAAGATACCTGCAAAAATAAATGAATGAATGAATGAATAAACAAATAAATAAATAAAACAAACTGAACCACCTTCTTACTCCATATACAGAATAAGCTCAAAATAGATTATAGACTTAAAGGTAAGATCTGAAACCATTAAACTTCTTGAAGAAAATATAGGAAGTAAACTTTCAAACATTACCCTTAGTAATATTTTACTGTTGTGTCTCCTCAGGAAAGGAAAACAAAAGAAAAAATAAACAAAGGGGAATACAACAAACTAAAAAGTTTTTGCCCAACAAAGGAAACCATCAACAAAACGAAAAGACATACTACCAAATGGGTGAAGATATTTGCCAATGACACATCTGATGAGGGGTTAATTTTCAAAATTTATAAAACACTCATATAAGTCCACACCAAAAAAAAAAAAAAAGAAAAAGAAATAAAAAAGAAAAATAAGAAAGAAATCCAATTGAAAAAAGTTCAGAAGAGCTGAATAGATATTAATCCAAAGAGGACATATACAGATGGCCAATAGACATATGAAAAGATGCTCAACCTCACTAATCATTAGCAAATTAAAACCACAATGAGATATCACCTCACACCTGTCAGAATGTCCATCATCAATAAATCAAACAGCAAGTGTTGGCAAGGATGTGGAAGAAAGGGAACTCTTGTGCACTGTTGGTGGGATTATAAATTGGTGTAGCCGCTATGGAAAGCAATATGGAGGCTCCTCAAAAAATTAAAACTACAACTACCTTATGACCCAAGAGTTCCACTTCTTAGTATTTATCCAAAGATATTCAAAGCACTAATTTGAAAAAAATATTGCACCCCTATGTTTACTGCAGTGCTATTCACAACTGAAATGCTCAGCAATAGATGATTGGATAAAGAAATTGTGGTACATGTATACAGTGGAATATTACTCTGCCATAAAAAAAAGAATAAAATCTTACCATTTTTGACAACATGGATGAACCTAGAGGATATTGTGCTAAGTGAAATAAATCAGACTGAGAAAGACAAATAGCATATGATCTCACTAATATATGGATCCTAAAGGACAGAATAAATGAACAAACAAAACAGAAATAGACTCAGATACAGAGAAAAAACTGATGTTGCTAGATGGGAGAGGGGTTGGGGGATGGTTGAGAAAGGTGTATACATTAAGAATTGCTAACTGGTAGTTACAAAAAAACAGTCACAGGGATGTGAAGTACAGTGTGGGAAATACATTCAATAATATTGTAAAAACTATGTGTAGTGTCTGGTGGGTACTAGAGTTATTGGAGAGATCACTTCTTTTTTTAATGTTTTTTATTAAAATACAGTGAACATACAATATTGTATTAGTTTCAGGTGTAGATCATAGTTATTCAACAGTACCCAACTAGCTCTATACTAGGGGTGTCCAAACTTTTTTCAACATTTTTACCAAGGGCCATATGCAGTAAAATACACAAACAGCCGGGCCACTCACTCGAGGTGAAGTACATATTGCCTCACCTGGTTTATTTAAGTAAACTAAATATATTTTTGGAATTTGCTGCGGGCCAATAAAAAATGGATTGCGGGCCGCAGTTGGCCCACGGGCTGCAGTTTGGACACCCCTGCTCTATACAGTGCTATGACCACATTGTTGATTTTATTCCCTACGCTAAAGAAGTGATCACCATGATAAGCCCAGCACTGTACCACTCTATCACAATATTATTAATCTTATCCCCTTGTTAAAATTTTCTATTAGAGTTGACATGCGATATTATTTTATATTAGTTTCAAGTGTACAGCATAGTGGTTAGACATTTATATTATTTAGAAAGATTCCCCCTAACTAGTACTACCTGGCACTATACATAGTTATTACCATATTATTGATTATATCCCCTCTAATTTACATCTGCATGACTATTTTGTAACTACCAATTTGTACTTCTTAATACCTTCACCTTTTTTACCCTACCCCCAACCCTATTCCCGTCTATCGCTCTGACAGATCTAATACCTCTCTGGCACCATACATAGTTATTACAATATTATTGACTATATTCCTTATGCTGTACCCTACATCACCATGACTACCGTGTAACAACCAATTTGTACTTCTTAATCCCTTCCCCTTTTCACGTACCCCCAACCCCTCTCCCATCTGGCAACCATTGAAATGTTCTCTGTATCTGTAAATTTGTTTCTGTTTCATTTGTTTGTTTATTTTGTTCTTTAGATTCCACTTATAAGTGAAAATATGGCACTTGTCTTCTGCTGTCTGACTTACTACACTCAGCACAATAACCTCTATGTTCATCCATGTTGTCACAAATGACAAAATTTCTTTTCTTTTCTTTTTTTTTTTTTTTTGCTGAGTAATATTCCATTGTGTATATGTACCACCTCTTCTTTGTCCATTCATCCATCCAGGGACACCCAGGTGCCTTTATATCTTGGCTTATGTAAATAATGCTGCAATGAACATATATGGATGAGCATGTCCTCTCGAAGTAGCATTTTGTTTGTTCGGATAAATACCTGGAAGTGGGATTACTAGGTCCTGCTTTGTCTCTTGTTATAGTCTTTTCTTTGAAGTCTATTTTGTCTGGTATAAGTATTGCTACCCCAGATTTTTTGTTTGCTTGTTTTCATTTTCATGAGATATCGTTTTCCACCCCTTTACATTAAATTCTGTGTGTCTTTCGATCTGAAGTGAGTCTCTTGTAAGCAGCATATGTAAGGGTTGTGATTCTTATCCATTCAGCTCCCCTATCTTTTGATTGGAGTATTTAATCCTTTTAGATTTAAAGTAATTGTTGATAGATATGTAGCTATTGCCATTTTAGTATTCATACTTTTTATTTATTTTTCTCATCTTAGGGAAGTCCCTCTAATATTCCTTGTAATTTGGTTTGGTGTTGATGAACTGCTTTAACTTTTTCTTGTCTGAGAAGCTCTTTATCTGTCCTTTGATTTCAAATGATAGTTTTGTTAGGTAGAGTAGTCTCGGTCATAGATCCTTGCTTTTCATCACAATGAATATTTTGTACCAATCCCTTCTGGCCTGCAAAGTTTTATTGAGAAATCAGCTGACAGTCTTATGGGGGCTCCCTTGTAGATAACTAACTGCTTTTCTCTTGCTGCTTTAAGATTCTGTCTTTGTCTTTAAACTTTGACATTTTAATTATGATGTGTCTTGTGGGCCTCTTTGGGTTCATCTTGTTAGGGACTCTGCACTTCCTGGGCTTATATATCTATTTCCTTCACCAGGTTAGGGAAGTTTTCAGTCATTATTTCTTCAGATAGTTTTTCAGTTCCTTGCTCTCTCGCTTCTCCTTCTGGTACTCCTATAATGCAAATGTTGGTATGCTTGAGGTTGTCCCAGAGGCCCCTTAGACGCTCCTCAATGTTTTGGGTTCTCTTTTCTTTTTGTTGTTCTGATTGGGTGTTTTCTGCTACCTTCTCTTCTAAATTCCTGATTTGATCCTCTGCTTCATCTAATCTACTATTGATTCCCCCAATGTATTCTTCATTTCTGTTTTTGTATTTTTATTTCTGACTGGTTCTTAATTATGTTTTCTAGCTCCATTTTTATCTTTCCTACCTCTTTGTTAGTGTTCTCCCTGAGATCAGTGAGCATCCTTATAACCAGTGTTTGGAACTCTGCACCTGATAGACTGCTTGTCTCCATTTTGTTTAGTTCTTTTTCTGGAGCTTTGTTCTGTTCTTTTATTTGTGGCATGTTTCTTTGTCTCCCCATTTTGACTTCCTCCCTGTGTTTGTTTCTATGTATTAAGTAGGGCTGCTATGTCTCCCAGTGTTAGTAGAGTGGCCTTATGTAGTAGGTGTGCTGTAGTGCTCAGTGGTGCAATCTTCCTAGTCATTTGAGCTGTGCACTCCAGGAGTGTCCCTTGTGTGGTTTGTGTGTGTCCTCCTCTTGCAGTTAAGCCTTGGTTGCTATTTGCACATCAACGGGAGGTATGCTGTTAATCTTGGTTCTGTAAGCCTTTGAGAGACCCCAAGAAAATCTGCAGCATGAGCCAACACAGGCAATTTGTATGAAGAAGTCACTAGAAGCAGCTTGAGTGTGCCCGAAAGTTGGGTGGGGAGGGGTCTCAAATCATCATGGTGTCGTGAATGAGCAGTGTTACCAAGATGTGGCAGCCATCTTCATTGCTCGCTGGGAAGGGGGAGGGGTCAATAAAAAAACAATGGCCTCTGCCAGCTCTTCTATCCAGGAGAAAGCTGCCCCTCCAGCTCCTGTCCTGAAATCAGACAACTCAGTTCCCCATCCTCTCAGTTCCTTGCTGCCTCTCCAGCTGCTGCCCCAGCACTGGAGCTCAGAGCCAGTGATTCCTTCTGTGGGTAAGTTTGTGCATGGTCCCTTCCAAAGGAGCAGCTGTGACTCCAGCCCCACTGTCTCACTCAGTCACAATCTCTGCTGTTTTCACAGCCAGAAATTATGGGGACTTCTTGGCACTGGAACTCCAGGCTGGAGAGGGGCTGAGACCCCTCAGTTTTCCAGGGGGGCCTCTGCAGCCAAGATACCCCTTCCAATTTTTAATGGTCACATGTGGGTGTGGGACCAACCTGTTCCACGACCCTGCCCCCCCATCAGTCTCAAGGTGGCTTCTTCTGCGTGTCCTTAATTGTAGGGCTTCGTTTCAGCAAGATTTTAGGCAATTCTCAATGATGGTTGTTTTGTAGTTTAGTTGTAATTTTGCAGTCATAAGAGAACAGCATTTACCTACTGCACCATCTTGACTGGAATGCAAACCAGATTCTTTAATAGTCTCATATTCAAAATTTTGTGCCTTATTCATCATTTCCCCAGAACTTAGAACAATATCAGGCATGTTGTAGGTATGAAACAAATGTTAGTAAATTGAACAGCGTTTGATTTTAAGTAGTCAAAACAATCCAGGCAAAACCAGAGGCAATTGTTAAACATCATTATCATATTCTATAGTTTTAAATTATTAAATTCTACATAGTGCCTACATAGCAGGGGATACACAAAAATATTTGCTGAATAAATTCTGAAGTAATCCCTCACAATGTGATAAGCAAGTGCTGTGTTTTAACCTTTTCAGTGATCTTTAAAAATAAGTATGAGGACGGATTATATTAAGGCACTCAAGAATATAATTCTGCAGTTGAAAATGCCAAATTGAACATTTAAGCAGAAATGATGGAATTTTGAGATGTATATTAGAATGTAAAACAGAGAAGTATGAAATTCATTTGAGTTTAAGCACTACTCCATTCTGCAATTAAATATATAGCATGACATTTTCTTGCCAAATTTGTAATAAAGGAGTTTATAAATGAGGGAAAGTTATGCATTCATAATTAGCAGATGCCAAAAAATTAGGTGTATGGAGAACTTAGAAGAGGTGACATAAAGAGTGAGGTCTTGGAATGTCACATTGAAATGGGCAGAGGTAGGTGTTTGGTGTATGGGGGGTGGTAGTTTAATAAGAGCAGCAATTATATTTTTGGAGACCCACCATGTGCCTCCTACTCTCCTTACGTATACCCGGGAATGCAAGAACTTTCTCATAACGAATGATTGAAGAATAATATATTTTGCCAAAGAGGAGATCCAAGGTTCTCCTTCCTAGATAATGTTCTATGAACAGTATACCTTCTCTTTGCCTCATTTTCCTCATGTGAAATTAGGGGTTTTATGAGGTAATAATCTCTATGGACTCTCTGAGTTCTGTGATTTAATTCTCCAGGCCTATGTTATCATTCAGCATGTTTTCTAAGACCTCAACACCTTTCTGATGAAGGAAGCCCCATTCCTAATACTAATGTTAGCTGAAACCCAGTTTCCTTAAAGTTTTAATCCAGCCATCAAATACTTGATGAATTAAGAAACTGTAGGTTCCATATTTCCTCTTTTTGTGGAATGATAAAGTAATGCTTTTTCTGAAAAAAGTTATAATTTTTCCAAGTCTTATTTTATTTTGGGTAAAGGTTTTATGTAGAGAAGTAGTATATATTTATTTAAATTTGCAACCAACATGACCCTTTAATTTTTAGACCAATATTTCCCAAACAAAAACCATTTATTTAGGAAATTAATATTGACTTCAAACTAGTTATTTACTATTTATTCATTTTTCTATTTTTAACCCTTTACACATAAGTCTATTAATACAGGAGCTGGTAGTTTTATCTCATTCTCAAAATATAGTTTAAAGTCCTTTTTCTTTAAAATATGTTGGAAGAATACATTTTTTCTGTTTGCTTAAACCATAAAGAATAACAATTTATCTGAATTTAAGAAATGTATGTAATATGTTACACAGATCATCTGTTTTCATAAAAGAATAATTGGGATTGTGGGCTGATGAGCAAAGAAGTATGCAGTATGATGTATGGCTGGCTCTAAGTAATAGAAAGTCATTCAACTATTTGGCTCCAGAAATGCTTACCAAATATTTTCCTCCAATTAATCACCAGAACAAATTGGAAAAGCAATTAGAAACAAAATGAAGGCTTTGGAAGTAAGTTCTATTTTAAATTAGAGCTTCAAGTAAACAATCATATTTGAATACCATAGCTACCACAACTATAATTGCTCTATCTTAATGATTCAGTTACAAGGATAAGCCTCTGCTATTTGTGCTTTCACTTTCCATTGACTTTGATCCATTTTAGGACCCATTTTAGAATTCCCACTTGGAATTCTACTCTGAGCCCTTAGATCATTGTGTTCCTTTATTCCCTGACTGCCTGAAAAAAACCTGATAGGATTATTTGTTGGTTTTTCTTTCTCTTTTTCATTAATCAAAGGATATTTATTGTGTGGGCAAGAGATAGATATATAACACTGATCTAGGTAAAACATAGTGACAAGACAGAATACAAACATAAGTGTCTTAACAGTTTGAAAAACTAATTTAGATAGGAGAGACAGAGGCACATGGTTTGGTAATTCCAAGACTAGCAGGAGGGGTCTAATTGATTCTGGATGGGAACTGGATAGCTTCTGGAATAGGGGAACTTCTACTCTATTGGAGAGTAGGAAAGGAAGGGCTAGTGGTCAAAGATGATTCCATCCTGAGAAAAACACAGAGAAAAATAGACATTTGTCAGAGAGCAAATGGCCATGACAGATGGAGGAGCTAATGGGTCACACAAGCTGGACATTCATGGGAGATGAAGATAATTACATCAGTAGCAAAGTCAACAATAATCTGAGTAATAAACATGCTTATTGAGTACTGTCCGGGTGGTACTTATTGAGTCTCGGGGGTAAGGTGTATGCGCCTCAGGGAGCTGGAAGAAGATGCGTGGAGCTGAAGACAAAGTAGACGTACTTTATTCAGGCTTATGGAGCTCAATCAGCCCCTTCGCTGGAGACAGCCAGCAGCCCCGTCATGTCTCAGCCGCACCCCTCGTGAAACAGCCAGATCTTTATACCATACAGAGACAAAGATGGCGCACAGCCTGGGTGCTTACATAAGAGTATACCTTTAAGATGGACTGCTCCTGCGCTGCGTTTCATCATGTCAGACTGGCAGGTCGACCGGTCGGTGCCAGTACTGCATTCCGTTGTGTCGGATGGGCAGGTCGTAGGGTGAGGGCCAGCAGCTGGTTGGCACGGGAGCCTGACCAAGGCCATTCCCTACAGTACTTAATAATTTACACACATTCTTCCATTTAATTATCTTAACCTTATTTTATGGAGGACCAAAGGCTTAGAATTGTTAGTAACTTTCCCAAAACAATGCCGATTATTGAATGTTATGCTAAGGATGACTGGAAAAATTGTAAGAAATACAATTAGTTAAAAATCTTTATAAGTGACTTTTAGAAAGTCTTTTAGACCATTGAAGGAGAACAGCAGTATTCTAATGGAGAAAGGACTAGAGTTTATAAGAGCAAGTAAATTTCAAGAGTATGTGATAAGTGCCTTGAATAAGTTAGGAGAATATTTAGCAAATGATAGACCATGTAGAATATAATAAGGTGATTAATAGACAAAAACTTGTTCTCAGTTTTCCATGGACTCTTGGAGGGCCACTAAGTTGTTGACTCACACTGTCACAGTCCAGGAATATAAGATCTGCAGAGAAAATGAAATTTGTCCACAATCTAAGGAAGTGTAACAGATCTGGTAAGTAAACACTTTGGAAAGAGACAAATCTGGACTTGAAATCTGTCTCGGCTATTTACTACTTGAGAAAATAGGTTGTACTTGGGCAGTATTTATTTACGTCATATGTAACATAGAGGTGGCACACCAATCTAACAAGGCAGTGGTGAAATGTGAGAAAGGGCTGACCCAGTGCTCACTGAATGGTGGCTCTTGTTTTAATTTCTGTTACAACCTGGATGAAAACCCAAACTCCTGATTCTCAGGTCCATGCTCCTGCCGCATAGCAAACTGCTCCCATAAAAGTGCCAAATAACACTTTGAATGTCAGAAGAAAGATGTTTAACCAGGTGATATATTCTAACCTACTTCAGTGTGCTACTTTTCCTGGAGAAGTCACTTGTGTTAAGTGAACAGCAGCAACAACAAAAGACCTGTGTCTAAGGTTATTTGAAAAAAGCAATCTATAAGAAGTGTTTTTCCAAAGTCATGGCACTCAATTATTTTAGGGGTTCTCCTTTATGCTCAATTCAAGACAGCCAATTTGTCATTATTTTCTGTATATTTCAGTTAGCTGCTGATGAGAGATTCCAACTCCCAGGGTTATTAAGCTTTAGTCCTTGAATCCATCTCAGCAGCAGTCAGCCTGAGTTTCATGCATCACTGAGCTAACTTAGAAAGCTGTAATGCAATCTTTTTGTCATTTTAGGATACATAATAGAGTGCATTCTCAGCCACAGGAAGACAAAAACAGGCAATGGCTTGAATCCTGCTCCTTAGGAGCTGTAATACAGTAGAAAATGTATGTAATTCAGAGACATTGAATATATTTTCAAAGAGATGAAAAGCCATTTTTGAAATTTAATGGTGGAAAATACTGGATTTAAAAATTTGTAATGGAATTTAATGCAGCTTTAAGTTTTGGGCCATACTGTTTTAATCAGGGCATTCTAAAATAATTTCTTAGTTCTTATTTAAGTTTTCAGAGATTAAAAAAGACAAATATTGTTTTTGGTTTATATACCACATATCAGTGAAATCATATGGTTCTCTGCTTTCTCTGTCTGACTTAAGACAAACAAATGAGAAACAAAAACTCATAGACACAGACAATAGTTTAGTGGTTGCCAGAGGGTAAGGGGGGGTGGTAGATGAGGGTAAAGGGGATCAAATATATGGTGATGGAAGGAGACCTGACTCTGGGTGGTGAACACACAATGGGATTTATAGATGATGTAATACAAAATTGTACACCTGAAATCGATGTAACTCTACTAACAATTGTCACCCCAATAAACTTTAATTTAAAAAAAGACAATTATTTAGCATCTGTGATGTTTTGGCATTTCTTAATTAAATATTGAAAAAAATTATACCCACATCTGAAAGCCTGTAAAAGCCCAAAGTTGTCCTAAGTCTAAATCACTGGGTGTGAACGGGCTAATTCATCTCCATGTTTAAATAGATTATTTAAAGAAGCTGAGTTTTGTGACTGTTTAATCCAGGTTTTCACATTTAAGGGATCATAGAGTCTCTAGATTAAAAGGATTGTAAAAGTTGAAAATACTATCTGTTTGATTCTTCTTTAAGATGTACTAGTTGGGTCATCATCTAGCCTTTGTTGAACTGTCTGTGGTCATAAGCACTGATTGTTTTTCAAGGCCATTCATTTCATTGGTCAATTCTGACTTAGAAGCTTAAAGTGTTTATTAAGCCACTGTCTGTCTCTACTATTAAAGAATGATTTGACTTGCAAGAATTAATTTATTCTTGATGAAGTCATGCTAATTCTTGGTAATCATTATTTAAAATTTCATGTGCTCATTAACCTTTTTCAAAAAAATTCCTTTTATTTTTTTCCAAAGATTCAAGTCAAGTTCATATACTCATCAAGTAAGCCACTTAAGCTACTTAGACCACAGATAATTCTTAAAATCCTTTTCTTCTCTCTGTTTCATTTTTGTTAATTTTGATTGTTATGCCTTCAAGTTCACTAATCTTTTCTTCTGCGATATCTAACGTGCTGTTAATGCCCTTCATTATATTTTTCATGCCGAAGATTATACTTTTCATCTCTAGAATTTTGATTTTAATACCTTCATGTCACTATTTAAGTTTTTGACCTATGGGGCACTGATTTAAGGTCTTTCTCTGATAACTGTAGTATCTGTATGAGTTCTGGGTCAGGTCAATTGACTAGTCTTTCTTCTCATTATGAGGAATATTTTCCTGTCTTTGCCTTCCTGGTAAATTTTGGTTGGATGTCTAACATTGTGAATTTTACCTTCTTGGGGACCGGATATTTTCATATTCTTATAAATCTTTATGAGCTTTGTTTTGGTATACAGATAAGTTATTTGGAAATAGTATGACCCTTATTGTACTGACCCCTTGTTACTGTTCATTTTTTCAAGTGGTTCTTTCTGTGGTCCTGGGTAGTGTCTTCACACACATGCACTTATCGATATTCTGTTGAATACTTGAGAAGGCCCCCTACAGATCTTTGGGGTTCTTTCTCCATGTACTTCTCTCTTTAATACGTTGTCCTGAGAATTCTTGCACTGAGGAAACCACTGGGCCCATCTCATTTGTTCCAGGGATCATTATCTTTCATTGCCTGCTATCCTGCAGTGTTCATATATTTTGTCTGCTTTTCCTTTATTATTTCAAGTAGGAGGGAAAATCTGGTCCTGTCCTTATTACTCCGTCTTTGTCAGAAGTACAAGAATTGCAATTTGGATTTAAATTTTGGATCTGTCACACACTAACTGTGGAATATTTTTATTTATTTATTTATTTATTTATTTATTTATTTATTTATATAATCTTTTTACCCATTCTAGTAATCTTTGTCTTTTTATAGGGAGCATTTAGTCCAATTGCTTTTATTGAAAATACTGATATAGCTTTATTTATTTTCACCATCTTTTCAGTTTTTTCTTTTTCTTAAATTTCTACATTTTTAAAAAGCCTTTCTTCCTTGACTTCTTTTGTACTAATTTATTATTTTTCTTATCAACTTCCCTTCTGGTAGTTTAGAAGTTAGTCATTTAATTTTTATATTTAGTGGTTATAACATATATATATATATATATATTATATATTAATTTTTTGAGGAACCTCCACAGTGTTGTCCACAGTGGCTGCACCAATCTGCAATCCCACCAACAGTGCATATCCTCACCAACAGTTGTTTGTTGATTAATTGATTACAGCCATTCTGACAGAAGTGAGATGGTTAGCAACATTGAGCATCTTTTCATATGTCTGTTGAAAATGTTATATTATATATATATATATATATATATATATATATATATATATATATGCATGCTAAATCAATCGGGCTAAATATAATTGATATTTTGCCTTCCTCCCAAATGTGTGGACTTTACAAAATTTACTTCTAATAATTTTCTCTGTATGTATATTCCCTTTTATTGTGTAATTTAATTCTCTCTTTTTAAACCTCACAATAAGTAATTATTTAAAAATTTACACCATCAATATACACTTATTTTATACTTTAAAAAATTAGTTTCAGGTGTACAAAGCAATGTAATATTTATTCATTTGCACCCTCATAAAGTGATAATCCCCCCAATCTACTACCCCTCTGACATCATATATAGCTGTTCCAATACCATTGATGATATTCTATTTGCTGTACTTTTCATCCTGTGAATATATGAATATATATACATACACACACACACACACACACACATACACACACACATACACACAAACACATATATACATTCGAATATACAGAGGGTGCCAAAAAATGTATATACATTTTAAGAAAGGAAAACTGTATTAAAATTGTAATGCTCAATATATACCATTAACAAAAGATGAAAGCCAGTCGTGTTTTTTGGCATATATATATTTGACATTCAATATTATTCTACTTCAGCTTCAAGTGTATAGCACAGTGGTCAGGCATTTACACATTCTATGAAGTGATCCCCCTGATAAGTCCAGTGCCCATCTGGCACCCTACATGATCTTTACAATGGTACTGATTATATTCCCCATACTGTATTTCATATTCCATTGACTATGTTGTGACTACCAATTTGTACTTTCTAATCCCTTCACCTTCTCCCTCATCCCCACCCTCCTTCTATCTAGCAACCATCAGTATTTTCTCTATATCTATGAGTCTATTTCTGTGTGTTTTCTCATTTCTTTTGTTCGTTAGATTCCATGTATAAGCGAGATCACATGGTATTTGTATTTCTCAGTGACTTATTTCACTTAGCATAATGTTCTCTAGGTCTGTCCATGTTGTTGCAAATGGTAAAAGGCATCCAGATTGGAAAGGAGGAAGTAAAATTGTCATTATTTGCAGATGACATGATACTACATATAGAGAACCCGAAAGACTCCTCCAAAAAACTATTAGAACTGATAAATGAATTTAGTAAAGAAGCAGGATACAAAATTAATATTCAGAAATCAGTTGCATTTGTATACATCAACAATAAACTATCAGAAGGAAAAATTAAGAAAACAATCCCATTTACAATTGCTTCAAAAACAATCAAATACTTAGGAATAAATTTAACCAAGGAAATAAAAGACCTGTACTCAGAAAATTATAAAACATCAAAAAGAGAAATGAAAGAATATATAAATAAATGGAAATATATACCATGCTCATGGATAGGAAGAATTAATATAGTTGAAATGTCCATACTACCTAAGGCAATATATAGATTCAATGCAATCCCTATCAAATTACCAATGATATTTTTCACAGACCTAGAACAAATAATCCTAGAATTTATATGGAACCATAAAAGACCCTAAAGTAGCCTCAACAATCTTCAGAAATAAGAACAAAGTGGGAGGTATCATACTACCTGACATCAAATCACACTACAAGGCTACAATAATCAAAAAAGCATGGCATTGGCATAAAAACAGACACATAGATCAATGGAGCAGAATACAGCCCAGAAAAAAATCCATACCTATATGGCCATTTAATCAATGACAATGGATGCAAGTATTTACATTGGGGTAAAGGCATCTATTTAATAAATGGTGCTGGGAAAACTGGATAGATACATCCAAAAAAATGAAACTGGACCACCTTCTTACACGATATACAAGAATAAATTCAAAATGGATTAAAGACTTAAATGTAAGACCCCCAAACCATAAAACTCCTAGAAGAAGATATAGGAAGTAAATTCACAGACATTATCCTCAGTAATATTTTTATTGATATATCCCCTCAGGCAAGAGAAGGAAAAGAAAAAAATAAACATGTGAGACTACATCAAACTAAAAAGTTTTTTCACAGCACAGAAAACTATCAATAAAACAAAAAGACATCCTACTGAATGGGAGAAGATATTTGCCAGTGATACATCTGATAAGGGGTTAATATCCAAGATTTATTAATAAAACTCATACAACTCAACACCAAACAAACAAACAAACAGCCTCATTAAAAAATGGGCAGAGGACATGAAGAGATAATTCTCTAAAGAGGACATACAGATGGCCAACAGACATATGAAAAGATGCTCAATGTTGCTAACCATCTCACTTCTGTCAGAATGGCTGTAATCAATTAATCAACAAACAACTGTTGGTGAGGATATGCACTGTTGGTGGGATTGCAGATTGGTGCAGCCACTGTGGACAACAGTGCGGAGGTTCCTCAAAAAATTAAAAATAGAACTACCTTATGATCCAGCAATTCCACTCTTGAGTATTTAACCAAAGAAATCCAAAATGGTAATTCAAAAAAAATGTTGCACCCCTATGTTTATTGCAGCACTATTCATAATAGCCAAGATATGGAAACAACCGAAATGCCCATCAATAGATGATTGGATAAAGATATTGTGGTACATTTATTCAATGGAGTATTACTTAGCCATGAAAATAATAAAATCTTATCATCAATATACATTAGATTTGTTCACATTCTTCACTAGTTCTTTGCTGTTTAATTTGTTCTTGCATATAAATTTTAACATAGATCTCCCAGGGAAAACTCTGTCTTGTCTTTTCTTTTTTTCTTCCTATTATACTGACTGACCTTCATGTAGAGACAGCCATGCTTAGTAAGGTGCAGACTGCTATACTGTTAGATCAGGGAGCATGACCAAGTGTTGAGAAGAGCGAGTTAGGAATTGGTGTCAGGTCACAGTTTTGAACTGGTCTGGAGCAGCAGAGGATGGGGGCTACTGAAGAACAATTTTGCTCAGTTTACTGTTTCATTTTGTTTTTAAGGATTTACTATAAGTGTGAAGTAGAGACAAAAATTAGTAGAGTAGATATAGTCACATGAATTGAAAATTGATGGTAGCGTCATTTCTGTACTTTGAGAGAAAATTCAGATCTTTGTTTCCAAATAGGATTTGGTGAAAAGGTATATCGAGGTTCCCGTTGCTGTAATTTCTGGAATGCTACAAAGGAGAAAGCATCATAAGTTTCATTGCAGCATCTAACTTCCAAAAAGGACACTTCACAACATTTCTGTTTGGCGCATATAGATTTCAAATACCATATTATGAAACTAATACGGACTGATAATTATTAATCTAATACAGACTGATGGCAATTTTATATCTAATTATTAGATTTGGTAGGAGTGTTACTTAGAAAGCTCATCTTTCCCCCCATGAAGACACTTCAGTTCACAGAGATTACAGAAATTGCTAGTGTCATGCAGCTAGTTAACAGTAGACCTTAATTTAAAATCCAATGCTCTTCCTACTGCATCGTCCTTTGTCAGCAGTGAGCAATTTAAAAATAAACAAATCATAAAATTATTTATCATAAAATGATAAATCTTAATGGTATTACTGCATTTTTTACCAATGTGTTTGCTGAATTAGAGAAAATATGGAGAGATGGAACATATCTATGTTCTTAAGGTGTTCATGGAGGTATTATTTGTGTGTGTGTGTGTGGGTGTGTGAGTTTGTGTGTGTGTATTTGTGTAAAGTATCATTTTGTAAACGGTTAAGAAATACCATCCCTTAGATTAGCACGTCTCTCTTTTGGAATCTGAGGTTCAGGGACACTACCATTAATTTACTCCTGTCCAGTATGGCCACCTTGCTTTTGATAGTTATTTTATAATCCTTGGTTAATTTAATTTAACCAATATTCAATCTAACGTTATGAGTGTGTGTGGTGTATACCAGTATGTGTGTGCCTACATATGTAATTAATTCCTGGCAATCTGTAGTTCATTTGCAACCCTGAAGTTACCCTGCAAAGTCTGACCAACCATCTCCTAATCAAGAGACTAAAAAGGATGCCATAAATTATAAACTAGCTTAGAAGTCTGAAATGTTTCCAAAACCTAAGTAAGCAATTATAATCATTCCATCATTCCAGTCATACAATAAAACTGCTGAGTAGGAACTATAGTGAATTATACAGTATTCTTTTGCTCATTAAAAAACATTTTTCTGAAAATAACAGGACATTTTTCTAAAAATAAAAGGACAATCATTTTTTCATTTTAGTTACTAGAAGCAAACAATAAGATGCTCTAATGGAAAATCACTTTAATCAAAGTTAGAAGATCTGACCTCTAGTTCCTGTTCTAGTTCTAGTTAATTCTGTTAATTTTTTAGACTGTTTTCTTATTCTTAAATCTGTTTTGAAATATTTGGTTGACAGAATTTCTTCCAACATATTATTTTCTGATTAACATGAGGGATAAAATAAGTTAATATTCATTTATTGTTATTCATTATTCATTGATTTACTTATCATACCATTTCTGAGTTACTTCAGTGTACAAGTTACTGTATTATTTATTTTTAATAATATTTGTTTTAATTAATATTTGTTTTTTTCCTTGGAAAAGCCATCCATAAATTTGTCCATCCATCCATCCATCCATCCATCATTTGTGAACTAATGTTTATTGATCACTTATTGTATGTAAGAACATTTAGAAGTTTGTGGGCTTTCCAATCAGGTAATATTTCTAGAAATGTCAAGACCATTTCATAAAAATATGCTTATATATTTACCTCATATATCACTTAAACAATGATGATTTTAAAGAAGATAATGTTGCTTAACATACTATTTGAGTTTTTAATGCATTGGTAATTCTAATGATGTCAGAATTATATATGTAAAAGGATATGGAAAATTTTATGACTTGAAGTTTGATTGTGTACCCTAAATTGAAGCATAACACCAGCAGTTACATTAATTTGTGTAAATAAGTTATAGACACTATAAACAGAAATATGTTGAATAAAATCCTTCCTGTAAGAGATCGTTTCTTCCTTCAGCTTATTGTATCATGATTGATTCATTGGAAATAAGCTTTGTATTATGGTAAAAACTGGTGGAAGTGGAGAGATAACGTTCACCCTAATCCTCAGCGTTTAGGCAGCCAAAACGTTGGTGAGCTTTCTGCAGTTGGCACAAGAATTTCTCACCTGTAATACCTAAAATGGAAAGTGCAATAACTTCTCACTCAAGGGCTCAGCTACGTTGCAGACAAATTTGTCATCAGCCCCTGATATTTTATGTGCATGATTTTCAGGCATGGAATGTACATGAAAGCGGATTTGTGAAAACTTGTTTCTGGGCCTTAAAATAAAAGGTGTTGCCATTTTATGAGCAAACATGTAATGTGACCACATGTTATAGGTTAATTCTGAGCATATCTAAAGTGCCAAAGATTTCAAAAAAGCAGCCTCCTTCCTTTTGTGTGTTTTAACAAGAGGAACTGAAGTTGCACTTCCGAATAGGTCTACCATGAATAAACTTCAGCTATTGCGGCCGCTTTCTCAGCATGTCGATTTCTCTGTTTTGCTGCTTAATTCTTTAATGTAGTGAGGTTGTAGACATTTATTTAACATCCTGAGCTCTTTGGATGATAAGTTATTGCTGATCTCACTGAGGTAAATTATGGTATGAGAGTAATGTTATAGGAAAACCATGGAAATAGCAGACTGATAAAGAGGGCAACCATTTTCCTATAAATTATAAATAAATGTACTTTTTGTAATTTTCACAGTGTGTAGTTTGGGTAGGGCTAATGCAGGAAAAAAATTTTTAGTTTTGCAAAAGGTTTATTTCATTGGAACTTCAAAGAATGTAATACAGTCATTCATTCATCTCTTTGTTGAACTAATATTACATTTCAGTGGTCATGCTCAGTGCCCCTTCATATAGAACCCCTGGGATCTACGGCAGGTGCTTAGAGAATAGTTACTAAGGGAGGGAAGGAGTAGGTACACTGGCGGCATGATCAAGCTTTCCTCTTTTTTATTAGAGTCCACATATAAGTGAGATCATACAGTATTTGTCTTTCTCTGTCTAATTTCACTTACTATAATGCCTTCAAGGTCCAACCATGTTGTTGCAAATGATAATATTTTCTTCTTTTTAATGGCCAAATAATATTCTACTGTGTGTATAAATGTTACATATAATATAATAGTTATAATATATAATATATATTATATATATATATAGGTTATCATAAATAATATATATACATATATATATAATATGTACATCATATTTCTTCATTCAATCATCCATTGGTGAACACTTAGATTCCTTCCATGTCTTCTGGCTGTTGCAAATAATGCTGCAGTTAACATGGAGTGCATATATCTTTTTGAATTAGTTTTTTGTTTCCCTCAGATAAATATCCAGAAGCAGAATTTCTGGATCGTATAGTAACTCTATTTTTAATATTTTGAGGAACCTCCATACTGTTTTTCATAGTAGCCATACCAATTTATAATCTCATCAACAGTGCACAAGTGTTCCAGTTGCTGTACATCTTCACCTCACTAGTTATTTCCTGTCTTTTTGATAATAACCATTCTAACAGTTGTGAGGTGATATCTCATTGTATTGTTGATGCATGTTGCCCTCGTGGTTAGTGATGTTGAGCACCTTTGCATGTATTAGTTGCCCATTTTTTATTGGATTTTTTAATGAGTTCTTTATATATTTTTGTTATTAACCACTTATCAGATATATGAGTTGCAAATTTTTTCTCCTATTTAGTAGATTGCCTTTTCATTTTGTTGACGGTTTCTTTTGCTGTGCAGAAGGTTTTTAGTTTGATGTAGTCCTGCTTGTTTATGATTGATTTTATTGTCTTTGCTTTTAGTGTCAGATCTAAAAAAATAATCACCAACGCTAGTGTCAAGGAGCTTACCACCTACATTTTATTCTATGATTTTTATGATTTCAAATCTTATGCTCAAGTCTTTAATTAATGCTGAATTATTTTTGTTTATGATGTAAAATAATGGGTTCAGTTTTGTTCTTTTGCATGTGGCTTTCCAGTTTCCCAACACCATTTAACGAAGATAATATTGTTTCCCCATTGTATATTCTTGGCCCTTTTGTCATGAGTTAATTGACTGCACATGTGTGGGTTTATTACTGGGCTGTCTCTTCTGTTCCATTGATCTACGTGTCTGTTTTTATGCCAATACCATGCTGTTTTGATTACTATGACTTTGTAAAAGAGTTTGAAACTAGGAAGCATGCTGCTTCCAGCTTTGTTATTCTTTCTCAAGGTTGTTTTGACTATTTGGGCTCTTTTGTGGTTCCATACCAATTTTAAGATAGTTTATTTTTTTATTTCTCTGAAAAATGCCTTTGGCATTTTGATAGGGATTGCACTGAACCTGTAGCTTGTTTTGGATAGTATGGCCATTTTAACAATATTAATTCTTCCAATCCATGAACATGGAATACCTTTCCATTATTTGTGTCTTAATTTCTTTCATCAATGTTTTATAATTTTTGTGTACAGGTCTTTCACCTTCCTTGGTTAAATTTATTCCTGGATATTTCATCCTTTTTGATGCAATTGTAATGACTGAGCTTTCTTATGAGGTTCATGGCTTTATATAGAAGTGCTCACTATTGAGCAGAATGTGTGAAAATGGGTGGGTATTTTCTAGGGTAGAATGGCAAGAAGAAAGAACAGCATGGTGAAAGGCATAAATGTGTGCTATATCTTGAGATGTTCCAGAGATTGCAAGTACTTTGGCATGGCTTAAAAGGTAAGGCAGGAAAGTAGGGGAATCAGGAAGGGCCTCATATACCATACAAGCAGCTCTGATTAGGCTCTGCTGGCAAAGAAGAGCCACTGAAGGATTTTAAACAGGGAGAGTTAAAATTAATCAACAGCAAAACAAAATTTGTTTGCTTTTTCTACAGAAATTGCCCACAGCTGTGTGAAAGAAGGACATAAAGATTCCACATATAAGTAAAATCATATGGCATTTGTCTTCCTCTGTCTGACGTACTCCACTCAACACAATGTCCTGCAGGTCCATCCATGCTGCTGCAGATGGCAAGAACCCATTCCATTCCATGGACGAGCAATAATCCATTGTATGTATGTACCACCTCTTCTTCATCCATTCATCCATTTATGGACACCCAGGCTGCCTCCACATCTTGACTATTGTAAATAATGCTGCAATGAACACATCGATGCACACGTCCATTCAAAGTAGCATTTCGAGTTTCTTCTGAGTTACCCCAGGAGTGGGGTTACTGGGTCTTTCTTAGTCCCTTGCTACAGCCTTTGTTTTAAAGTGTATTTTGTCTGGTGTAAGTATAAGTTTGTTTGTTTGTTTTCATTTTCATGAAATATCTTTTTCTATCCATTAACTTTCAGTCTGTGTGTGTCTTTCAATATGAAGTGAGTCTTTTTAGGCAGCATATATAAGGGTCATGTTTTCTAAGAATAAAATAAATAATCAAACAAAGCAGAAACAAACTCATAGATACAGAGAATATTTTGATAGTTGCAAGATGGGAAGGGGTTTGGAGGTATGGGTGAAAAGAGGGGAAGGGGTTAAGAAGTAAAAATAGATTGTTACACAGTAGCCATGGGGATATAGAGTATAGTATAAGGAATATTGTTGATAATATTGTAATAACTATGTATGGTGTCAGATGGGTACTAGATTTATTGGGTTAATCACTTCATACGTTATATAAATGTCTAATCACTATGTTGTACACTTGAAACTAATATAATATTGTATGTCAACTGCAATTGAAAAATAGAACAATTATTAAAAAGAAGAATGATATAAGGAGTGCAAGAGAATAGATCATAAGAACACTGATGATTTGAGTACAGGAACTGTATTGGATAAAATGCAGAGAATTGGTAGCTATATGGATATGCTATTAGTTTTCTGATTTTGTGTCTGGGTGGATAAAGGAAAACAGAAGGGAATATTTTAGGTTTTGGGGAAAATTGAGGTACCTTTGTTTCATTTATCTGTTAGAGAAGTCAAGTGGGTGGATTAACATCAAGCATGGAGGACATGGCAGATATCTAAGAGAAAAGTATGTGTGTGTGTCTATGTGTGCGCATATACATGTGCATATGTGTGTATATACACATACATTTATGTTTCCTTACTCTCATATATACTTTCTGTTTCCTTACTTTTATATAGATTCATAGGAAAAAAAGGATGAATGGGATGGCTCAAGAAGGTTAAGGGAGTAGAGAAGAAGGCTGGAGGCATAGCCTTAGGGACATCAGCATTTTAGAGGTAGACAAAAGAACATGATCTGAAAAAGGAGTCTGGGACAGACAGGAAAGAAAGGAGAAGATCAGGAGGGACCTAACATTACCAAATTCCACCAAAAGATAAAGTAGAATGATGACTATAACAAATTTATTGACTTCACCTGTCAACAGTGCATAAATAACCTGAGCCAGGACAATTTGAATAAAATGATAAAGGAGAATGTAAGCTTGCAGTGGGTTAAAGTATGAATGCTACAAGAAAGCTAAATGTAGAGATTCGTTTCTTTAAAAAAAAATTAGAATATCTTTTTTCAGTTGTTATGATTGCCATCCAAATGCTGGCATGGGAGATAGAGCAAAAATGTTAAATAATTTCCTAAAATTATAGGCAGAAATATATTTCCCAAAAAGGATATCACATAACTTGAGAAGTTGAGGTTATTGCAAAATCTAATGTCTTTGTTTGCTTCTCTGAATACCAGGGGTGTCAAAAAATGTACACAATTTAAGTGGTGTTATCTATGTATCACTTTTTGAAGTTGAAATGAATTACAGTAGTTGAATTGAATGTGTAGTATGATATTCACTCAAAAGATGGCATTAATCAAATGAATGCTAGCATCATTCATTGTATGAGGATTGACAATTAAGCTCACGAACTCATCCTAGAAAAAGTGCTACATTCCTCATTGCTGAATATCACTATGGTCACCTTTGAAGTACTCCCCTTGGGAAGATATGCACTGATGCCAGCATAGTTCACCCTTCAAAGCAATTTTGGAACTCTTTCTGGAATGGCCATCAGAGCTGTCATCATATTACCCTTGATGTCTGAATGTCATCAAAATGCCTTCCTTTCAATATTTCCTTTATCTTTAGGTAAAGAAAGAAGTAATTGGGGCCCAGATCAGGTGGTTAGGGAGGGTGTTCCAATACAGTTATTTTTTTACTAGCTAAAACCTCCCTCGCAGACAGTGCCGTGTGAGTTGGTGCATTGTCGTGATGCAGGAGCCATGAATTCTTGGCAAAAAGTTCAGGTCATCTTCATCTAATTTTTTCACACAGCCTTTTCAGCACTTCAAAATAGTAAACTTGGTTAAATATTTTTCCAGTTGGTGCAGATTCATAATGAATAATCCCTCTAATATTATAGCAACATCATTTTGACTCTTGATTTGGACTGATGGAACTTTTTGGTCATGGAGAATTGGCTGATTTCCATTGTGCACTTAGATGCTTTGTTTCAGGACTGTATTGGTATGCCCATGTTTAATCACCAGTGATAACATGGCCCAAAACATTGTCTTGCCTCTCCAAAAGATTTTGGCAAACTTCGACTCTCCTTTGTTTTTGTTCATCGGTGAGCTCCTTCGGGACCATTTTTGCACACACCTTTCTCATGCCAAGATTTTCAGTTAAGATTTTCCTGTTTCTCTATTGATGTTTACTTGGTCTGCTATGCTTCTCACAGTCAGCCAACAATTTTGATGCGCAATTCAACAAATTCTTGCAATATTTTTGTCAGTTCTGATCATTACTGGCCGTCCTGACCTCTCTTCATCAGTGATGCATTCTCTTCCCTCAGTAAAACATTTAATCCATTTGTATACTGCCATTTTCTTCACGGCATTATCCCAATAAACTTGGACTAACATGTCCTTGATTTCACTTCCACTCTTGCCAAGTTTAACAAGAAATTTAATGTTTATTTGTTGGTCTAATTCAAGCTCTGACATTCTTGCAATGGCACACAAAAACACACAACAATAATGAACGCCATTCAGCAAGACGCTGCAACATGTTGACACAAGCACAGCTGTGAGACACTGATGTGTCAAGATTATGAAACCCTACCAAGCTATTTTTACAGTGCTGCCAATGTAAACACACAGCGGCAAGTTTGCAAACTTAATAGTCAGATCTTCGTATTACAATTTTAACACAGTTTTTTCCTTTCTTAAAATGTGTATGCGTTTTTTGGCACCCTCTACAGTTACAGGAATGAAGCGGTTCATGTATGGAGGTTTGACTCCCAGTAATTGCCTGTGGCATATAGGTCACATATCCCAATACATATTTGAGTCGATCAGGTGTGTGACACTATGACACAGAACTGCAGTGACAGTGACAAGCTTCATTAGTCTCATAGACGAATATACATTCAGTTAACTAGATTTCTTTCTTTTTAAATGAAAAATTGATTTTGAATTTGAGTATGTTTCCACTAATATTTACAAAAGTTGATTTTTCATTTATTAATGCTAATATAGGCGTCATATGCAGTTGAATGAAACCTAACTTTCCATTCGTTATATATTTATACTATTTCCTATTTTACCTATTATGAACTGTAAGTGGTTCATCTCACTTACTATTATTGCCATTATTATTTGATGCTCTGTCAATATTTATGTTAGGGATGTAATGTTTATGTGGTGTATACAAAGATGATTTAAACATAGGGACTTAAACACCTGCTCTTAAGGTGCTCTAATTTAGCTACATTGGGTGGGAAGCAGACATTGTGATTAGGCAATTACAATGTCGTATGTAAAATGGTATAATAGCAGAATTTATATTGATAATGATAATATTACCACTACTAGCACCTACCACATGTGAGACACTATTCTAAATGATTTGCATAAATTTTGGCATTTAATGCAATAGCCTACATATCATTATCTGCAATTTATGATGAGGAAACTCTGAGATAGTATGGACCTCTCCAAGGTTGCACTGCTGGGGAGTGGCCCCATGAGACCAAGTCCAGTGCTTTCCGGACTCTGAAGCCTACATGCCTAGCCACAAAGCGAAACTGACTTCCACTGCAAAGGCCTAGAGGGAGCACACAGAACCCCAGAGAGTGGTTGTCAGGGAATGCTTCCCCGAGGAAATGAAAGATGGATTTGGAGACTTATGTCAGCATTGCAGTGTGGCAACCTGTCTGGGTATTGACAGTGAGAGACACCGAAGCAGATAGCGCAGATGGTAGAGCTGCTAACAATCACTGGCGGTTTCCTTCTGACCACAAGGTTGCTGTGAGGGTGATGTGATGCTTTTGACTTCATGAATATGATATTTACCAATTGTTTTGAAAAATTCTTGAGAATATAATAGAGAGAAAAAAGGGAAGGACATTCCAGATAAAAGACCAGCATATGTGCATGTACAGGGTTATAAAATTGTGTGATCAGAGTACAATTAAAACATTCAGCTTGTTGCCCTTCAGTGTGTCTGGGGCTGGGCAGGGAGGTGTGGAACTGGATATGTGCCATGCAAACAGGTTCAGCTTTATCCCGTGGCTCAGCACACCCCAGAAGTGGATCTTACTCCTGACAAGTCGTAGGTCAGCAAATAAGTGGTAGAGAGCCAGGTTGGGGGGATCTTGTTGACTCTTTCAGAACAAAATATAAACCCAACACTAGGAAACAGGAAGGACAATAGAAGAAATGTAATGGAAGATAAAAATGTAACCAGGTCTGATCTCAGTGGTTCTGTAATAACCATCCTACCTTCTGACTGTTTACTGGCTCACGTACAAATGTCTCCATACTTGCCTAGTGGGATCCAACGGTACTGGCAGTGCTCCCAGCCATGGGGCATTCAGAGGAGTCATGATCAGCATGAAGAGAGGGGACAGAAAAAGGTGAAATTGGTGCTCTCTATAATAATGATCCTAATAATGTGAATTATGTTAAGTAATGACTTTGAAAAGTTAAATCTTATTATTTGAAAATACATTTTCACCAAAATGACTAAGTTGGCGATGTTTGAACATTCAAGAGGCTACGCTTCAGCTTTATGTGAAAATTCACTTAGAAGTTTTCATTCTCCGAAGGCCATTACTTTATGCAATATGGTGTATTATTACCTCAGAATGAAGCTGTTGCAAGTGCCTGGAAGGGCAGTTGCCACATTTCAGTCTCTTCCTGAAAGTCAAGGGGACATTAACCCCTCGGCAGGGCCCTACGTCCCTGCATGGTACTCGTGACACGAGTGGGGAACAAAGTCCTGACACACAGGTTCAGATACAGTGAGTAACACAGCTTTATTTGAGAACCAATGTCCTTCCAGAGGCCAATGCTCTGGTAAGCACAGAAGGTTATACCTAATAGAGTAGAATTCAGTGACAAACCAAGTCCCAGAGTCAACTGAGGTGGAGAAGGTCCCTGGTCCAGGAGAGACAAATCGGCCCACAACGGGTATTGCAAGGAAGAATTTCGGAGTCCCAGAATATCGTGGCTTGCACCACGCAGAGTACTCTGTCGGATCGCCCAGGCGAACATCCCAGAGGATCGTTCTGGAGTATCTGGCTCAGAGCCTCGCAGAGGGTCTCAGCTGGAGCGCCCAGTTGGACTACTCATGGCATTGCTCTGGAGTTCTGCCTTTATCTTCTTGTTCTTGGACTTGTTTACTTCTTAGGTGATAACCAGAAGTTGTTTGGCAGGAGTTGTTTATCTCTTAGGTGATAACCAGAAGTTTTTTGGTGAACGTGTTTACCACTCAATTCTGTTATGCTCAGTTTCACACATAAATATAAACATGTTTACTTTTATGTATATGCTCTACACATAAACATGTTTACTTTCACTTCACTCTTATCAGTCTCACACCTACTAGTAAACAACTAGTATACAAGCCTTAATCCAAAACAACCTTGTTCATAGTATATCTTATATGCTCTATACAGAAGCTTTGCTGCTAGCTGCTATATTCATGTGCAAATGAATGTGATTCAGTGCACACTGCTCAGCCTGTAGCCTAGTGGCACGTGACAATTAACAAATTAAACTACCTCATCTCCCTGGATACCATTTGTTTGACCTGGAAGAAAGGACTCCTCTTTAGTGACATCTGCTGGAAGGACCAGTTATACGGAGGAGGAAGACACCTGAAACTGTTTTGTCAGGGTTTTCTGTTTTTTCACCCGCAGGTTTCCACATATGGGAACACCACTCTTCAAAATTATAATGCTTTCTTTTCATTTGGATGCTTTGAATTATCTGACTTATGCAGCTGGACACTTGTGTCCATGCTGACTTACCTGGGACTGGTTAACACCTTCCATTAACATTGTCACTAGGAGATCATTTGTGCAAATAAGGGGTGTTGTCAATTCGAGCCACATAATCCTTGAAAGAGAAGAGATTTCAAATGGAATACTAACTGCCCTGTTTGAGGAAAGTGGGAATTCAATTTAGGATAATGAAGTGGGATTATACTAAACAGATATCAGGAAACCTGTTTTCTGATGCATATAAAGTCAGAGGTTGGATTTGTAAAGCAGCTTCTTCTTAAAAAGTTAAAGTTCTTAAGATTATCATATTAGTACTTGTTCTCTATAAGAAATTAGGACATTAAAGAAAATAACAACCTTTAAATATTTATTTTTATGTCTGTGTGTGTGTTCCCGTTACCTTCCAATTTTAACTTTCTATGAGCACTTCCCAGTGCGCAGCACTTTACGACCCATAAAGTAATTGATTTCCTCATCCCAAGGATTTTGTGAACAAATACTTCAGTGGAGAGAGCGTCAGTCCAGCTTGGGTTAATTTATAGTTCGAGAGGGATGCAATCCATTTCTGGAAAATAACATGGAGCTAGGCTGGAATTTTTAATAAGAAGCAAAATGAAGAAGCTAGATTGAAAAACTGCTATAAAGTTCTAGTATCTTCTTTGGAGCCTTTATAGTATTCTGATTTACGTATAAGCACTTTAGCCATTGTTGGAGATACATAGATAAGTATCAAACTCATGAAAAAGAAAAGAAAAAAATGCTTAGTACCATCTACCCTGCACCAACTCCAGGCAGTGTTCCCGAGAGGCCTGCTCTTCTTTTCTTGTGCTCCTTACTCAGGGGTCTCAGTATAGCTGATGAGATGATTCTCACTTGAACACTACAGCAGCCCCTTGTTGGGAGTGGAGACTCCATGGGGCCACCCTCCTTAGAGCTTTCTGATATGCAAGTCTGACCTTTGCAGGCCCTTCAGTGACTGCACATATTCTACGTAGGTTTGCAAATCCTAACTGAGTGTCCCTGGCCAGGCTTCCAACCCCACTTCTGAGGAACCTGTTCTTACCCAGACCTGTTTCATTCACTGACACTACATGCCCCACCCTTGCAAGGGATGGCACTCAGACTAGTGCGTAACAGGTCTTCAGAAAAACTTCATCGAAAGCGGGAATGAACGAATTCCACAATTTCTACTTCAGCAGAGAGGGTCATATCAGTTGTACTAGGGTTCTCCAGAGAAACTGAACCAATAAACAGGATGAAGAGTTCAACAGGATTTCAATGAGAGAGAGAGAGAGAGAGAGAGAGAGAGAGAGAGAGAGAGAGAGAGAGAGTAATTTTAAGGAACTGGTTCATACTCTTGTAGAATCTGGCAATTCTCCAAAGCAGGCCAGAAGGCTGGAGACCAGGCAAGAGTTGACTTGCAGGTAGCATCTGAAGGTACACTGGAGGCAGAATTCTCCCTTTCTCAGGGACTTCCAATTTTTTTCACTTAAGGACTTTAAGGGACTGGATGAGACCCCCCCACACCCACATTATGGGGGGTAATCTGCTTTACTCAAAATCTACTGATTTAAGTGTTAATCTTATGCAAAAATATATCTTCAAGGAACATCTAGACTGGTGTTTGACCCAAAACTGGCTGCCATGGTGTCATACAGGGTGTCATATGGGGTCTCAGCTCCAGCTCCCCACATAAGAACACAGGATATGATGAGGATATGATGAGGCCAAAAAGGAACACCCATGGAGCCATAGATAGGGGAGTCACACCACTATAGTCTTGCTGGTGGCCGGGTGAGACACACGAAGTAGGGTCCACACGATCCGCAATCTGCTGTCTGCTTTTCTGCCTGCCAACCAATCAACCAACTAGCACAGTCACGGCAGTTACATCAGCAGCCAATTGGCCAACGGGCTACAGCCAATAGCCAACCACCACCTGAGCCACCCCACATGAGGCCGAGAGCCTGGCAAATGCTCTCTGGGACTCTGTCCCCACACTCCATCCCTCCAGGGTCTTGCCCCACAATCTACGCAACAAGCATCTTCCACGAGGGTCCCTGTGCCATATTAGCCTATAGGCACCTATGAGTGGAAAGACATAGCAGTCTTAGGAACCAACAATGGCAAATCCCTTCCATCTGGGAGGATACATGCTAGCATTTCGTCCTGGGAAAGGAGGGTCGCTGCCACTGGCACCTTTCCCGGTTTGTGGTACCAGACCTTTATGGCAGGTCTTTGGGTCCCTTGCAGATTTTCAACATGTAACAGAGCAGGGGACCCCACAATAGGCTATAGCAAGATCACATAGGTTCCCCGCAAAATCATCCCAGCATCAGGACCTCCATATACCACAGTCATTTGTGGTGGCCACTCGGCCTGGTGTCACTTGCAAATCATGAGTCAAACCGGCCCCCCATGGGGCTATCAGGACCAACCATCGACAGTGGGGGCTTTTGACCTGCCAGGGCCAAGTCCATTGCTGCCGTTCCCTTGCTTTCAAGCATGTGGGTGCTGGCAGCAAAATGTTTCCATTTTTGCTGTAACCTGACTTTAACAGAGTCTCACTTGTGGTAACTTGTAACTGAATGGGAGCAGCCGTTCGATGTAGCAGAGCTTTTACTGGTGCGGGCCCTCCCTTCCATGGTCTCTCATTCAGGATTCTCAAGACGTCCCATAGACGTGAAGCCCAGTCACGCATCGTGGGAGGGTGTTTTGACACCCGGAGGCCTTGCTTCAAAAGGCCGTTGTAGCGTCCGATCATGCCAACTGCTTGTGGATTGTATGGGGTATGAAACAACCATTGTATGTCCATCCTGGCAGCCCAGCACTGCAATTCTTGCCCCGTAAAATGGGTACCCCTGTCACTTTCAATGACTTGGGGTCGGCCATAGAGGGTGCACAGCCATGTAAGAGTGACCACTGTATGCCGCTAATCCGCAGCTGGACACAGCCAAGCAAACATCAACCCCCTAGCAGTGTCCACTGCTGTGAATGCATACATTGCATTGCAGGCTTTAGGCAGGGGTCCAATGTAATCCACTTGCCAGCGAGTGAGGGGCACCCTCCCTCGCATAATCTGCTGTGTCTCCCAGGGGAGCCTCCGCCTTTGGGACGCTGTCCCCACACTCCTTTGGGGGCTGTCTTGGGCACAGATGGCACAATCATAGCAGGCATCTGCTATATCCTGCCATTTCAAAGGCAGACCCCAGCATCTGCTCACCTGCCACATGGTTCGGCTTCCAGCATGATGCAATTTCCTATGCAGCCAATGGCCCACATCAGTGACAGGAGCCCGTTCTAACCATCGTACCCACACTAGGGCATCTGCTTCATCATTACCTGGGGACACTAGGGGGAGTGACCTGTGACATGCATTAGGGTCACCTCCTTTCTCAGGCCTAGGTCCCAGAGGTCCTGCCACATGGCTTGACCCCACAGTGGACAGTGTCCTAGCAACCAGTCCTAGCAACCAGTTTTGGTGTTTCCATGTAGGGAGCCGCAGCGTTAGGCCCCTGAACACTGCCCAGCTGTCAGTACAAATAACTAAGTTTCATTTAAAATTATAGTCTAAACACATCAAATAAGAATGTATGATGTTTAAGCAGTATAATCCATCTAACAAAGAAGTATAATCACAGTGAATTATTTTAATGGAATGATGGTACTTGAAAATAACAGTTTCTATGAAATTATGCATATTTTCCCAAAGTCAACTCAAGAGAAACATAAAATAGTAGACAGGATTTTAAGGTAATCATATAAAAATTTGTGAATAAAATAATTTTTATTTTGAGAAATCGAGGAGAAGTTGAGATAGTTTTATGTTGTTGTTGTTTATTCTGACAACCTAATGACCTGTACAAGTTTCTGATATGATACCCTTTGGGTTTCACATTTCCAAACTATTTCATATTTCTTCTATGCTTCCTACATTAGTGATAGAAATTTAGCTCACATAAACTTAAAATGACAATTTATTCCCTAAGGTATCTGAAAAGTCAGAAGGTAAATTGGTCTCAGGCATAGCTTGATCCAGGGCTTTATTTCTTTTCCCATATTTTGACCTATTTGTCTCTGCTTGGCTTTATTCTCAGGCTAATTCTTTCTCATATGGGCAAGATGGACACTAGGAGTCCTAGATGCTCATTTTCCCATCACCCCAGATAAAAAGCATAATTCTATTCTATTCAGCAGTCATATCGAGGCTCATGGAGGACCCAAATTGGCTTTGCCTGAGTCATATGATCCCATGGAAGGAACAGTGTTTCCAGGGAGGTGGTGCCTTCAGTTAGCTGGCCTAGTCACCCTCTTTAGGCAGGAAGAGGCACCTGAGTGATGTCTCCACCAAAATCCCAAGGAGTGGAGCAGGTTGTTCTCCCACTGACAGACAGGTCTAGGCAGACCAATTCTTAAGCTGGCTGTGTGTGCATAGTATTTTGTCTGTTCCTCTGTACACCACTAATACTTTACTTACTAGTACTATAATAATTTGCTTGTCACCTACTGTACTTGCTTGGTAGCAGGGACTACATATTTCTCATATTTGTGTCCCTATTACTTAACATGATATTTGGCATGAAGTTGGCAGTCAGTAATTTATATGCTGGGTAAAGTAATATATTAATTGATGAAAGAGGTTGTTGGTTGTGGAGAAACATCTCTCTCAAACAAATTATTTTATTGATTTGCTTTAATGTTTTCTTTCTTTTTTTTTTTTCCTTCCTTAACTAAAATGATGGTTTTACTGGGATCCAGAGATATGGTTACAATTACATAATCCAACACAAAAACATCATGGGTGATTAGGAGTTGGAATAATGGGGGTAACACTGGGTACAGAAGAAAAGCTGTTCCAGGACCGCAAGAGGCAGGCTAATAGGGCCTCTCCCTGCGGTCCTGTCTGTCACCCCTGGAGTCCATCTTGCCAGGGCCAAAGCCTCCTCTGTCCCCACCACCCAGGCCCCCTCGGGAGCCCCGTGTCCCTGCCTCGGCCTCAGGCTCGGTAGCCTCCCCGACCATAGCCTCCTCTATTGTCTCGATCGTCGATGACCATCTCCACAGCTACCCACCATGTGAGAACCTCCGGGCCTCTTCTGGGGCCATCTGGTTTAGGGGCCATACACTGATTGCATTCATTCCTCCAAGAAAAGTTCATGTTCTCACATGTAGGGTTGAAGCACTTCCAGTCCCGTGCTCGCTGCTGTCTCCTGCCACTGCCGCCGCCACTGGGGAATCCACTCGGACCACCACCACCTCCTTGGTAGCCTCCATGGCCCATGGGCCGTCCACGCCCTCGGCCTCCACGCCCACTGCTACCCTGGTTGAAGTCTGCTCTGCTCGTCAAGTAGCAAATGAGACCTTGATAGGATTTCCCAGAGAATTCTTTACCATCAAACCAGTCAATAGCCGCTTTAGCAGAAGGTGGGTGAGCAAACGATACCGGTGCCTCTCCCTTCTGCTTGCCGTTCTCTTGGTCCGTGTACAGATTAATCATGGACTGTCCCATCTTCCTGTTGGTCTTAATGCGGATCTGCTTGAAGTAGTCAGCCACAGACTCGATGGTGACATTCTCGCCCAGGCCCTGCGCGAAGATGGTTTTGTTGCCAGAATTGTCCTGTTCAGAGTCATGATCCTTGGTCCCGAGGGCCACCAAATTTATTGAAGTCACCACAGTCACTCCCGTCCATTCTGCCTCTGCCTCCACGGCCACCTCCATGGCCTCTGGGTTCACAGCCACCATTGCTGCAGTTGTAACCACCCCGGCCATGGCCTCCTCGGTCCTGCTGGCCTCCCCTGTAGCCACTGCCACCACCACTTTGGTCCTGACTGCCATAACCGCCGCCACTGCCCCCACCACTCCTGGGGGACTAATCTTTGCCATAGTTCCCTCCACTGCCCCCTCCGCTGCTGCTGTTGTACTGGTTCTGCTGTCGGTAGCCTTGAGAAGGATTATAGGACCTTGACTGCTGTCCATAGTCTTGCTGTTGGCCTCTATAGCCGGACTGGGGACCATAGCCCCCACTCTGGAGCTGCCCGTAGTTGCTGCTCTGAGAACCGCTAGGTAACTTCCCAACGTGCTGCTAGAAGCTGGCTGCTGGCCATAGCCGGGATAGGAAGACTGCTGCCCGTAAGACGCCTGAGAACTCAATCGTTATGGCTACTGCCATAACCACTCGCTGAGCCATATCCCTGTGGAGCTGACAGTGCTATAGCCTGTGTTCTGGGTCTGTCCATAAGGACCACAGCTGCTCTGGCCACAGGCAGAAGTGTCCGCTGACTGGCTGTAACCACCGTAACTCTGCTGTCCGTAGGGCTGATTGTTCTGCTGGGAATAGCCCTGTCCAGGCTGGGTGGGGTAGGCCCCATAGCTTTGGGTTGCTTGTTGGGTATAGTCGTTTGAGGCCATGTTGGCAGACGTGTGCACAGGCCGAAATGCAGTCAGATTCCAACACCACAGAGCACTGACGCCTAGACGACTGACTTTAATGCTTTCTTAAAAGGCTATTTTGTTCCTGGATTATGAAGGAAAAATAACTGATCAACAACTTTGTCTACACTCAAACAATGGTGTTATGTTGAGTTGATAAGTGACACCTGATATATCAATATTATTTTTCCAAACTAAATATACTCAACTGGCATGTTGCTATATATAGAATTTGTTTTGATGTCATATAAATACTACCTAAAGCAAATGATGTATAATAACTGTCTTTAACACTTTTCAGTGCTCTGGCTGCATTTATCTGGCATTTTTGGACTAGCATATGACACCCCATATGCATAATCTGTTATAAACAATAAACCTACCTAATGATTAGTGCATGCCATGCCTAATTATGTCTTAATTATATTTAGTCCTTTAGTCCTATACATTTGGGTATAAAATAATTAATTTTGGAGCTTATGGAAATAATAATAAAACTAAAATCAATATATTATAATCTTTCTCACCTTTTTTGTGTCCCCAGAGACTTGAGGTTTAACAGAATAAAAGAAATTCTTGGGAGTACCTTCAAGAAACTCAAGAATTTGAACACTCTGAGTAGTTATTGCTTATCTGTGGGATTTCTAAAATCATGAGCTACTTGTATTGCAGTTTACCATGAGAAGTCACTTTGAGAGTAAAGAACAGCTAGTGCTAGAATGAAACCTTGCTGGAGGTCTCATAACCAGCAAAATTTCTGCTATTTCTTTTTACTGCCTATTTTTTTGCTACTTTCTGAATTTAGGAGATATTCTTATTCATCTGGTTGTCATTTACATTCTATTTGTGTTAAAGAAAAAAAAACTTTCTGAGATGAAGAAATAGAAAAGCAGTTAAATAACTTGTCTATGGGTTCCCTAGCTACAGTAATATAAATGAAATTAAAACTCATGACTCCAAAGCCCATGCTTTCCCCAGTATGCTGTTGGATCTCCTTATTTGTGATACTATGAAAACTTTACGATCATGTATTTAGAGGGAAAATTACAACTTCATGACTAAAATCTGATAAAAATTTTCAATACTTGAAACACAAATTTTATTCAGCCTATACATATTTACCATATGTTGTGTGCTTAACAGTTTGCTGGCTTTGGATACAGACCAAAATATCCATGACCTTGCTATGATATAGCTGAGAGTCTGACCTTGTGAGATGATCAATAAACGCAAATCCAACTGTAAAGCATATGTAATGAAAATGCAGTAAGTGCTGAAATGAGAAATAGTAAAATCCATGAGAGATGATGACAGGAAGCTTAGAACCATTAATAGTGCTCAATATTTAAAACAATTTTATGCTGCATTTATATTAATACATAGAGCGAAAGTACAGTGTGAGGGATATAAATGATAAATGTCTAAGTTTTGCTTTGTCTTGTGCACCTGAAACTAATTAATAAAAAAAAAAAAAAAAAAAAAAAAAAAAGAATATTCATTGTTGTTAAAACCATGTGGGTGCATTTGTCTTCTTGTCAAAATGTTTTCATAACCAAGCTAGTGATATTATCAATCTAGCTGAACTTCTCCCCATATAGCCAAGCTAGTCCTTCTAACTTTAATGTTGAGATCATGACTTTACACTAGTACTTTTCCCATCTGGTTTCTTCCAGTAATTAATGCCTGAATACAAATACTGTATCACAATATCTCTGGTTGGGATGATGTAAAAACAGAGGAAAGTAAGGTCTGCAAGATTAATTCCATGCTTAACAATAAAGCAATGGTTCTCGAACTGTAATGTGTAGAAAATGTTTCCTGGAGTGCTTGTGGACATGAAAATGCCCCACCTCTTCCCCAAAGATTCTGATTTAATACTTCTCAGGGGTGACCCAAAGATTGCATATTAAAATGCAATCTTTCATTAAAGAATATTCCTAGGGGATCTGATACTAGGAGAGCATCATTATGGAAACTTCTACCACTGCCTACTGAAATATGTAGATGATAAATAACCAACTGTCTTATTAATTTATCCAACTGTTAATATTGCCAAATGTTATCAAATCTCTTCATTAAAGAAGTGTAACAAAATGATAATCTCTACTGGAGTTTATCCACATTTTGGAATATAGTACACGATACTTTAATTATTAGTGAATAATCCACCTCTTCATTTGGTAAAAAACATACTTATTAATTTGTTTCTAAATATTTTTGTTAAAACCATATTAAAATAATGATCATTTATGGTATTAATTATAGGCTTCATATATACTAGTGGCTTTTTATACTTTAGCTCTATTCCTTGCTGCCACACTTGTGATAGATGTCATTATTTTCATTTTACAGGTGAGGAAATTGAGACTCATAACTGTAATGTAATTTACCACATTCATACAGCTAGAAAGGGGCAGAGTCAACATTTACACAGTTTGATTTGCTAACTGCTGTGCTGTATGTTTTCTCATGATAGCTTTCAGGAAGGCTAGGTCAACATAATAGATGATGGGTCACTTTAGTAAGTTGTGTAGGAGAGAAGGAAATGGGGTAAGAAATGGGACATGGAAAGACTCCTGGGATTGGAGAGAACTTGTGTTAATGAGGTGAAGACCCAAGGACTTAGGGGGTTCTGAGGACCTATTAAATTTTTACTTATGCTGCAAGTATGTTCATAAAAGAAAGTGAAAAGTAAACCTTTTAGTTAGTGTAATTACTGAGGTCCTAACTGTGTTTCTTTTTTAACTACCAAGCTACCAAATTTTGTAAGAAAATCACAATATTTAAAGTATTTCTCAAATATGATATAATTATGGGGTCTGTCTTACTATGTTTTATATGATAACAACTCTTCACTATATTTTATTTTATGAGAGCTTTTGATCATGTTGATGAATCACCCAGTCACTATTCCATTCATTTATTTTTATTGAAAGAGCTGACAGAAGGTTTCATTTTTCTCAAGACTTTAAAAGACTGATGTTTAATGGTTTATCAAAGGTGTTATTCTGTAAGTAGTCATAATTCAGGTAAGACACTTGATTTGTTTTTAAGGTTATCTTGTGATGTAGCAAGGGAGCAAAATTTCCAGCAGTAAATGTTAGCAGAATTTCACTATTGAACTTATGTGGGAGAATTTAAAACAAGGCGTTCATTTCTGGGGTAGTGGAAACGTGAAGATTACATTTGGCTGGAGCTCAGAGGGACTGTTCTGTTGGTGGATAAGTCCATGCACAGTCCCTTTAAGAGGAGCACCCGGGAGTGCAGCCGCACTCATTCTCACGCAGTGACAATCTCCGCTCATTCTCACATCCAGAAATGATGGGTCCTTTTCATCCTGGCACTGGAACCCTGGGCTGGGGTGAGGCGGGAACCTCTAGCTCTTCTAGGGATTCAGGGAGACCTTCACAGCCTAAATATCTGTCCTGGTCTTTAATGGTGACACACGGGTGTGGGACCAGCCTGTTCTGCATTTCTGCTCCTCCTACCAGTCTTAAGGTGGCTTCTTCCACACATCTTTTGTTATAGAGCTTCGGTTCAGCAAGATTTTAGGTGATTCTCAATGTTGGTTGTTTTGTAGTTTAGTTGTAATTTTGATGTGGTCATGAGAAGGTAAGCACAGCATGTACCTACTGTGCTCTCTTGGTATTCCCCTACTTTGTAACTCTTTTATTTTATAACTTACTTTTAGAATGAAAAGATAACCACAAGGTAATGTATGCTGATCCAGCTGGTAGCATACAGACTATCCAAATGGAAAAAGAAAAAAATCACAAAGATCTGGATAAAATACAAAAAGCAACTCTATGAATGTACCAGTTGGCAATCAAGTAGCCAGGACTTGAAAAGCTAAAATCTAGGAAGAAAGGGAAGCTCGTTGAGGTGCTGCAAATGTTCTGTGCAACATTCCCTTCTCTGGCCATTTGCTAACTCAATATGCAGAGCATGGAGGCTGAAGAGAAGGCCATGGGCACTCAAAGATTGAAGTTTGAGTCCACCAAGACAACCAGCACTAGAAGGCAAAGATGCCTAAGAGAAGGCAGCCACAAAATGGTAAAGTGAAGAGTTTGCTGGTCACTTCAATGCAGGCACTTGCCAACTTAGAACCTACGCACACGAGGAGAGATTGCCAAAAAACATGCAGAAAGCAGCTGTTAAGACTCAAAAAGTTAATCAGAGATTCTTGGTAGTTTTAAGATACCAGAAAAACAAAAATAAGAGTTTAGGGCTCATCACAGAAAAGCTGATCTTGATAAATACTCCTGGTTTTAATTTTGTGCCTCTGAAGAGCTGTGCTCTAAGAGCAATAGACCATGCTAGACTGGGCCAAGCTGATCTGCTGTATTCTGTCTGCCTCAGAATAACAAATTAAACTCTCCCTGGGAAAATATAAAATTATCCAAACCCTCTACACTTTTTTATTCACAAAGTCTGGCATTTGATAAAAGATGTCCAAGCATACCAGGCAAGCAAGAGAAACAGCAGACAACTAAACAGGCCAAAATTATTTAAGATTTTGAAGTTATGTAACATGGACTTTGAAGTTAGAATTAATGCATTCAAGGGAATATAAAAAATGATGTAATTTTTACCAGAGAAGAAGAAATTATTATACATTTTTCTTAGAACTGAAAAAAATTGTCAAACTTAGGGAATGAATTGATTAGTTCAGTAATAGATTAGAATACAGCAGAAGAGATAATTTAAAAATTACCTAGATAGTAGCGCATTGGGGAAAAAATATGGAAAATATGGGAAAGAGAATAAAAGACAGAGATGACAGAGAAAATGTGTCAGAAGCAAAAATTAAAGATATTTTAAACACATATGTTTCCCCAAAACAAAAGACACCAAGCCACAGATTCAAGAAAGCTCTATGAAACATGCAGGCCAATAAAAAGAAAACTATGCTCAGGCACATTGTAATATTAATTGCTGAAAACCAAGACAAGGGGATAATTTTAAAAAATACCCTTCGGTAAAGATATAGTATCGTTGAAGAAATAACCATGGAAATGATGAAAGTAAAAAACAATGGGAAAGTATATTTGAAGTGCTGCTGAATAAAAATAACTGAGAGACTTGAATTCTATTCACAGGGAAATTGCCAAATATGTGGTGATGGAAGGAGAACTGACTCTGGGTGGTGAACACACAATAGGATTTATAGATGATGTAATACAGAATTGTACACCTGAAATCTATGTAATTTTACTAACAATTGTCACCCCAATAAATTAAAAAAAAAGATAAAAAAAATGAAAGTAAAAATAAAGACATTTTCAGACACATAAAAAATGAAATAATTTGTAGTCGGTAAGCCTGCACATATATTTTTTTTTAAGCAGAAGGAAAAGGATCCAAAATAGAGCAGTGTAGGCAGCAATGGAAAACACGTTAAAAAGTACATATTTTGACTAAGTTTAAATTTAATATTTACTCTTATAATAATAATGTGTTTAAAATACATAGTAACAATTGCAGAGGAAGTAGAAGGAAGTTAAATACAATTAAAGTGCTTTAAGGTACTTATTTTGTTGACAAGCCAAAAGTTAAACTTTAGAAATGGCCACAGTCTTTTTGTTTTTTAAATAAATTATATGGTAGCTTTTAGTTAGACTTAAATAGAAAAAAATATCAATATCAAGAATAGAAAAGAGGAATAATTTCAGATCCTAAAGTCAGTTAGACAAAGAAAAAGATATTATTGTGAATGACTTTATGCCACTATACAACAGGTCCTTGAATAACGTCGTTTCCTTTAGTGCTGTTTTCTCATAAGGTTGATGAGTTGCCATAGGAACTTAACTCCTGTTTGTAACAGTTTACCTGGTAAACTGATGGTAAAATTGTATTGTGGTATGAGTATGACATTTTGCAAAAAGTCCCAGAACCTATTGAAAACATTAAGTGAGGGCTTACTGTATTTCAGGTTAAATGAGCTGAACACTACAACACTAAAGTGATATAGAAGAGACATCTATTAAAGGTATTGAATTCCAGACAAAGAGACAAATGAAACAAAATCATTTCCCAAAAGAAAACTCCAGGCCCAGATAGCTTTACTAAAGAATTATTTAAGACATTTAAGGAAGAATTGAAATCAATCTTATTCAAACCTGTCAGAGGATAGAGAAATAAATATGTCTCAACTTATTTTACTATGCCAGCATAATCTTGATAGCAACATACAGAGAGACAAATTTCAAGTCAATTTCTCTCATGACTATAGATATGAAGATACTCAATAAAGCATTAGCAAAACTGATTCTAGTATATATGAAATCATCACCAACTTGGATCTATTTCAGGAATTCAAGATTGGTTAAATATATGAAAATCAACATTAATATAATAAAAATGAAGAAGTAATATCATTCTAGTCAAAGCAAAAAACCATTTCATAACATTCAATGCTCACTGAGATAAAACAAAATCTCATGACAAGCTATGAATCAAAGAAATCTTCTTTGATCTCACAGAAGATAACCACTAAAATCAGTAATAAACATTCTAATTAGTAATTAAATAATGAAAACGCATCTCCTCAAATTAGGGATATGAAATGGATGCTTATTCTTACAACTTATATTCAACATTATATCAGATGCCTTATTTTTTGTCGTAAAGCAAGATAAAGAATAAAAAATAATAAGGATTGGAAAAGAATAATTAAATAATATTATTTACGTGTCATATTTATGGACACATAAAACACAAAATAATATTTTGATTGACTATTACAGTTAGTAACTCAATATAATGATGTAAAAGTCAAGTATATTTTTATATTTTAACAAAAACCATTTCAAAAAAATTTGCAATAATTTAAAAATTTTTGATAACTAAAAATAAATGTAACAAAGCCTATACCTCTATGAGAAAACTGTTAAACATTAGTGGGAGATATTAAAGAAGTATGAAATAAATGAATAAATATATCATGCTTATGGACTGGAGGACTGGATATTATTAAGTATCATTTCTGATTTACATAGTCAATGCAATCCCAGTCAAATCTCAGTAGACTGTTTTTTGGAAATTTACAAACTGAATATACAAAGGGCCAAACATAACTAGTCAAATATTAAAGAAGAACATGGCAATATCATCTAGACTACTAGATACCAAGACTTACTATAAATAAAAGAAATTAAAGACGGTATTGGTTTAATGACAAAAAGACTAATAAACAAAATGAAAAGTCCAGAAGCAGACCCACATGTAAGTGATCACTTGAATTGTCACAAACATGTACTGCACTGCAGTGGGAAAATGAAAATTTTCAAATAAATGGTGAAGAGTCATTTGGATATCCATGTAGAATAGATATTTTGACACTATTTTTTATGAATGTGCTGATACACAGTAATCAATTCCAGATGGATCATAGATCATGAAAAAAGTAAAAATACCAAAACTTCTACAAGATATAACATAGAAAAAAAAAAATCTTCATACCCTTAAGACAGATAAAGATTTCTCAGAGGACACAAAAAGCACTAACAGTAAAGAAAATGATTGATGTATTGGATTTCATTAAAATTAAGAACTTCAGCTTACTGAAGATAACACTATGACTAAAAAGAGAAGCTCTAGCCTGGGATATTTGAAATTATGTATATACAATAAAGGATTTGTATCATGAACTCTTACAGATTAATAAGTGAAAGACAGAAACACACTAAAAAATGGGTAACATCTTTGAACAGTTATTTGACAAATGATAATATCCAAATGGCTAATAAATTCATGAAACGGTATTCAACTTGTCATCAGGGGTTATTCAGCTTCATTCCAACTGTTTAGAGAAGATACTTGGTATGATTTCAAACTTTTTCAATTTATTGATACTTGATTTATGGTTTCACATATGCTCTCTCCTGGAGAATGTTCCATGTACACTTGAGAAGAATGTTTATTCTTTTCTAATATTCTAAAGAATGTTTATTTTCTGCTGTCATGGACTGTAATTTTATATATGTATATATATATATGTATATGTATATATGTATATATGTATGTATATATATATATACATATATAACATAATCATATATATGTCTATAATTGTATGTAATTGCTTACAACTATAAATATGTTTCATGATCAATTTTTTAAATGAAAATATACCATTTACATTTACAAAATCAAATACATCTATTTAAATAAATATATATGTTTTGTTGACATTAACTATATAATTAAATGTGGTCTTGCAAATTTGTTAATCTCTATTATGAGGAAATATGTATTCAGTGTAAGTTTGGCAGTATAACATCATGACAGTAGAGCTAGTGTGAACAGAAAGCCTCAGGTTGTTCAAGTGGACACAGCATGAAAGATGACAGCTTTAATTCCTTCTGCCATTGCTCAATCTTGGAACTTTTGATACCGAAAATAGCCTGAATTAATTTTAATTAATTAATAATTGGCTTGTATATTTATATTTTGCTAAGTTTATGGATTTGCATGTTTCAATTGAATATTTGTTAAAGTACAAATTGACTGTTTGGTTCACAATGACAAACATTGGCTCTTGAAAGAGGTTATATTTACATTTTATTGGATCCACTATTTTGAATGTTTGTCAACATAACTATAATCCACCTCTGACATGTACTATTCAGCAAAAATCAAGAACAGCAAGCTTGAAAGTCTGTTTGGAGCTTCTAAACAGAGCATATATCTACCTGGGAAAGTTATCCTCCTCTACAGAGCTGTAGTTGTATGAAGGGTACTAATAAAAAAGTGAAGGAAAAAGGTAGCACTACAAGTGAACCAAACTGGGAATCTTAACACGTGTGTTAGCTGTTGCCTCAGAGTCAAAGCACTCTCATTGTTAAATGAGGTTTTAAAAAAATGATTGAGGTAGGGAATGGTTTATTTATTGTAGTAGAACAAGAGATTTTTATATTCTTACATCAGAGAGAATGAAAAGTTGCTGAAGGTTGTCTTGGCTTATATATTCCTACAGATAGATAGATAGATAGATAGATAGATAGATAGATAGATAGATAGATAGATAGATAGATAGATAGATGATAGATAGATAGATAGATAGATAGATAGATAGATAGATAGATAGATAGATGATAGATAGATAATTATCTGAATGGTGGCTAGCACATGGTATTACATAAATGTTATTTCTGGTTATTATCTTTGATAAAATACTTTTTCCCCCCTTCTGCCACCTCCCCTCTCTCCCGTCTCCCCCCACTCCAGCTGAGGAAGTCGGTTGCCAGTCGTCTGTCAGCTGCTCACAGAGACTCACGGCCATCCACGCTGCCGGCCACTGGCCGCTCATGGTGGCACACAGTAGCCTGTGGCAGCACACAACAGCCTGTGGCAGTCCACGGCAGCTCACAGCAGCCCAGATCCAGGAAGATCTGTTGTTCACAATCTTAATTGTAGAGGGCACAGCTCACTGGTCCATGTGGGAATTGAACTGGCACCCTTGCGTTAGGAGGCGCTCCAACCACCTGAGCCACTGGGACGGCCTATACTTTTTTTTTTGGAAAGGTGTTTTATTAGAAATAATGTCCAAAATTCTACCCTGTATTAAAACACTTATTCAATGAAAGTTTAAAATACTTCTTATTTTCCTAATTAATTTAGGCCATTTGATGCTACCATCACATAGCACATTTTTAGCATAAAAAATAAAATTGTTTTAAAATTGCATTTTTTTATTGGGCCTTCAAAGGTATTGCTTTATGACAGACATCTGGCCATAACAGACCTTAATTCTAGTATAATACAATGAAATCCTAGTTTGTTCATTATTTTGTGAGGCTCGAAGACTACAGGATATTTTTAAGAAACAACACCTTCATATCTTTGATTGGCTGTTTAGTAAATCTGATTACAAAAAAGAAGAGAGTCATAGGGTTGCAGATCACAGTTTCCTTCCTTAGGGTACTAGGAGATCTATTTTGAATAAATATATTAAAGACAGGCAATTATTGGGCATAAGCCAGGAAATCATTTCAATGCTGAGTTTTTCTTTTCCTTTCTTTTTCTGTTGTGTGACTATAGCTTGCTACTTCCTCCTTTCCAGCTTTTCAACTTGATTTTACCTCTAAGCAGCCCGTCATGTGCTACCATGCCCTTATAAAAAATGTTTGCTCTTATTCTTGCTATCCCTCCAGACCACTGCATGAAATTTGGACCCTAACCCTTCACACCAAAAAATAGATTTCTCTCTATAAGAAAGAAGTCATTATATATAATATTGTTTAGTATTTATAATATAACATCATGCAATATATGATATCATATAATATTATTACATATTATATTAATATTTTATTAACTATTAAAATTTAAACTTGCTTTCAATTTAAATGAATCTTAAGAAGTCTACATAAATGGTTGTAAAATGACAGAATTAGGATTATTTGACCTACTGGGCATCAGTTTAAAGATTAATCTATTTACTAATATTTGTGTTTATAAATATTTGATGATAAGGGTGGTTAGAAGTTACATGAGTGTTACATAATTTATAAAAGTAATATTTAAAAATCATGTATCTGTTTTTTCCTATGGATGCAAGAGTCTTACCTTGCTTTATTCTTTAATATCCTACGTATTCTCACAAAGTTTCCTGATAAAGCAGCATTCTCAATGGAAATAGAAATGTTGGGTGACTTGTGCAAGCACTATAACTAGGACTTTGTCGCTCTGACTTCAAATTAAATGCTCTTTGCCTGTGTAGCACCTTTGCTGGTATCTTCAGTAATTTTTCAGGTTTCTATGTACTGAATTTTATTAAGTTTATATCCTCCAGCACATAGGAATATACCTTTTCATAACCATTATTGAAAATTTTAAATTATTTAAAGCTAATGTTAATTTTTCATTACTTAATATTTAAAATTTTGATTATTTAAGAAGTACGTTTTATTAATAAAGCACTATAATGGATGGCTAATGATCACCATCAAATGTAAATAATTGTCTTATCTTCACTAGTAGATTGCAGATTCATATTTAAAATGACTTTCAAAATGGGAACCCCTGAGCCTTTGGCTATGTCACATTACCCGGGTAGGATTTGATTTTAATAATGTTGAGTTTGTTTTGAGAAAAGGATGACATATATGTATCAGAAAGGCATGGTGAGGTAGAATAAACTTCTAATCACCACATTTTCATTTGACCTCTTTGTTTGTAATGCTGGCAATTATCTTTGTGTTAATTTACTTATACTGTGTGGTAGTTTGTTTTAGAAAAATTATCATTTCTATTCAGCAGATTGGAAACAAAAGTAAATATTTCCTATGATGAAACATAAAATGATCACCATAAAAATACCATTTTTAGTAGGAATGTGAAAAATGCTAAATTTAAAGGCAATACAACTGGCAGCAGTGGCCAAGTCAGGACTTTTAGAGTAATGCAACAGAAGGCTTTGAGGAAAGCAGATAACCCTAGCAGGAGTCCTTTGAGAATGTGGCTATGTGCCTGCCAGTCTGTTGCCCGATGTTTGGAGACCATACCAGATTTAGAAGCCTATCATCATCGAGGGACCATCTGGAATTCAGTCACAATTACCAGGAGGAAACTTCTTGACAAAATACAACCTCTTTCCATCCCTCAAAGACAGACCTAGTTACTTCCTCAGAACCCCTGAAACAGGGAAAATTGCAGAGCTGTGGCAAAGTGGTGAAGCAGAAACTTACTATGTTAACTTGTCTAGCATTTCTCATGTCTACTTAAGGACAGGAAGCCTGTTTGAAGTGGTGGCACAGAGACCTGTGTCCTACGTGCAGACTTACACTGCAGTGGACCTACTTGCAGACTCGCGGGATGGGCCTTAATGGAGTCCCAGACTTACCACCTCAGACACCAAAGCTGCTTTCGAGGCCCACATCAGAGAAAAGTTTAATCAGACGGTGGAAGTTGTAGACAGGACCATGGAGAAGATAATCGATACATTCATCAAAGAGTTGACCCAGAAAACGGCCAAACTGTTGGAAGTTCGGGCAGCTTTTGTCCTGCTGACTCAGAAAAAACAGGAAAGTCAGAGATGAGAGCGGGCCCTGAATAGACAGGTGGATGTGGCCGTGGAGATGATCGCTGGGCTGAGGCAGCACCTGACCAAATTCTAGGAGGAGCTTCTCAGGAAGGAAGAAGTTGTTACTTTCCACCATTTCATCAAAGCAGCAGTTGAGAAGGAGATTCAAGGGAAAACTCAGCTCCAGGACTTTATTGGGAATCTGTTGCAACAGGCAGAACTAGTAGAAAATCAGTTAAGAGTACTATCATAGCCAGCAGGCTGCCAACTTCTGTGGAAACATCAGTGAGCACGTACTCACAGGTAGCTCCTCAAATAGGACATCCACATGCCAAAGCCGAGAGCACCCACATCCAGTGAATAATCACCCCGATCTCAACTCATTTTTATCCAAAGGATGAAAAGCCAAGGATGATAGAGCCAGCATACAGCCTGCTAAGTCCATTCACCAACAGGCCAAGTCCCCAAGAGAACTCTGCAGACTATTTATCTTCAGTTCTTTTAAGAGCTGTTACAGAGCTTTGTGGGCAAGGTTCTGTGCTGGGTGTGTGGGACCACTGCAGGGAAAGAGAAAAAGCCCTCCAGAACCTTCTGCACAAAGTAGAAAAAGATAAGACATATGCAATTCTAGTCATTAAAACACAAGGCAAAGAATGCATGATTAAATGCTAATATTGATTATATGCTAAATAAACATGTGGGCACAATTGTACCAGCATATACTTATACTTAAAGGAGGGGAGCAAAGCCGGAATAACAATGAACACTTACCAGGAACTCTTCTAAATGCTTTGCGTGCATAATTCATTTATTCTCGTTAAGTTCTTTGAAGATTTATTATTATCCTCAGGCGATATGAGGCACCAAAGTTTGGTAGCACACCACGAACTAGATGGTGGAGTGGTTGTCAGGCCCAGAGTGGATTCTCTACCTCTGCTCTCTACGCTAGGAGTGACTTCCCCTAGGACTGCAAAGAAAGGTGGAACATTTCTGTCTTAGTGCGTATATAGCTTGACAGAGAGGACGAGGAGGCTCTGTAGTAAGAGTTTAAGTTTCATACTAGGAAGCCTGGGAACTCAGTACTTCTTATTAAGAATTTCATAATGAGAAGAGCAGGTTTCGCATAGGTACATGTACTCAGGTGGCAAGCCCGCTGGTCTTCCCACTCAAACATGGATGAGAAACTGCCCTAGATGGTTAGCACTCATTTCTGTTCCATGTTGGGGAGAGGGGCATGGCAGAGTGAACATTTGAGCTAGGGGAGACAAGGGGCAGGTAGGTCCAGCTCCGGTAGGTCTCAGAGGTCTGAAACTTGATTTTATCTTTATCAATGATTAGAAATAATTTAGTACACTCAACTGCTTTTGCAAAAGACACTGAGGCCCAGATTGTCTATATGGATTAATCACAGGGGAGTAAGGGCTAAAACCTGGTTTTTTAAGTCCTCATTCCAAGCCATGCGGCTGTTCATATTGCCTTTATGGCTGTTATGCTACTTTATTGTCCTGTGGTCAAGTTTTGTTAGGCTTTTGCTCCTTGAGAGTTCATATGTTATAAAAATAATGTGTGAGGCATCATTCTAAGTGATTTTGAATATTAACACAAGTTGTTTAACATACAGATTGTTATTGCAATATTGTCAGGCAATTACATAATCTCAAACTACATACAATATCCCTCTGTACTAGTTTTCTATTGTAACATGGCAAATTACCACAAATTTCATGGCTTCAAACAATGCCCATTCATGAACTCACAGTTCTGTGGGCAGAAGTCTGGCAGGTTGGGCTCTCAGCAAGATGGCAGCAATGGGCTCTTATCTGGAGGTATAAGGGAAGCACCTGCTCCCAGACTCATTCAGATTGTCCCAGAATTCAGTTCCAGGTAGTTGTAGGACTGAGTTCCTGCTTCCTTGTTTGGGAGTCATTCTCTCCATCTATAGGTCTCTCTCTGGTGGCAGATGGCACCCTTCATCCTCACAGTCAGCAAAGGCACGACAAATGTTTTCTATACTTTGAATCTCTCTGACTTCCCCTTCTGCCAGAAGTAGAGAAAATGATCTACTTTTAAAAGGTTCGTGCAAGTATGTCAGTCCTGTCCAGATAATCTCACTTTCATTAACTCTAAATCAACTGATTAGCAACTACATCTGAAAAATTCCTTTTGCATATGTAAGGTAATATAGTCAAAAGCATGATCTAGCTTCATATTCCAAGTCTCATCCCTGGGGAATAGTTCCTGCGGGGGTGCATCATAGAATTCTGCCTGCCGTTCCCTCCTAAGTCTGAAAATCTGAATTTCTGCTGCATTATATTACTTATAATAGTATTTTTTATATTAATGTGTCATATTTTTCTCAACAAGATTTTATACCAGCACATAATAGGACATTAATAAAATATGTTTAAATGCTCTATAGTTTTGGAATACCAACTATTATTCCATTTATATTATACAGAATACTTGCTTGTATATTACTAGAAAATAAATAAATACTATTCTAAAACCTACAGATCAGTAATAACTTTATGATGTGTGGAAATCTGTAATATATCCTCATGGAAGCAGAGAAAATTTTAGAGTAATATTTATAAAATCCATTTGAATATAGATATACTGGATATATAGTCATATTATTTTTTAATGGAGAAATTAACAAGATAGAAAGTACTTTTTGTTCATTCTACAATATTTTAGTAATATAAAAATAATAACAAGAATTAATCTTTTTCTAAACGATAAACTACATTGCTGTTTAGCAATCTAATTTTCATTTCTTAGGAAGTTCATAAAAATAATGATATAGTGTCCTGAGGAAGCACACAAAAGTAACTTATTTAATTGTCAGAAGAACTGTTTTTGTTTCTCTAAATGTTTGAATTGTAAGAAAATCTCAGCTGGAAATATGCAAATTCTATGGTTATCCTTTGAATTAGGCTTTTGTAATACCCAGAATTCTAGGAAAACAGGCAGGACATTAAGGGAAAATGTTTGCAATATGTTGCCTAAAACCACTCTGGGAATAAACTACAGTGTTATATATAACAAATTAGGAAAATTCTTTATTTTCTATCTCACATAGTCAGAGTTTTTAACACTCTCTTGCCCCAAGGATTAAATAAATTTGTGAAACCCTCAAAATATAGAAAACTCCTTCAGGATATCTCTCAAAAATATGGCTATAAGCCATATGTCTTCAGCTGTTACTTTCAGTTTAATGAAAAATCCATCCAAAGTTTTCTTGGTAACATTTTCATTGTGTTAAAAAACTACATTTTCAGGTGTTCCCTTAAAAATACAATACATTTTCATTGCAAAATTTTTGAAGTCTGATCTACAGTACAGATTATATGCTCCAGATTGTGCATCCAACTCTAAAAATATTTTCCCAATGTCGTGTGGGGTGGCCTGTGGGGTCTCTAGTCCCGCTCCCCACATAGGAATGCAGGATATGGTTAGGCCAAAGAGGAACATCCAAGGAGCCATAGATAGGGGAGTCATACCACTATAGTCTCACTGGAGGCTGGGCAAGACACACGCAGTAGTAGCCACACTATCCGCATTCCACCATTCACTTCCATGCCTGCCAACCAACCAACCAATCAACGCAGCCCTGCAGGTACATCAGTAGCCAATTGGCTAACCGGTTACAGCTGATGGCCAACCAATCACAGTTGATGGTCATTCACTACCCAAGCCAGCACCTCCCCACCGAGGCCAAGATCCTGGAAACTGCTCTTCGGGACTCCTTCCCCACACCCAAATATACAAGAGACACTAGAGCTTTGACCTATGTAAAACTGTTGTTGGAAAATGAGTTCTTGGTGTTGTAATAGGAAAGAATTCTAGAATGCATAACATGAGCCAAACAAGCAGTGAATTTATTAAAGAAGGACAGTACACTCTCAAGAAGGGAGAGTGGGCCGGTCTGGAGAACAGCAACTGCCCCAAAGAACAAAGAGGTTTAGGAATTTATTCTAAAATGAGGGCATGAAATATTCAAGACTTAGGTGTGGCATTTTTAGGCATTCGTAGGTGGTTCCTCACAAACCATTCCTTCCCATCAGGCAGAGGGATTTTTCTGTCCTTATTTGGGACAGAATGGCAGTGAGGGGGTGAAGTGGGACCAGTCATGGCAGCACAGGGGGTGAAGATTTTCCCTAATCGCAATGCTAATAATATTAAAATCTATTATAATTAGCTAAAGTCCACCTTGAGAGGCAAGATGGCATCCTGAATCTGTTTTAAGTCAATGAAATCTAGTTCTGACCAGTGTGGTAGCTGCACTTTTCTGATTAATCATCTCATCTCTTCCCTTCTTTGTTTTCACAAACTTCCTCCTTCTCTCCCCCCCTTCTCCCTGCATCCCTATTCTTTCTTCCAATGGTAACAAAAGCATTCTGGCTCTGGACGGGACACTTACTTGGCCTCTGTCCCTTTTCCCTGGAGTACTAATCTGGAATTATAATTAGCACCAACAATTATCTTTGACCCCACTCATTTTCCTCCTTCCTTCATTTTTGAGTCTTGCCAAAGGAGACTGTACAACTCTGTGTCTTATCACAACAAGAACCATGTTTTAGGCTTCATGTGCTCTGCTCAGAAGATTCTGCCACTTTGTTAACAAATGACAGCATGGAACCCAGAGTTTTAATTCTATGCAAAGTAATAGCAGGATAACCAGGTTTCTCATTTACCTTTTCCTTCTTGGAATTTGTAATTTTTAGCTTTTCACTAACATAAGAATAAACAATATTAGAATGTTTTCATGAAATAGCATCCTTGTGCTCTGTTAGTGGCTATACTAAATTTTCTTTCCTCTCAAAATAGCAAAGTGCTTGATATATGCAGAGAAATGCCTTAATATGGCAAACAAAATAATATAGATTAATATTCTATTATTATAGTCTTTATACAAAAGAAATGGTGTCTATTGGAAGAACAGCACTAGAATGCAATAACTTGTCTAGGTTTTTCTCTATTTCCGTACATCTTTCAAATGTACAATGGTTATTGGACGTTGCTCACCCTCTGTTTTTAAACATGTGCACTCTCTGGATTTCTGTAAACTGTCTATCAAACAAGTGGTGTATATTTTTAGCACCTTTCCCCCAGTGTGTCCAGATTCCATTTGTATGAGAATCTGTGATAAAGAGCCTTCATATTTACCATACCATATGGACCATACTGTACCACTTTAATTCTTATGACAATTGTATGGGGGAAGTCCTTGTCAACCTTCAAAATAAAAGTCAACTAGGTATTCCTTCACCAAAAGGATTTATTCAGGAAAAAGAGAACAGATTACAATCTAGTACTTGTAGCCATGGTGAACCACGTGGAGGAAGAGATTGAGCAGGAAGCCCCTTTTACAGAGGGGAAGAGAAAGTAAATCAGAGCGGTGTTATAACCATAAAGCTCTATTGTAAACATAGAATTTTTCCTGTAGGGTTCTCATAATAGCACAAAGTATGAGAGCTCTTCCCACAGGCCCTAGCTTCTCCCACAAGGTACTCTTAATCTCTGCTCAAGTTAAGGCCTGGGTCATAAATTTTAACAACATTGTTATTTTCCCCACTGTGAAAGCTAAGATGGTAGAGTTGGATCTGGGACTCAAACCTGAGTCTATGAGTCCAAGGCACCAAATTTTAACTACCTTACTTACTCCCACTCTTTATGATTGATCAGTTCTCACAGGGAGCAGCATTGTGATATCAAATTACCCTTCTACAGAACCCTATTCTTCCCCATGAGAGTCCCACGCACTGACATTCCCAAGAATGTGCTGCTCAAGAATTGTAAGCTGAGAACTCACTTCACAGTGAACTAAGAAAGGGGAACTTAAATAGGAGAAGTTCACTGGTAGCTTGAGACTACTGTACCTTTCTGTTTAAAAGCAGATACGGTTTTTCAACGGAACATAGTAGCAATTTTAGAATATCTGGTTCTTAGATTGCATTTCCATCCCTATTTTGCTGAGTAAATCTATCAGGCAGGTTTTTATTCAAGTTTTCATTTACTATTTGGTTTATTGAAGTCCATAGAAGTGGGCTTCATCCTGAATGCCAAAACCTGCTGACTTTCATATTGCAAGGCATCACTTTCTGATTGTACAATGACTCAACAGAGAGCTGGAACTTGGTAGTCAAAACAAAATAAAACAAAAAAAACAGTGAATTTCAAAATGGTGGAATTTTCTTCAAAAGACCTTTTAGAACCTCTTGGGAATCTTTGTATTTGAATAGGACTGGATTAGAAGACTCTGTGTGTGTGTGTGTGTGTGTGTGTGTGTGTGTGTGTTTTCCACTAGAGTTAGAAAGAAAGAAGACAATTTTCAAACCTCTTGTACTACCTTTTTTCTATCTATTATACATAAAAGTATATCTAGCAGATATTTCTTAAACCCATGTATCATTTATATTTTAAAATAAGTGTACTTATTTCATTATAAAAAGTAATGCAGGGGACACGTCATAGGAATGGCAGCCGCAAGGTGGTCTTCTTGAGTTCTCCTCCGGAACTTACCACAAATTGAACATCTATAACCCATCAAAGGGTTCTCTACTCATCACAGAGAACAGCTAAGAGACTCCTACAAGGATAACTTGAAGGTGGGCAAATTGGGTGAGCAGGGGAAAAGGGAAGGGAGCTGAGTGGAGACGCAGCCCGCATCCATGGCTGTGGACACGCAGCAGGTCCCAGGACAGAACAGAGACCACAAAAGCCAGGAGGTGGGCTCTTTCCCTGCATCCCACAGCTGATCTCTCCTGCCCAGAGAGCAGCATATCCAGCATTTGAGGCAGTAACCTCAGCTGAGACCTCCAGCTGGGCCCTAGGTCAGACAAAGGACGTAAACTCCATATCTGGGCCCCTATCCCCACTCTCCCAATCTTACCTCCTCCCTTCCAGAGACTCAAGCTGGCCCCTGAACTGAGAAATAGTGTCATATTACAGAGGAGCTGTAGCGCTCAGGATCTGGAAAGACGAAGCTTGCAGCTCTGACCCAAGGAAGAGGCTGGGAAGAGTGTGATAATGCTGGGCTGGGAGAGAGAAGACTCCTCCAACCCCAGCACCCACCTTTTCTGGCCTGCCTAGGGCAGGGCAATTACAATTGCAGAGACACTCCCAGGGGTCAGCAGTAGGCAACAGATGCAGCTCTGGGCTTTCAGCAGCTCAGAAATATCCCATCCTCCACACACAAACACACACACACACACACACACGCACACGCACACACGTAAGTGCCCTAAGAATCAGGAGACCTGGGCACAGGGCTGGTCATATTACTCTCAGTGCTTATATGTGCAGGGAAGAGCAGAAACTGCACTGACTTTGTAAAAACTACCATCCAGACCCCATAGTCCCACTCATCTAAAACTCCAGTCCCAGGGTCACTCTGGGCACCAGGTGACCGGCTCTGCTTGCACAAGACGCAGAGCACTCTTTGGTACAGCAGAGGACAACCTGGAGATTACTTGGTGGGCTTAAGCCAAGACAGGCGCTGCTTTTTGTTTTGTTTTGTTTTTGTATTTTTGATATTTTTGCCTGTGTTGAGTGTGGGTTATCGGTTGTTTTTAGATGTGAGTGTATTTGGTTTTTTCTTTGTTGTTGTTGTTGTTGTGCTTGGTGATTTGCTTTGTTCTGAAATTGCCCTACACCAGGGCCCAGCTCAAGAGGCACAAGATTCAACACACCCAGAGGCCGACTCCAGACCAAACCAGAGTATTACGGGGTTTGACCTACAAGTAACACACCCAGAAGGAATTCTCTACAGGCACAAAAGCCCATAGAGGCCAAACCTCATTTAAGTGGTCAACCCTCACGCAGCAGAACATCCACCATGGGCAGAGCCAAATCTCACAACTAGTCAGCCTAGGAGTCAATCCCACCTACTGACAAGCCAAAAGCAATTAAAGATCAACTTTAACAGGGCAATATACATAACACAAGAGTCACCTCTGGAGCACACACACAGGAGAAGAAGGAAGAGGTGCAAGTCAAATATAAAGGACACATAATACATAAGATAACTCAGCAAAAACCAAGAACCCTAGGGGATCTACCTAATACATTGAAGCAAACACAGAGAGTCAGCCAGAGTGGGGAAACAAAGAAACATGTCCCAAATAAAAGAACAGAAGACTGTGTACCACCAGGGAAATTGAATCAGTAATCAACAAACTCCCAACAAACAAAACCCCTGGACCAGATGGCTTTACATGTGAATTCCACAAATCATTCAAAACAGAATTATCACCTATTCTCCTCAAGCTCTTCCAAAAAATGCAGAAGGAGGAAAGGCTCCCAAACACTTTTTACAAGGCCACTATCACCCTGATCCCAAAAATAGGAAAGAGACACTACAAAAAAAGAAATCTATAGGCTGATATCTTTAATGAACATAGATGCAAAAATCCTCAACAAAATATTAGCAAACATAATTCAGCAATACATTAAAAAGATCATACACCATGATCAAGTGGGATTCATTCCTGGTATGCAAAGGAGGTTCAACATCCACAAATCAATTAATGTGATACACCACATTAACAAAATGAAAAATAAAAATTATATGGTCATATCAATAGATGCAGAAAAAGCATTTGACAAAATCCAGCCGCTATTTATTAAAAAGCCCTTAAGAAAGTGGGACTAGAGTGATGATATCGCAACATAATAAAGGCCATATATGATAAACCCACATCTAACATCATACTCAATGGGGAAAGGCTGAAACCATTCCCTTTAAGATCAGGAGCAAGGCAAGGCTGTCCACTTTCTCCACTTCTATTCAATGTAGTGCTGGAAGTTCTAATCACAGCACTCAAACAAGAAAAAGAAATAAAAGGCATCCGAATTGGTAAGGAGGAAGTAAAATTGTCCTTATATGCAGATTACATGATACTATATACAGAACCCTAAAGAATCCACCAAAAAACTATTAGAGCTGATAAATGAATTTAGTAAAGTAGCAGGATACAAAATTACTATTCAGAAATCAGTTGCATTTGTATATACCAATAATAAAATATCAGAAGGAGAAATTAAGAAAACAATCTCATTTACAATTGCTTCAAAGACGATAAAGTACCTGAGAATAAATTTAACCAAAGAAGTAAAAGATTTATATTCTTTTATAAGAGTACAAGACACTAAAGACACTATAAGACACTAAAGAGAGAAATTAAAGAAGATACAAATAGAGGGAAATATATACCATGCTCATGGATAGGAAGAATTAATATAGATAAAATGTCCATACTGCCTAAGACAATATACAGATTCAACGCAATTCCTATCAAACTACCAAAGACGTTTTTCACAGAAATAGAACACATAATCCTAAAATTTATGTGGAACCATAAAAGACCTCGGATAGCCTCAGCAATCTTGAGAAAAAAGAACAAAGTGGGAGGTATAATGATACCTGACATCAAATTATACTACAAGGCTACAGTAATCAAAACAGCATGGTACTAGCATAAAACAGACACATAGATCAATGGAACAGAATAGAGAGCCCAGAAATAAATCCATGCCTATATGGTCATTAAATCTACGACAACAGAAGCAAGAATTTATTTTGGGGTAAAGACAGTCTATTTAATAGATGGTGCTGGAAACCTAGACAGACACATGCAAAAAAATGAAGCTGGACCACCTCCTTACACCATATACAAAAATAAATTAAAAATGGATTAAAGTCTTAAATGTAAGATCTGAAACCATAAAATTCCTAGAAGAAAATATAGGAAGAAATTTTAAAGACATTACTCGGAGTAAGATTTTTACTGATATATCCCCTCAGGCAAGGGAAGTAAGAGAAAAAATAAACATGTGGGATTACATCAAACTAAAAAGTGTTTTTCACAGCAAAGGAAACCATCCATAAAACAAAAAGGGATCCTACCGAATGGGAGAAGATATTTGCCAATGATATATCCAATAAGGGGTTAATATCCCAAATTTATAAAAAACTCACTCAACTCAACTCCAAAAAGCAAACAACCCAATTAAAAAATGGGCGGAGGACATGAAGAGACATTTTTCTAAAAAGGACATACAGATGGCAAACAGACATATGAAAAAATGCTCAACCTCACTAATCATTAGAGAAAGGCAAATAAAAACCACAATGAGATACCACCCCACTCCAGTCAAAATGGCTATCATCAATAAATCAACAAACAATAAGTGCTGGTGAGGATGTGGAGAAAAGGGAACGCTTGTGCACTGTTGGTGGGATTGCAGATTGGTGCAGCCACTATGGAAATCAGTATGGAGGTATCTCAAAAATCTGAAAATGGAACTATCTTATGATCCAGAAATTCCACTCCTAGGTATCTATCCAGAGAAATCCAAAACTCTAATTCAAAAAAACTTATGCACCCCTATGTTCATTGCAGCACTCTGCACAATAGCCAAGACATAGAAACAACTGACATGCCCATCGGTAGATGATTGGATTAAGAACCTGTGGTACATTTATACAATGGAATATTACACAACCATAAAGACAAATGAAATCTTACCATTTGCAACAACATGGATGGACCTAGAGAACATTATGTTAAGTGAAATAACTCAGACAGAGAAAGACAAATACCATATGATCTCACTTATATTTGGAATCTAAAGAAAAGAGTAAATGAATGAACTAATCAGAAACAGTCTCAGAGACATAGAGGAAAAACTGAGGGTTGCTAGATGGGAGGGAGGTGGGGATGAGGGGGAAGTTGAGGGGATTAGAAAGCACAGTCAGTAACCACAAGATTGCCATGGGGATATGAAAGTCAATTTGGGGAGTGTAATCAATAATGTAAAGATTTTGTAGGGTATCTGATGGACACTTGTCTAATTAGGGTGACCACCTCAGGGATGATGTAGATGCCTGATCACTGCACTGTACACCTGAAGCTGAAGCTGAACAATAATGAATGTCAATTACAATTTTATATATATACATTATACAATTTTTTATATATATATATACATTATATACTATATATATATGTAGTGACAAGAAACGGAGTACAGCATTAGGAATAGAGACAGTGGAAATGTAATGGCTGTGTGCGATGTCAGAGGAATAGTGGATGTGGAGAGGAGGCTTATCACTATGTGAGGGATATAAATGATAAATGTCTAACTATTACATTGTTTTGTACACCTGAAACTAATAAAAAAGTTATAAAAAGTGATGCATATTTGTATAGACATCTTGTAAAATGCTGAAAATTCAAACATTAGCAATCAAACCTAAAGCAAATTCCCAACCTCAGAGAATATTGTCTTGCTAATATCTGGTATGTTTCTTTTCAGTATTCAGTAATCCAGAACTTATTGTCTTTTACAAATTGTGTTTCTTTAAGCTTTTCATCCACTATGCGGCACATGAGCAAAGTAGACGGAAAATCTAGCATTCTTTTGGTATTGCTGTTTCCAGTGGCATCAATAGAGCCAAGAAACTTGTGGGCACTTAATAGAAAAACATCATACTTGAAGAATGAAATTCTAATTTTGAAGTTAATTAAAAGAGATTTATAGAGTGTTATATATTTTATTCGCCCTATTTTGGTACCTCCTATTAATATTTTGCAAATTAAAATGCCCAAATATACAGTACCAAATGTTATCTATAAATGTCATCTAATTTGAAGAAACTGGTAAACGAAAATTTTACTGCTTTTAAATTTAATGAACATTTATTTAATTTTAAGAGGTTGAGGAAGATAGGGAAGGCCTTTGGCCAAACTGTCAGATTGGTGAGTTATGTTTTTGATTTACTCCTCTCAAGCTTCCCCAGAAATTCTCTGTTAACACTCCAACCTCCTGACCCTTCTCAGATTCTCTTAATTCCCTTCAAATGTATATGCGTGTGCATACACATACATATACATACACAGATATAAATAGAGATATGGCTAAAAGTATGTGCGTGTGTGCGTTTTTCTCTAGAAAGAATTTTTTTTTTTTAGTTTCTAGTCTAAAGGAGACACAACAAATCACTTTACACTTTGCTGCTTGTAGGCACCTAAATTATAGTCTCTTCCAAATTGAACTGGTGACCAACCTGATTCAACACCTTCTTATGCCTCTGGTCATGTTTTCTTTCTTGGTGAATGCTAATACCATGCTTTTGGTAATCCAGATCTGAAACTTGGAAATAACCTTTGTTATTTATTTATGTCCCCGTAATTATCAAATACGATTGATTTACCTCTAACTCTTTCAAGTCTCCTTATTTAGAACCTTAATATAGGTTCTTATCAAGTCTCCCTTAGATTATGTTATTAACCTCCTGTGTCAGACAATGTCTGAAAGGAAACAATGGCACATAAAAATTGGGCATTGTGAAGAGAATTTAGTTAAAGAACTTTTACAAAGGTTTGGGCATAGTGTAGTAAAACACAAGAAAAATGTAATATCCCATGCCTAGCAGATTTTATCACCCCTGAAGGGACAAGTGGAGGGAGCAAATATCAAAGATAGATATAGACATACATAGCGAGTTATGTGGAGAGAAACGCTTAACAGGGACTGTGGTCTTTAGATGGAGGCAGTTAGCCCTTTGCAAATCTTAGTAAGGAAGCCGAGGAGTAGATACTTCAATTTTACTTTCCTTCCTCCCTTCACTATCTTGCTATTGCTCCCAACTGGCTGAAGCCAACTGGAATTCAGAGGAGAAAGAAACCAGTTTCAGTCTCTACAGGTCAGCACAGGTCTGGGTTGAAAAGGGCATGGATTGGACTCCTGGGGCAAACAGAAAATATCCCATAACCTTTACTCCAATCTCCTTTCACTATCTTCCTCAACATCTTTCCAATCTAAACAAACATGACAAAACAAAATAAAACAACAACAACAACAACACAGTTTTTTATCCTACTGTCAGATTGATATTTGTAAATGCCATTTTTCCTTGAGGAAATAATTCTAATGTATCTCCAGGGCTTTCAAGATAAAAAGGACACTTGTAGCAGGGCATACAGGTTATTCACAATTCACCTCTATTTGCTTCTCGCTTTATCCCTTTCCCAAACTGACCCCTCTAATCTGCACATCTCTAATGTCCTCTGGCAATGATAGACATCCCCAACTGTGCATGCATCTCTGGGACTCTCTCCAAGCATAACCTCCTTTTACTTTAGACAATTCCTATCTGTCCTCCAAAACTCTACATTCTTTCTTCTGGGAAACGTTTCTTGGCTCTCTCATTCAAAAATTGATTTGGATGACTGACATATCTCATAATTCTTTTTTATTTATTTATTGGGGTGACAATTGTTAGTAAAATTACATAGATTTCAGGTGTACAATTCTGTATTACATCATCTATGAATCCCATTGTGTGTTCACCACCCAGAGTCAGTTCTCCTTCCATCACCATGTATTTGATCCCCCTAGAAATTTATAAGAGATTTTAATTTGTTATTTGGTTCTTTTTAAAGAGTTTTTGGAATGTTGAAGGCAGAAGCTTTGCCTTATAACTCTGAAAATTGAGTCAGGTATATAAAGAAGTGTTTAAAACTATATGTTTATTATAAAACATCTAAGGCCTCTTGAAATGTCTAATAATGAACACTAATGTAACCATCATCCCGATTAAGAAATAACCCAACAATAAACCTATTGCATATTCTTTTCTTACCACCAAGGTGACTACCATACCGAAATTGCTATTTTTCATTTCCAATATTTATTTATATTTCAAGTATGGGAGGTTATATATTCCTAAATAATATATCATTTTTTAATATTTAAAATTTTTATTAAATAATATCATACTGTGTACTAATAATTATAGTGATATTTTGATCAGATATATGAATAAATCCAAACAATCTGCATCGACTACTAACCCCAAAGCTCAAGGTGGCAGGAAGAATTCTAATATGACCCTCACAACAACCATTTTCTGGAGTACGGATGCTACCTATGTGTATGATAAGGTGACGCTCTTATGTCATTTACATTATATGACAAAGATAAAGGGATTTTTCATATTTGATTAAGGTTCCTAATCAGTTGACTTTTAGAAAAATCAAAACAGAGGTTATCCTCGGTGGGCCTGACATACTCAGTTAAGCCCTTTAAAAGTGACTCGAAGGTACAGACATGCTCTTCCACTGGCTTGCAAGGGGAAAAACAATCACTCTGAACTGTCTGTGGAGAGGGGTGGCTTTTAGCAGTGGAGGGACTCAGTCCTTCAACTGTGAGGAACTGAGTTCTGCCCATTGTGGGGAGCCATGGTTACAGCTAATTGCAAGCCTTAATGGCTCAGTTAATGCATAACCGGTTTGTGCTCCTGAGGCATTGTCTTTGCCTGCACCTGGAGGGTGCTTACGAACTGCTAAGGTATGAAGTGGAAACAACCAGTTTCAAGACATAGTGATGCTAATCAGGATAATTGATGGATTCTGTCATGGGACAATCGTTTTGGGGAGTTTCAGTGATTAAGTAAGTTTCTGTGAAAAAGTTAAAAATCAACTGTTAATGATGTAATGCATTTTTGTGATTGTGAGCTTACACGTACTCAAAAGATATAAATTCAGCAGAGAAAATAAACCTGGTGCTTCAGGACCACTGAAGACCGGCCGCATTAGCATATGTGTGAGTGCCTTTTTTCATTCCCACTCCCCTTTTCAGGAACTGTTCGACTCGTGGCGGCTGGCTCGCCACAGCCCATAACCTGAATGAGTTTGGAAGAGGACTCTGAGCTCCAGGTGAGAACTCTGCCCAGCTGACGCTTCCATTTCTGCCTGCTGAGACCTTAGCACAGGATCCAACAAAGTTTGCCTGGACTCCCAACCCAGGCAAACTGAGAAAATAAATGGGTTCTGTTTTAAGCAACTAAATTTGTAGCAATTTGTTACATAGCAATAGAAAATGAATAATGTACCTGCTTTTATTCCTCTAATTACTTTAAGAACACTTAAGAGTTCCTCCATTAAAGGTCTTTTAGGAATATTTTAACATAAAGAGAAGGAAAGGTCTATCTATTAATAACTGGTAATCCTGAAGGCTGAACAATGTTAGAATTATAACAGTAAGCATTTAAATGATCAAATTTTAATTTATTTACAATATTTATTTATACATTGTAAATAAAATCTTTACATTAATTTATTGAAAATGTTTTCTATGTAGGTCCACGGCTGTGTGCCATGATAATGATGGGTAAGAAACTTAAAAACAATTTAATCCAAGTAGAATCTAAGCTACTTTTGTCCGAAATTACACCAGCATCACACTTTGTGGCATGGGGGGCTAGCAATCAATGGGAGCAGAAAAGGGTGGTCAAGTTGAGCATCTCTTCCAAAGGACCAATAAGCATATTTTGTGTTTAGAGCCACCATCTCAAAGAACTAAACCTTTGGACAAACCTTGTGCTTGCTTTTCCTTTACTTTGATTACACTTAAAGGGTCATATTTATTTCTGGAAGCTATCACTGAGTGTTGAAAAAATTGAGAGATTATTGAAGAAAGCCAATAACATGTAACATAGTTACTTAGTCTCATTAAACAAATAGTAACAAATATGTAAAAAATAGGGTTTTGAGAACATGACACACACTAGACATTGAGACAGAGAACTCTGACAACCCTTAGAGGGGCAAGCACCAAGCAATTGCCCAGGTATAATTGTTGTTGCCTGGTGATGTCAGAAGCCTCTCTCTGTACAACATTTAAGATTTTGGGAGTTCCCCTAAACACCATGAGGAACTAGTTCAAATAAAAGATACTTAAAGCATTGTGTAGACATCAAGAATTTCTTTTGGGAACTATACACACACACCCTTACTCCTCTTTTCCCTTTAGCTATTCCTGATTTTCTCAATTCTGCCTATGATGTTCTTGCTCTTGGACTTATTTTTACAACTGCATTGGTCTGTTAGTGGTTTGTCTCAACTTTTTTTTTTCCATTTCCTACCAACTCTATTCATCTCTATCACCATGTCAATCCTTTCTGACTTGATTCACCTAAGTTACCTTCTTCCTACCTCTAGATTTTCCCTTTCTCCTCACTTTCTTTTACATGCTTTGATTAGCCCTAACGTTTAACATGTAGGAAGTGAGATGATCAGCCACCACAACACCAAAATAAATTTTATGACTACTATATATTAGTTATTAGTTATTACAGTTTCCTTCCTTGCATCTGAAAACTGAGGCTGGGAAACTGGAAATTATGGGTGGGATAATTCTCAAGGCCTCAGACTCCAGGGCAGTGCTTCTCAACCAAGAATAGTTTCTTTTCCTAGGGGATAGTTGTCTCAGCTGGAGGAGGATATACTCCAGCTTCTTGCGGGTAAAACCCAAGGATGCTGCTAAGCAGCCTGCAATTCACAGGACAGCACACTGCTAACCATGGAATTATCTGGCCTCAATGTCAATAGTGATGAGGTTAAGGGCCCTGGTCTAGGGGACACTATAATCCACTGGACATCCTGAGGTGTCTTTTAAAGGGGAACCCCATATTTCCAGGTAGTCCTTTAGCACCCTGTCCCCACTATAATCCTCATACTTTGTAAATAACCACTTCAACTTTCCTCTAGTTTTCTATTCTCATATACATTGTCATATTTTAATTGCAACTCAATAGGGGAGTATTCTGATTAATTGTTATTATTACTATTTAAAAAAATTACAGAGGGGGAAACTCAAACCCTGAAATATTAAGTAATCAAAATTTATTGAGGATTAGAATAATTATCTTGTTATTAAACAGTGTTTCTTGTAGTACTCTAGAATCTCTCTTTCAAGGTTGTTATTGATCTTTAGAGAATCATAAAAGACTTAAAAATGGCTTTATAAGAAGAAAGCATAGATAATGAAAGGGAATCTTGAGAGTTTTCACATTAATCCTGGTACAATTCATAGAGAGCTAGGGATCTTGTTTAAGTGACTTGAGAGAACACCTTGTCACTTTGAGTATTTTTGCATTCAAGAGTCATAGAAAATGAAGTTCAAAGCCGAGAATGAAAGGAGACTTCTTTTACCTCACAAACTGAATATATATAGTTTTTCTTTTTCTTTGCCTTATTAATACGTTGTGGTATTAATACTTTATTAATTAATACTTTGTGGTAAAATGGAAACTCAAAAGTCAATAAAAGAGGTGTCTTGAGAAGAGGAGTCAGATGACATAGCAACTTTGACCTCTAAAGTCATGTGCCTCATTTCTTCTGCTGGGCTATATTGATGGGCACTTTTACTAATAATATAGTGGTTTCTCAACAATCCAAATCAGTATGGGTAGAAAACTGGTTGAGAGTCTGTCGTGCAGGACGTCCTGCGGGGTCTCTGGTCCTGCTCCCCAAAAGGAACGCAGGATATGGTGAGGCCAAAAAGGAACACCCACGGAGCCATAACTAGGGGAGTCATATCACTATATTCTCTCTGGCGGCATCTGCCTGTCTGCAATCCGCTCTTGCTAGCTCAGCAACCATCTTCTTGCTAGCCCCCATTTTTCTGCTAGCCTAGCCACAGCAGTTATATTAGTGGCCAACGGCTCACAGGTTACAGCTGACGGCCAACTAGACACAGCTGATGGCCATCCAATCACAGTTGATGGCCATTTACTACCTGAGCCAGCACCTTTCTATGTGAGGCTGAGAGCCTGGAAACTGCTTTCTGGGGCTCTGTCCCCACAGAGTCATAGTGATAACAATCATCCAAAGAGTCAAAAATAACTGGGCTTCATGTCACCTTTGTTATGATCATTAGAGATTATAACCTCCTGAAATTAGCAAAGAAAGTAAAATCATATTAATTACTCCTATTAGTGCAAATTAACTCTCAGAGTTGGCCTGCTGTGTTTGACAGATGGAATGCCTTGGGTTGTATATGAACAATCATCTAAGGGGCTTAAGAAAGTTCTTCTACCTGTGCCCCTCCCCATTTCCCAGTCTTACCATTATATGGAATGGGCTACGGAATATTCAGATTGGACAGTCAACTAAATATTTGTCTCTATAATGCCCAGTTAAATATATGGAGCAAGCAAACTATATTCCACAATATATATATAAGCATGTTTGTTCATCAGAAAGGAAGTATCCCAAACACGTAAGTTTTAGAAATGCCTGGAGAGTAGAGGTGAGTTTTTTCTGGGGTACAGGGCATTGTTTTTCAAGATGGAAAGGTTTATTTTTTTATTTTTTTGGAGGCTGTGGGTAACATGAGCAAATGATTGTGCTGTCCAATACGGTAGCCATGTGCACCAGTCACATGTGCCTATGGAGCACTTGATATATTTCTAGTCTGAAATGAGATGTGCTGTAAGTGTAAAATGCACTACATTGCAAATAAATTTCCAAATAAGAATATAAAATTTCTTATTAACACAGTAACACAACAACAGTAGGAGACTTTATCACTCCACTTACATAAATAAGTAGGTCATCCAGACAGAAAGTCAGTAAGGAAACATCAGCCTTAAATGACAGATTACATGGACGTAATTGTATATTCCATACAAAGTCAACAAAATACACATTCTTTTCAAGTGCACGTGGAACATTCTCAATGATACATCATATGTCGGGACCAAAACAAGTCTCAACAAATTTAAGAAGACTGAAAGCATATGAAACATATTTTCCAGACATGACAGTATAAAATTAGAAATCAATTATAAAAAGAAGGCTGAAAAAATCACAAACATGTACAGATTAAACAACTGAACAGCTCTTGGGTCAATGAAGAAATAAAAGAAGAAATCAGAAGATGCATAGAGAAAAATGAAAATGAAAATACAACCTACCAAACTTTGGGGTAAAGCAAAAGTGGTACTAAAATGGAAGTTTATAGCAATACAGGCCTACCTCAAGAAACAAGAAAAAAAAATCAAATAAACATCTAACATTACACCTTAAAGCACTGGAAAAAGAACAACACAGTCTGTAGAAGGAAGGTAATAATAAAAATCAGAGTGGCAATAAATAAAATAGAGATTAAAAAGACAATAGAAAAGAATAAAACTAAGAGCTAGTTTTTTGAAAAGATAAATAAAATCGACAAACCTTTAGCTAGACACACTAAGGAAAAAAGAGATAAGACAAAAATAAATAGAATCAGAAATGAAAGAAGAGAAGTTACAATGGATAACACAGACATACAAAGAATCATAAAAGGCTATATGCCACCAAATCAGACAATCTAGAAGAAATAGATAAATTCTTAGAATCATACAACATTCTTAGACAGAATCATAAAGAAATATAAAATCTTAATATACTGATCACTAGTAAGGAAATTGAAACAGTACTCAAAAAACTCCCCTAAAACAAAAGTCCAGGACCAGCAGATTTAATACATAGCCTTCACAAACTCTTCCGAAATTGAAGAGGAGGGAATCTTTCCTAACTTATTTTATGAGGCTAACATTACTCTGATACCAAAACCAGACAATGAGAACACAAAAGAGAAAGTTACAGGCCAATATCTGTGCACATAGATGCAAAAATCCTCCACAAAATATTAGCAACTCAAATGCAAGGATCATACAGCATGATCAAGTGGGGCTCATTCCAGGGATACAAGGATGGTTCAACATCCACAAATCAATTAATGTAATACACCACATTGACAAAATAAAGGATAAAAAATTATATGATCATATCAATAAATACAGAAAAATGATTTGAAAAGATACAACATGCATTTATGATAAAAACTCTCAATAAAATGGGTATAGAAACAAAGTACCTCAAAATAATAAAGGCCACATATGACAAACCCAAAGTTAACATCATTCTCAATGGTGGAAAACTGAAAGCTTTTCCTCTAAGATCAGGAACAAGACAAGGATGCCTCTTCTCTTCACTTTTATTCAACATAGTACAGGAAATTCTAGCCAGAACAATTAAGCAATAAAAAGAGTAAATGGGGGGCTTGCCCGGTGGGTCACTCAGTTAGAGCTCCATGCTCCTAACTCCGAAGGCTGCCCGTTCGATTCCCACATGGGCCAGTGGGCTCTCAACCACAAGGTTGCCAGTTCAATTCCTTGAGTCCCACAAGGGATGGTGGGCTGTGCCCCCTGCAACTAGAAATGGCAACTGGACCTGGAGCTGAGCTGCACCCTCCACAACTAAGACTGAAAGGACAACAACTTGAAGCTGAATGGCACCCTCCACAACTACGATTGAAAGGACAACAACTTGACTTGGAAAAAAGTCCTGGAAGTACACACTGTTCCCCAAAAACGTCCTGTTCCCCTTCCCCAATAAAATCTTAAAAAAAAAAAAAAAAAAAAAGAAAAAGAAAAAAAGAGTAAATGGCATCTAAATTGGAAAGGACAAAGTAACACGGTCACTATTTTCAGATAGCATGAGTTTATATAGAAGGAACTCTAAGGACTCCCTCCAAAACTATTAGAAATAATAAACGAATACAGTATAGGTGCAAGATACAATATCTACATACAAAAATCTGTGGCATTTCTGCTCACTAAAAACAACCTGTCAGAGAGGTAAATGAAAATAATCCCATTTGCAATTGCAAAAATTAAAATAAAATGCCTAACAATAAACTTAACAAAGGAGGTGAAAGACCTGTACACTGAAAACTACAAGGCATTGTGGGAATAAATTGAAGACAATACAAAGATATGAAAATATATTCTGTATTCATGAAGTGTAAGAATTAACATTATTAAAATGTCCACATTCCATAAAGCAATCTATAGATTCAATGCAATCCTTATCATTATCCCAATGGCATTTTTCAGAGAAATGAAACAAAAATCCTAAAATTTGTATGGAACTACAAAAGAGTTCAAATAGCCAAAGAAGTCCTGAGAAAAAAGAACAAAGCTGGAGGTATCATACTTTTAAACTATACTATAAAGATATAGTATTTAAGATGGTATGGTATTGGCAGAAAAACAGTCACACTGACTGATGGAACATAATTGAGAGCCCAGAAATAAACCCACACATATAGAGACGACTAATTTATGACAAAGGAGTCAAGAAAATACAATGAAGAAAGGACAGTCTCTTTAATTAATTGTGCTGGGAAAACTGGACAGCCACATCGTGGAAAAGAATGGAACTAGACTGATATTTTACATAGTACTGAACAATTAACTTAAAATGGATTAAAGACTTAAATGTAAGACCTGAAACAATAAAATTAAAAACAAAAAAACAAACAAAAAAACATGGGCACTAAGGTTTTGGATATTTGTCTCAGTGGTGTTTTGTTAATTTGACTCCAAATCAAGGGAAACAAAAAGTAAACAAACAGGACTATTTCAAACTAAAAAGCTTCTGCACAACAAAGGAAACTGTCAATAAAACAAAAAGGCAACCAACCAAATGAGACAAGATATTTGCAAATGATATTTCCAATAAGGAATTAATATCCAGATTATATTTTAAAAACTCATACAACTCAACAACACAGAAAACAAACAACTGATTAAAAAAATGGGCAGAGGTGTGTTGGGGGGTATCAGTGAAAAAGATGAAGAAATTTAGAAGTACAAATTAGTAGTTACAAAATAGTCATGGGGCTGTAAAGTACAGGGAATATAGTCAATAATATCGTAATTACTATGTATAGTGCTGGGTGGGTACTAGACTAGTCAAGGAGTTCACTTCTTAAATTATATCAATGTCTCACCACTATGCTGTACACCAAAAACTACTATAAAATACTATCAAATATCTAAATAAATAAATAACGTGTACAAAAATTTAAAAAATAGGCAAATGGGCAGAGGTCCTGATAGACATTTTTCCAAAGGAAGACATACAGATGGGCAACAGATGCATAAAAAGATGTTCAACATCACTAATTATTAGGGAAATGCAAATCAAAACCACAATGAGATATCACCTCACACCTGTTAAAATGGCTATCATCAACAAGACAAGAAATAACAAGTGTTGGAAAAAATGTGGAGAAAAGGAACCCTTGTACACTGGTGGTAGGAATGTAGATTAGTTGAGCTTCTATGGAAAACAGTATGCAGTTTCCTCAAAAAAATTCAGGATGGAATCACCATATGATCCAGCAATTCTTCTTCTTCTGGGTATTTATTCAAAGGATATGAAAACACTTATTTGAAAAGAGATACACACGCACACACACACACACACCGACGCATGCACCCACGTGCACGAGGTCTGACAATTAAGTTCAAAAACTTGTTTGCAACGATGTTGCTAACAGTTTTTGATATTAGTGGGACTATTCATTATTAATTTGTACCAACTGAGCAAACATTTAACCAAGTTTACTATTTGGTAGTGCTGAAAGGCTGTGTGAAAAAATTAGACGACCTGAACTTTTCCCCAACAATTCATGGCTCTTGCATCATGACAATGCACCAGCTCACAAGGCACTGTCTGTGAGGGAGTTTTTTAGCTAGTAAACAAATAACTGTATTGGAACACCCTCCCTACTCACCTGATATGGCCCCCAAATGACTTCACTCTTTACCCGAAGAGAAAGGAAATATTGAAAGGAAGACGTTTTGATGACATTCAGGACATCAAGGGTAATACGACAAGAGCTCTGATGGCCATTCAAGAAAAAGAGTTCCAAAATTGCTTTGAAGGATGGACTAGGTGCTTGCATCAGTGCATAGCTCTCCAAGGGGAGTACTTCAAAGGTGACCACAGTGATATTCAGCAATGAGGTATGTAGCACTTTTTCTAGGATGAGTTCGCGAACTTAATTATCAGACCTCATGCGTGTGTGTGTGTGTATGTGTGTGTGTGTGTGTGTTAAATCATATTTAGTTTTACTTGTTTGTTTTTTTTCTTCACTTTTTTCATGTAGCTACCAGAAAGTTAGGAATTACATGTGTGGCTTGCATACTTATATGTGGCTTACACTGTATTTCTATCAGGCAGTGCTACTCCAGATATTGAAGGCTAGTTTTATTTCCCTAAAAACTGCCCTTGAATGTTTAGTTTAAGTAATTTATAGAGTATTATTTCTAATTGTGACAAGTGTATATATCCACAGGTTGATTTTTGTTGTTGTTGTTTTTGCATTTGTCATCGAGCTATGCAAAAACCACAGGGATGAAGCAAAAGATCTGTTTTGCTTTTCTAATGAAATGTGTGAGCAATCTCATTGCTAGCAGTCAGTCTCTGATAGGTGTGTGTTCACTTACTTAAAAGTACGCTATGATAAAAAAAAAATGACACATTTCGTCAATTTTACTATTGTAAAAGCCAAAACAAATAAAGACATTCAATGTTAAATAACTTTTAAGATTTCCTCAGGTCTAACATTCTATGATTCTCTATATTACAATATTAGCATATTAGCTAATATTAGCATATTAGCTCCCATCACAGGTGTGAATAATTTAACAAGAAGAAATTTTCCCTGTTTGCTGAATGTCAATATTTTACAATTACAATCATATAGAATTTAGAATCTTTTTTGTTTTTTGGAAGAGCATCTAATATTACTTGTTCCATTATTCAACATTTAAAAAATTAATATTATTTATTATTAAACTCATACATTCAAAGCCTCATTTTTCATCCTGGATTTTAAAAGGTACTTAGCAAATTTATATTATCTTGTGATTTTCTTTTTAATAAATGAATATTTACATTAATAGTTTTAATAATGACTATATATGTATACATTTCATTTAGGTCCTTTGAACTTAGATCCTTTCTTTATCTTTTTCTTTTTTTGGATTTCATAAAGCATTAGGATCATAACTCATTGTCAAGAAATAGTCACATGGCCAAACCTAGATAAAAGGGCAGGCAGCTTGGAAAATAGTATTCAATCTGACCTATTTTATATGTCAGCAAATCTGTACAATTATCCTATCAATTTGATCAAATTTCATAGCCTAACTCCTCCAGAATAGATTTAATTTTGTTACCTATATGTACATATATGATGACCCAGATATATGTCAGAAATATGCATATAGTTATATTAACATTGCTTATCACAGGGAAAATATAAATATATCAATCAATAGTAATGACAATAATTAAAAAAATTAATTTCAGATGAATCAAAGACTTAATTATTAAAATGAAACCACATAGCTTAAGAAAAAATAAGGTTATATTTTGATGGGAAACATAATGCTTTGAATAAACCTTGACAAGAAATATGCATTTGTGATTGGAAAATACATTCGACTGTGAACGATTTTAATAAATTCATTTCTTGTCAGCAATAAAAATATTTACAAGAAATCCTTGAGTTAAATTGTTTGTTTTCATACTTTAGATCATATTAATTCACATTGAATTACAATGTTAAAGAAATAAAAACTTCAGTGCATTTTTAGAAATTTCGTATTTTATTTTTACTAACATTTAGATTACTATGTAAGAATATGCAGAAAAGATGAATTATAATATGTAGTATCTTTTCCTTTCTCAACTGTGGTACTGAAGGAAAATTAAGCACTAATACCTAAAGTCATCATTTGTATAAAATAGATCAACTTGTCTTCTAAGCACCATCCTTGTATGAATTATGACAATAGTCAAAGAAATTGTTTCCTGTGTTGTGTGGTTCAGATGAGATTGAGACTGTATACACACACCATGTACCTCACATACGCGTATATACATATAACACAGAAGATGTGGAAATTAAACATATGTAATATATACATATGCATACATATATGTATATATGCATCCACATACTATGCATATAAATATGCACACACATATGTATGCATACATACATATACTTTTTTCCTACATAGGTTGGTGCATATATTTAATAGAATATGGGGACAGAACAGTCATTCTTTAAGTAAAAATAATTGTATGGTGATAGTTTTGTGACCTAAAGGAAATACAGTAATGGATTTTGAACATTAGATTAAGAGCATATACAGAGGGAATAAATGAATAACAAATTCTCTCAGGACAATGTTTGTGACTGGTATCAACTAGATATTAACTAGCCATGTTTTCAGCCAGCTTAACAATTCCTTGAACACATAGTAGACTATTAACTTTTTTTGATCACTGACTGAAGCTAAGAATTACCCACAAAAAACAGACATTATATCTGTACGGCATCAGCTCTAATGCATACTGTAGATTGATTGTTCTGTCCCCTTGATGTCCAGAACACTAGACAATCATAAACGGTGAGGAGTGGCTTCGGTGCCATAGGTGGGATGTCAGATAGTGGCTTCAGATGCTGTTTGGGAAATAGTGTGGCTGGGCCTTTAGCAGTGAGGCATATGGTGAGTAGGTTAGGCGTAGTCAAGATTGAGAATGCCTAGTCAGTCTTTGAAACAGTGTATAATGACTAAAATAATCACATGCTCTCTTGACCAAAACACTTTTGTTTCCCTAATCAGTCATGCCAAAAAGCAAAACAAAAACACAAAACAATTATTTTATAATACACTAAAAGTGTGCCTCCTAGCATTGGACTCTGGCAATGGATTTTAGAAGATGTGAATTTTTTAAATGTCACAGGATATTCAGAATTGTGTGCCAATCCAATTAGCAGATTTTCCCTACACATTTGGATGTGCCATAGTAATTTCAATTTGAAAGAAATTTACAGTGTATTTATCAGAAAAGAATCTATAATTTTAATTTGCTAGAGTACTTTTTCAAAAGCTTTCAAAGTTGCTGAAAGGTGATTTTCTATAACTTGTTTTACTATTCAAATCCAATTTATTCTGCCACCCATTATTTTTCTCTCTGGATTTATTTTAGAAGTTATTTTTGGACCATTTAAAAAGAGCCCCACTTCCTATAGTATAATTGACTATCAGTTTTACAGTTCAACAAATAAACAATGAGAGTCCACTGTGTGCCAAAAGCTATGCTATTTATTTTTCCAAGGGAAATGCTTAAGCCATTTGTAGCTCTCCATCTGTTTATTTAGGGATATGTTCCTTAGTTATCATGACTATGTTGATAATTTTCCTTTTAAATGATAGGTTTCATTTAAATGATAGAAAAAAAGGAATTTTTATTCCTGGGTTTATAGTGCTCTTTTGGGAGTATTGTAGGATAATTTAATAAATATAAATTATTTTTGAAAGGTCTTTTGTGATAGAATAATATTTTAATATAGTCTTTTTGAATAGACAATTACAACTTTTTAAATTTAGTGAGCCATGTCAGTAATTGTTTTTCTACTATGTAAGGCACTAGATTTAGCAGATTTATTACAATGCTTGCAGAATCAGTTTCTCATTCTGGAATTTTTGCTTGTTTTGTTTTTTCAGTCTCCTGAACAATAGTTAAATCAGAAAGATCTCCAGAAATGCTTTTGAAGGACTTGAAAATTTACTGTATCTGTAAGTTACAACATAGGTCAATAATAATTTATGTTGATAGATTATTTTGACCTTTTTGTTTGCTTTGACTAAGTAATTCTTTATCTTTTTGAAAAGCACTATCAACCTTTACACAAAATTCATGTGAACATTTCTAAATGAAGTCACTGTTGCGTTCAACAGATTATTCATCTGAAAATATTTGAATATTAATAACGCACATATCTATCCCCCATCCTTGCAACAAAAATTCTAAGTTAGAGAAAAATAAAAACAAAAGAGCGTCCAACCTTCACATTCAAATCTAATCAATCAATAATCGTAAAAATTCTATAGATCCAAAGAAGCTTTATGTCAACTGAGCCATCCAAGATTCTCTGCCCCCAGTAAACACATACAATTAGGAACTTTAACTAACTTGGATAAGAACCAAATTTTGGAAAAATTAGCTCACAAATATTACCATTAACAATTATGGTGTTCTTTTGTGTAGTGTAGATACATGAGAATAAAGGGATTTTAAATGACTTACTGTTTTGACTCAGAAACCAATACATGTTGATAAATTGAAAGTTGGGAGGTCATGATTGATATGTTTATGAGGAAGGCTGCAAAAAGAAACCAGAAAGACATTTGTTTAAGCAAGGAATGAGTGCTGCAACTTTTTGTAAAGAACGTTAAGGAGATAACTTACATTTTTACACAAATGCATCCATTTGTATATTCATTTAGCACTCTTTAAAAAACTGAAGTTATTCTTTTGAAGAGAAGATGCTGTTTCTACCCTTTTGCTTCCGTCTAACTGATACAATAAAATTATAACAATGTCATTTAAATTAGAACTACCTTAGTATCTTCCTGAATTCACTAGAATTCAACCTTAGCCTCTTCCTGAATTCACTAGAATTCACATTGCATCCCAGCAGAATAACCTCACAGCCTCTTGTGTTCAACTGAGATACCCCAACCTAATACAGAAGGCCTCTTACAACTCTTTTCATTTCCCAATCCTAAATTCTTGATTCCTTCTTAGAATCAGTCCATTCTATTTTCTGTGCTGATTATGCGTGACCAATCTAACATGCCTAGTAGGTGCATGTCATTTTTGATTTCCACATGTTAAACATTACTAAAGATCCTTCAAGCTTCTAGACGAGTGGTGTGAGAAATCTGCTCCTCATGAGTCAAGGAGCTTCACCTCCCTGGGTTTCAACCCAATCCTGTGGTTCTGTCACTTTATATTCATTATATTCCATATATATCACACAAAAAACAAACAACCCAATTGAAAAATGGACAGAGGACCTGAACAGACATTTCTCCAAAGAGGACATACAAATGGCAAATAGACATATGAAAAAATGCTCAACATCACTAATCATCAGAGAAATGCAAATAAAAACCACAATGAGATATCACCTCACCCCAGTCAGAATGGCGATCATCAACAAGACAAATAGTAACAAGTGTTGGAGAGGCTGTGGAGAAAAAGGAACCCTCATACACTGTTGGTGGGAATGCAGACTGGTGCAGGTGTTATGGAAGGCTGTGTGGAGGTTCCTCAAAAAATACAAATAGAATTACCATATGACCCAGCAATCCCTCTTCTGGGTATCTACCCAAAAAATCTGAAAACATTTAGAGATAAAGACACGTGTGCTCCAATGTTCATTGCAGCTTTGTTTACAGTGGCCAAGACATGGAAACAACCAAAATGTCCTTCGATAGATTAATGGACAAAGAAGTTGTGGTATATATACACAATGGAATACTATTCAGTGGTAAGAAAAGATGACATAGGATCATTTGTGACAACATGGATGGATCTTGAGATTATAGTGCTAAGCAAAATAAGTCAGACAGAAAAAGCAGAGAACCATATGATTTCACTGATATGTAGTATATAAACCAAAAACAAGAAAAGAACAAGACAAACAAATGAGAAACAAAAACTCATAGACACAGACAATAGTTTAGTGGTTACCAGAGGGTGAGGGTAGTGGGGGGTGGGAGACGAGGGTATGGGGGATCAAATATATGGTGATGGAAGGAGAACTGACTCTGGGTGGTGAACACACAATGGGATTTATAGATGATGTAATACAGAATTGTACACCCGAAATCTATGTAACTTTACTAACAATTGTCACCCCAATAAACTTTAATTAAAAAAAAAGTAAAATGAGAGACACACACTTTTTTTTACATTGTTGGATACAGGATAGTTAATAGCATTTTACAGAACATAGAGATAGTATTTGGGGAAGAAGATAACAATGAGGGATTCTGTAGTTTCCTGCTCTGGTGTGGTGGGTTATGCCCCCTAGGGTGTCCAGAAATGGATTACTCTTACATTCTAAGGGTATGTTATCTTAGATGCCAAAAGACAACAGTCAGGTTCACTTAAGGTAAAGACTGACCTTTGTCAAGGAAGCTACTGGCCAAGGATATGACTTCCCGTCATGGCCCACCTTAGTTAGGAATTTTTATGTTCACAACATCCTATGTGGTTATTTTCAGTCTCCTGAGCTTGTCAGGTTTAACATGTGGCCCCTTTTACATCCACATTATTAACTATGTGAACGTATTATAATTAACTTTAAACATTTCTTTTATCATAGGAGATTTTTATATTTTCACATTTTGCCACCTTAAATAGTACTATAGTGACATCCTTTATGCTTTTTTTTTTTTTTATATCTTGCAGTGAAATTATTTACATCTTTTTGACACAAGCTGGCAGATCTTATTTCCTCCTCATTTTCTGCCTCCCCAAGTCATTTCCCTGTAAGGAGGATGGGAGAATCTATAATTTTCATTCCCAGGGCAATTGTCTAAACAACTTAAGGATGAATCAAGTGACCTTTTTAATTAATATTTTAATGCAGTCATGGTTATGATATAGCAATGGGCTTCTGATCTCTTCCTTTTCCAAATCATCTTGCATATAACCATTAGATCAGACACAGAAGGCTGAGGCACAGATTGGTTAAATGACTTGGCCAAGATCAAACAGCCAGTGAGTGGAGGAGCCAGGGTTGAAGTCAGGAGTCTGGATCCAGATCTGTGCTCCTAACCCCTACACAGGCTTGCTTTTCTGCCTCCCTTTCCTGGCTGCCTCTCTAGTCAGGAAAGGAAGGCAGAAAAGCCAATTAAAAGTAAACTTTGCCTCTCTCCTGTAGGTTTCTACTGTGTGTGTCCTCTGAACAATTCTGTCACACTCTGGTGGATGATTCTCTCTACTACGTCTGAGTTGTAAGGATCCTGAGGGACCTACAGCTCACTTTAAGTATATACATGCAGAAAAGTAATGGCCACTTAGACAACTGTCCTGAGCCCTGGACTATAATATCTTCTGGGGATAATAATAATATTATTATTACAACAATATATATTGTTGTAAAGATTAAATAGGATGATTTATATAAACAGCTAGATCAGTGCCTGAAGGACATTAAATGACACAGAAGTTTTTATCTTATTATCGTTCAGGTGAGAGTCTTGAAGGAGGAGTGAATATTCAACAGGTACAGACTGAAATTTGAGGGTGAAGGCAGGTAGGAGAGCACACCAAACAGATGGAAATATGAAGGGACTTGTGAGTAAAGGCTGAGGCATGAAAACTTGTCAGGTTAGGGAACTTACATAACTTCCTCATAGCAGGCAGGAATGGGGTGTGAAGGTAAAAAATTATATAAGTTCCAGATCATGGTGGGCTTTATACAGTGCTGAGGTGTTTTGTTATAAGGAGGAGCTGAGGAGTCATTTAATCAGATTTGTACTTTAGATTTTTATTAAGTGGCAGCTACTTAATAAATGGGCTGCATGCATCCAGAATGAGAGTAAGGTAAATAAATTAGTTTCTTTTTTTTTTTTTTTTTTTTTAAAGTCAAAATGAAGACACTGCCCTGGGGATGAGAGGGAAGTTACATGTAGAAGCTGCAGCAACTGACACCTGAGTGAGCAAGAGGGTGAAAAGAGGTGTTGGGTCAACTGAGTGAATAATGATGTTATTCCTGGGATGAGGCACCCAGAAGGGGCAGGCTGGAGGGAACAGCAATGCCATGCTGACTTAGAGGTGCCTACAGGGCACCCAGGTGGAGCTGTCTAGTAGGCAGCTGGGAATGCAGGTCTGACCTGGAAGAATAAATTGGAAAGTCATTAGTAAAGATAGATAATGATAGTCAAGGTGGTTGGTGAGGTTTCACAGTAATCATTATTAGCAGCATCACCTTCCCCCAGCCCAGTTTTATTGAGAGTTAATTGACATACATCTCTACATAAGTTTAAAGGACATAGCATGATGGATTGATTATCATATGTTGTAAAATAATAATCACAATAGGTTTAGTTAATATCCATCATCTTATATACATACAATAAAAATAAAAGAAAAAAATTCTCTTTGTAATGAGAACTTGTAGGCTCTACTCTCTTAACAACTTTCCTGTCTACCATACAGCAGTGTAACTATTGTCATCATGTTGTGTATTACATCCCTAGGACTTTATCTTATAACTAGAAGTTTGTACCTTTTGACCAGCTTTCTCCAATTCCTCGACTCCCCACCTCCTACCTCTCGTAACTAGCATCATCTTTAAATGGCAATTAAACGGTAAGCACAATTAACATTCAATTACATATTGGGAAAGAATATAATGAAAAGGATATGCTGTGTGTCTGAAAATGCAGAGCTTGAGTGACAGCAAGAATGCTACTTAGTGACAGAAATAGAAGAGGCAGCAGAGGTGGGATGGAGAGGCATGAAAATAGATATCACTGTTTATCCCAGAAATGGAAAATTTCCTTAAACTGCTGTGACATTTTTCCACACATACCTTCTAGATATATCTATAACCTTAGCTACCATCTGTCACAAAAAACTTTAGACACTATTGGTTTAACAAACTGAATTTTAACACGTACGCTGACCCTATAGGCTGTCTTACACAACAGCATTTAAAACACCCCTAAGATTCAGTTCCTCTGTGGTACTGGCAGGCTACCCATAAATAGAACAGCTTTTCTGATGCGTTGTTATTCCTCTTGCCTCCTGCAGATGTCACTATTAACTCACAGTGCTAGCCTCTGGCGGCAGTGCAAACCGGCAGGAGGCCAATCATTTGTCCACAGGGCTCTTCTTGTTTGCCTAGTACTATGGTGTCCAATACATGCACAATGGGGAGATTCTGAGGACAAATTATAGTAAAAATGAGGCGACATTTGTATTTTAAGGCCACTTTTGGTTAGGGAAAATCTATGGAATAAAATTTCAGATGGAGCACTATATGGATTTCTGGTAACATCACTCCTCACCCCACCCCACCCCCAGCTCTAGAAGCTAGCAGGCCATTTTACACACAGCAACGTTTGAATTAGGTTTTCCTGTTACTTGTTTGCCACAACTCTACATAACCAGTATTTGTGTTTTACGGGCAAATCTGTGGGCAGGCTCAAAATCAAGCATGAGTATGCACGTTAATCAGGTCTGCGGTTCTGTATTCTCCTTGTCATCATGTAAGTGATCTCTGAACATGGACACTTGCTGGGTTTTTTTAAAGCAGTCACTCAATGATCTGTTAAGAGGACAGATAGCCTGCCAGTATTTTCTGTGAGTCAGAAGTTGTTTGTTTTATGGTTGTGTCTTCGATTGGCTCTGATTTTGATCCAGGCTGATCCTTCTAGTACCATCTAGATTTTCCTTCTGTTTAAATTGTTTACTGAAATGGTTGAGTGAAAAAAAAAAAGTTATATTAAGTTGGATACACATTTCTGAATGTGTGTAAATGTAGATACAGAGACCCAGAAGAATGGGCAGGAAAAAAAGTGTTACAGTTGGTAATTACTGAGTGGTGGGATTTTTAGAGTTCTGTCCTTTCTTTCTTTCTTCTTATTTTTAATGCACTGCACTTTTCTGTATTTTTCAAATTTTCCTCAAGCAATATCATTTTTAACATTTTATTGAAGTAGAACTTATATACGATAAAATTCACACATTTAAAGCAATATGTAATTTTTACAAAGGCCATAACACTATTAAAAATCATGGGCAGGTCAGAAAAAAAACCAAAATGGACTTCACAGAACATTTCTTTCCTGTACTTCTCCTGTTGTGGGAAAAGTGATTATGTGTGCAGATTATATATATATATATATATATATATATATATATATATATATATATATATATATATATATGATAGTGACAAATAAACTCAACTAGTAATTTTTAAAAAGAAAAGCAGTATTTAGTTTAAAATTGTTCTTCCTTCTTTTTAGCTCTTATCTTCTGGGATTGCACCTTATCGAGGACAATTAAAAACACCTTTGCTTCAATAATACAAGGTGTGTGATTCAATAATTTCTGTGTTTTCTTGGTTGGTTTAGAACTTTTTATTTCTGACCTTAAACTTGTTCAAAGATTCTGAAAGTTTAAAGATTGCAGTCTTGGGTTGGAAAACTCCCAAGAGCAATTTCCTATGAAATTGTGCTAGTTCTATTTCAGGAGAGAAGCAGTGACCACATAATAGAATCTGATTTCCTGTTCTGTAACTGGGCACAAACCAAAAATAAGAGTTTTGCTAACATATCCAAACTGTTCAAATTTTTTTGTTATTGTTAATTTTCAATCTGCATTTCTTTATGTACTCACTTGGAGTCCAACTGTTTCCATTCTGTTTATAAAAGATGTAAGAGATATGAAATAAAAGGTGACTCCAGGATTTTAGTGTGAGAAATTTTTATAAACAGAGTGGAAACAGTTGGACTCCAAGTGAGTTCATAAAGAAATGCAAATCAAGAATTAATAATAACAAAAATGTAATAATTGAGGTAGTGCTAAAAAGGTCAGTTTTCTCAAGGAATAAATAATAATGAGGGACTTGGGCATGCAAAGGGAATAGACATTTTCCCAAAGAAGACATACAAATGAGACATACAGGATATAAAGAGGTGCTCAATATCACTAATCATCATAGAGATGTAAATCAAAACCACAATGCGATATCACCTCACACATGTTAGCATGGCTATTATCAAAAAGCCAAAAGATAACAAGTGTTGGTGAAAATGTGGAGAAAGGGGAACATCCCTGCTCTGCTAGTGGGAATATAAATTGGTATACACACTATGGAAAACAATATGGAGGTGCCTTACAAATTAAAAATAGAACTGCCATATAATCCAGCCATCCCAATGCTGGGTATGTATCCAAGGAAATAAAATCACTTCTCCCCTCACGTGTTTTTTTTTTTTTCTTTTTCTGTGACACCTACAATTGCTACTTAACAGGTTTTCCTGCCACTATTATTTCTCCTATCTGGTTCTTTGTATGTCTATCAGGTTTATCTTCTCCCACTCTCTGTCTCATTAATATACAATTGCTCCAAGCCATGTGCAGGGACAAAACCAGATTTACTCCTCTCTCATTCTCAAGGTACTATGTAATCTAGCCTGTCAATCATCTCCTTTTACTTCCATAGCGCATATAACCCTTTAGTGAGGTTAGTGTTTGTGTGCTATTATTTATGCTGCTTTCCCATCACTGGCCTCTTTTTTTTTATATTCCCCTCTCTATAAGAGTTCCTCAAGACACAAAGCAAGATTATTTTAATATTATGTTCCCTGACAACTGCAGTCCATAGTGAGCTCTGTCACTTTTAACCAACTAAAACATTTAGCTGTATTCCACAGTATAGAATATATTATATGCTGTCTTGTAATGTGGTTGTTTACAAGCATAAGTCTTGATTTGTACAAGTATTGTGCACTCATTGAGGATAGGGATTCTGATGTTCTTTGATATAAACATAAATGATATATGAGCAGCTGGAGCTCGAGGAGAGTTGGAGTCCATGTATTGCGTTACTATAACCCCATAGAAATTCTTACTTATTTAACATTAGAGTTGAACATTATTTCTTATTTGTGCCTACGAAAGGTTAACATGTTTAAAAAGCCTAAGATAAAAAACAAAACAAGATACACTGATTTGTGAAGTCAAAGAACACTGTTGAGAAACATCTCTGTAGCTTTAAAGAGGTTTGTTAGGGATACAGTCTTACCATTATATGAAGAAAAATGAAGGAAGTAACTACATTAAACAGGAGCAATTTGTTAAAGTCCACATTAATCAAAACCCAAAATATGTTTCTTTTGATTTTGCATAACTATGAAGAAGTAGAGGGAGAACAAAAACAACTTTTTGCCTTCAGTTGTTAATTTACAAGGGCTCAAGTATATTATCATTAATATATTATTGATTAGATGCTGATATTCACAAATTGAAAGTAACAGTTACAATGTACTAGACTGCAGTTACTCTCAGTTTTTCCTTTGAAGCTAATTGAAAGCTTGTCATCAGTTAGAAAAAATAACAGATCTATATAAAATTGTCCCTGGATAAAACATATAAAAAGCAATTACACTTGTAATAATATTATCATACATCTCTTATTTTTCAATTATAGTTGACATTTAATATTATTTTATATTAGTTTCATGTGTACAGCATAGATATTTCATGGTTAGATATTTATATAATTTATGAAGTGATCCCCCAATTAGTCTAGTATCCACCTGGCACCACACGTAGGTATTACAATATTATTGACTATATTCCCTATGCTACATTTTACATCCCTGTGATTATTTTGAGACTACCAATTTGTGCTTCTTAATCCTTTCACGTTTTTCACCCAGCCTCCGCACCCTCATTCCATTTGGAAATTAGTAGTTTGTTTTCTGTATCTATAAGTCTATTTCTGTTTTGTTTGTTCATTTATTATGTTCTTTAGATTCCACATATAAAAGAGATCACATTTTTCTTTCCCAATATCACTTATTTCACTTAGCATAATACCCTCTATGTCCATCTGTATTGTGGCAAATGGAAATATTTCATTTTTTAATGGGCAAGTAATATTCCATTGCGTATGTGTGCCACATCACTTTTAATCCAATCATCTGCTGATGGGCACTTAGGTTGCTTTCATATCTTGGCTATTGAAAATAGTGCTTCGGTAAACATAGGGGTGCATATATCTTTTCAAATTACCATTTTGGATTTCTTCAGATAAATACCCAGAAGGGGAATTATTTGGTCATAAGGTAGTTCTATTAAATTTTTGAGGAATCCCCATAGTGTTTTCCATAATGGTAGCACTAATTCGCAATCCCACCAACAGTGAACAAGGGTTCCCTTTTCTCCATATCCTCACCAACACTTGTTGTTTGTTGATTTATAATAGCTATTCTGACAGGTGTGAGGTGATATCTCATTGTGGTATTAATTTGCATTTCTGTGATGATTAGTGACATTGAGCATCTTTTCATATGTCTATTGGCCATCTGTATGTCCTCTGGGGAGAATGCCTATTCAGGATCTCTACCATATTTTAATTGGATTACTTGTTTTCTGGTATTGAGTTGTATGAGTTCTTTATAAATTTTGGATATGAACTCATTGGATGTATTATTGGTAAATATATTTTCACATTCTGTAGGCTATCTTTTCATTTTGTTGATTGTATCCTTTGCTGGACAAAACCATTAAAGTTTTTTTAATTAAAGTTTATTGGGGTGACAATTGAGAGTAAAGTTACATAGATTTCAGGCATAAAATTCTTTTCTTTAAATTAAAGTTTATTGAGGTGACAATCGTTAGTAAAGTTACATAGATTTCAGGTGTAAAATTCTTTACTACATCATCTATATATCACATTCTGTGTTCAACACCCAGAGTCAGTTCTCCTTCCATCACCATATATTTGATCCCTTTAACCCTCATCTACAGCACTCCCCCCTTACCCTCTGGTAACCACTAAATTATTGTCTGTGTCTACGAGTTTTTGGTTCTTCATGTCTTTGTCTTGTCCCTTTGTTGTTTTCAGTTTTATACCCCACATATCGGTGAAATCATATGGTTTTCAACTTTTTCTGTCTAACTTATTTTGCTTAGCATTATAATCTCAAGATCCATCCATGTTGTTGAAAATGACACTATTTCATCTTTTCTTATGGCAGAATAGTATTCCATTGTGTGCAATATCATCTCTTTTTTATCTAGTCATCTATCAAAGAACACTTTGGTTGTTTCCATGTCTTAGTCACTGTAAATAAAGCTGCAATGAACATTGGGCACATACCTTTATGGATCAATGTTTTCAGTTCCATTTTTTGTTTTGTTTTGTTTTGTTTTGTTGAGTTGTATGAGTTTCTTATGTACTTTGGATATTAGCAGCTTATCAGAGGCATTGTTTGCAAAGATCTTCTCCCATTCGGTTGGTTGCCTCTTTATTTTTTTCGATAGTTTCTTTTGCTGTGCAAAAGCTTTTTAGTTTGGTATAGTCCCATTGATTTATTTTAGCTTTTATTTCCCTTGCCTTTGAAGTCAAATTCTTAAAATCCTCTTTGATCCCAAGGTCCGTAAGTTTAGTACCTATGTTTTCTTCTATGCATTTTATTGTTTCAGGTCTTATGTTTAGGTCTTTGATCCATTTTGAGTTAATTTTGGTACACAGTGACAGATAGCAGTCTAGTTCAATGTTTTTGCATGTGGCTTTCCAATTCTGCCAGCCCATTTATTGAAGAAGCTGTCTTTTCTCCATTGTATGTTTTGGCTTCTTTGTCAAAAATTATCTGTCCATATTTATGTGGGTTTATTTCTGGGTTCACAATTCTATGCCATTGGTCTGTGTCTGTTTTTTTGCCAATGCCATACTGATTATTGTTGCCCTGTAGTACAAGCTGCAATCAGAGAGTGTGATACCTCCAGCGTTGTTCTTTTTTCTTAGGATTGCTTTGGCTATTTAGGGTCTTTTGTGGTTCCCTACCAATCTGATGATTTTTGTGTGTTTTTTTGGTTCTATTTCTTTAAAGAATGCTATTGGGATTTTGATGGGAATTGCATTAAATCTGTATATTGCTTTGAGTAATGTGATCATTTTAAATATGTTCATTCTTCCCATCCATGAAAATGGAATGTCTTTCCATTTCTTTGTGTTTTCTTCAATTTTGTTTAAAAATGTCTTGTAGATTTCAGTATCTTTCACATTCTTGGTTGAGTATATTCCTAGGTATTTTATTTCATTTTTTGTTGTAATTGCAAAATAATTTTTTTTTTAATTTCTTTTTCTGAGATTTCATTGTTAGTATATATAGGGTTGAAATGGACTTTTGTATATTGATTTTGTAGCTGGCAATTTTACTGTATTCATTTATTGTTTCTAATACCTTTTTGGTGGAGACATGATCGACATTATGTCATCTGCAAAAAGTGACTATTTAACTTCTTCATTCCCAATTTGGATGCCTTTTGCTTCTTTTTCTTGCCTGATTGCTCTGGCAAGGACTTCCAACACTATGTTGAAAAGCGGAGGTGATAGGGGACAACGCTCTCGTGTACCTGAACATAGAGCAAAGGGCTTCGGTTTTTCACCGTTAATGATGAGATGAGCTGAAGGTTTGTCATATATGGCCTTTAGTATGTTAAGGTATTTTCCTTCTATACCTATTTTATTAAGTGTGTTACTCATAAATAGATGTTGTATCTTGTCAAATGCTTTTTCTGCATCTATCATTATAATCATATTATTTTTGTCCTTTATTTTGTCTATGTGGTGTGTCATATTGATCGATTTGTTTGTGTTCAACACTTGTGCCCCTGGGATGAACGCAAATTGGTCATGATTTATAATTTTTTTAATGCATTGTTGTATTCAATGTGCTAGAATTTTGTTTAGGATTTTTGCATCTACATACATCAGAGATATTGGTCTGTAATTTTCTTATTTTGTGTTGTCCTTACCAGGTTTTGGTATCAGGGTAATATGGGTCTCATAAAATGAGTTAGGCATTATTGTCTGTTCTTCAATTTTTTTGGAAGAGATTGAATAGGACAGGTATTAGATTCTCTCTGACTGTTTGGTAGAATTCACTAGTGAAGCCTGATCGTGGACTTGCTTCTGGGAAGGATTTGGATGACTGATTCATTTCCTTACTGTTTATTGATCTATTTAGATTTTCCAATGCTTCATGATTCATTCTAGGAAGGCTATATGTTTCTAGGAAATTGCCCATGTCTTCTAAGTTATTGAATTGGTGGCATTTAGTCCTTCATAGTATTCTTGGATGATCTTTTTCATTTCTGTGGCATCTGTGGTAACTTCCACTCTTTCATTTCTGATTTTGTTTATTTGTGTCTCTTCTCTTTTTATCTTAGTGACTCTAACCAAGGGTTTGTCAATTTTATTAATCTGTTTAAAGCACCAGCTCTTTGTTGCATTATTTTTTTCTATTGTCTTTTTTGCTCTGTTTCATTTAGTTCTGCTCTGATTTTTATTTTTTCCTTTACTCTGCTGACTTTGGGTTTCATTTGTTCTTCTTTTTCTAGTTCTTTAAGGCATAACGTGATGTTGTTTCTCTGGGATTTTTCTTCTTTCTTGACATAGACCAGTAATTATATGAATTTCCCTCTTAAAACTGCTTTCACTGCATCCCAATAACTTTGGTACTATGTATTTTTGTTCTCATTTGTTTCTATGTATCTTTTGGTCCTTCCTCTTATTTCTTCTTTGACCCAGTCATTCTTTAAATTATGCTGTTTAATCTCTACATATTTGTGGTTTTCCTGCTTTCTTTTTGCAGTTGATATCCAATTTCAAAGCTTTGTGATCAGAGAATATGCTTGATATGATTTCAATCTTCTTAAATTTTCTGAGGCTAGTCCTATGTCCCAATTTATGGTCTATCCTTGAGAATGTTCCATGTACACTAGAAAAGAATGTATAGTCTGATGTTCTGGAATGAAGTGCTCTATAAATATAGATTATGTCCATTTCATCTCGTGCATCATTTAGGGCTGATATTTCTTTATTTATTTTCTGTTTGGATGATCTATCCATAGCTGTCAATGATGTTTAGGTCCCCTACTATAATGTGTTTTGGTCAATTTCTCCCTTTAGTTCTGTTAGTAGTTGCTTTGTATATTTCGGTGCTCCATGATTGGGGATATAAATATTGATGACTGTTATGTCTCCTTGTTGTATAGTCCCCTTTATCATTATAAAATGTCTGTCTGTGTTTCTTGTTACCGTTTTTATCCTGAAGTGTGTTTCATCTGATATCAGTGTGGCTACACTGCATTCCTCTGAATACCATTTGCTTGATGTATCAATTTCCACCCTTTCACTTTGAGTGTATATTTGTCTTTGAAGTGAGGTGTCTGTCTTGGAGGCAGCATATGGTTGGATTTAGTTTTTTTATCCAATCTGCTACTCTGTGCCTTTTTATTGGTGATTTCAATCTATTTATATTTAGGGTGATTATTGATAGATGAGGATTTCCTGTCACTGTTTTTGAGAGTTTCAATCCAATGTGCCTTGGAGAAGGCCTGTTGGGATTGAGGTAATTAGGTGTTCTATTTACTTCTTGGATTAGAGGATCCAGTTCTTTCCACAAGTTTTGGAAATTCTCGTTGACTATATTTTTGAACATACTCTCTGTTCCCTTCTCCTTTTCTTTTCCTTATAGTATGCCCGTTATTCTTATATTGCTCTTTCTGATGGAGTCAGCAATTTCTTGCAGAGTTCTTTCATTTCTTGTAACTCTCAATTCTCTCTCTTCTTCCATCTGTGTCATTTTCTGGTTTCTATTTTCGATGTCACTGATTCTTTCCTCTATCCAGTCAACGCTACTACCTAAGCTGACTATTTCATTCTTCATTTATTTTATTGAGTTATTAATCTCCAGAAATTCTATTTGTTTCTTTTTTCAATCTCCTTGGTAAAATTTCAATCTCTTGGGTAAAATGTTCATTTTGTTGTTTGATTGTATTTCTGGGTTCATTAAATTGCCTGTCTGTGTTTTCTTGTTTCTCGTTGAGTTTTTTCAGAACAGCAATCTTGAATTCTGTGTCATTTAAGTTACATATTTTCATGTATTTACATTCTTTTTCTGGAGACTTTTCATTTTATTCCTGATCTATCTTGTCACCTTGGTTATTTATGGCAATTAATGAATTATTATTTCTCTTCCTAGGCATCTAAAGGAGTGGGTTCTGCAACAGGTTAACAGGAAGAGGTCTTTCCTTTGTTTTCCAGTAGGTGTTGGTAGAGTGTTACATTTTCTCTCTGATTGCAGCCTTTTATTCTCTCTCACTCTGTAGTGTTATGTTTTCTCTGCACTGTTACAGCTTCTCACACAATGGGGAGATTCTATAAAAGGCGTGCTTCTCATCTGTGAACAGGTCACCTGGGTCACAGGGCACTGTTTCCATTGGGGTATGTGGAAAGCTTCTGAAGTTCTGAAGCTCTTCCTGCACCAGATTCAGAGCCTGTGTGTTCAGCAGCTCTGTTTATTCCTGCAGAGATCTGCCCAGATAGGTAGGAACAGGGGTGGGTTGGGTTGTGACAGGTGGCCCACAACAGTATTGGCGACTATCACCACAGCCAGTCTTGCACCCAAGGCTTCCTCCACTTTGCAGGAACTAGTTGGGCTGTGAATCTGTGTCTGTGGGCTACAGTTCTCAGAATTGCAATTATGCTGTTCTTTTGATCTGACACTTCTACCATTCCACTTCTAGCAATGGCCAGATGGGAGTAGGGCAAGCTCTGGAAGGGTGGGGAGGAGTAGGTTAGTCTCCATGCCTAAGACTGATTGGCAGTGAGGGCTTAAACCACTGTTTTCATCCTTCTTCCCTCAGTCTTTGTTCTGAGGTCTCTGCTGTGAGCATTGGGTTGAGCCGTGTTTTATGCTGATCCCTCACATGGGACCATGGGTCATAAGGGGAGCACCAGAAGACTGAATTATTCCCTCTCCCATGACTGTGGTAGCTCTGGAATGCAGGGAGCTTGGAGCTCCGAGCTAGGTATGCATCTTGTGCCTGAGCAGCCCCGCACCTCCTCACTTCCTGCTTTTCTCCTCCTCCGCTTGCTTGATTTCCCCACCTTTAGATGATTTCAGTTGCATATCTCTTAGTCTTGCCTGTCTGCTGCTCAGGGAGTCCTTTGTGGAATTATAGTTGCTCAATTTGTTGTAAATTTCAGGTGAGACTTCAAGAGGTCCACATCATGCCACCATTTTTATGACATCACCTTTTTCCCCCCTTGTAATTGATCATTAGTTTCATAACGTTGTGGTCAGAGAAGATGCTTGAATTTATTGAGATTTGTTTTGTGGTTTAACATGTGGTCTATCTTGGACAATGTTCCATGTGGACTTGAAGAGAAAGTGTATTCTGCTTCTTTAGGGTGAAATGCTCTAAAAATATTAATTAAATCCCTCTGGTCTAGAGTATCATGTAAGGATGCTCTTTCCTTGTCAATTTATTTTGTCTGGAAGATCTGTCCACTGGTGTCAATGGGATGTTTAAGTCCTCTACTATGGCCATATTACTGTCATTCTATCCCTTTATGATGGTCCATATTTACTTTATATATTTAAGTGCTCATAAGTTGGGTGCATAAATGTTTATAAAGGTCATATACTCTTTTGACTTGATCCCTTTATCATTAGGTATTGCTCTTTTTTGCATCTTACTATGCATTTTTTAAAAAATCTGTGTTTTCTGATAAATATTGCTACCACAGCTATTTTTCATTTCCAGTTGCATGAAATATCTTTTCATCACTTTACTTTGTGCGTGTATTTTGATCTGAAGTGAGTCTGTTATAGACAGCATGTTTATAGGTCTTGTTTTCTTATCCATTCAGCTGCTCTATGTCTTTTGATTGGAGCATATAATTCATTTACATTTAAAGCAATTGTTGATAGATACATAGTTATTGTCATTTTATTATTCAGATTTATGTTACCTTTTACCCCCTTCTCCTTCTTATAGAAGTCCCTTTAACACTTCTTTATTTCTGACTGGTTCATTTTATGCTTTTTACATCATTTTTTATGCTTGCTATCTCTTTGTTGAAGTTCTCTCTAAGTTCCTTGAGTATCCTTATAATTAGTGTTTTGAAATATGTGTTTGGTAGTTTGCTTGCCTCCATTTTTAGTTCCTTTTCTGGAGCTTTCTCCTGTTCTTTTATTTGGAACATGGTTCTTTGTTTCCTCATTTTGGCTGCATCTCCATGTTTGTTTCTATGTGGCCCATAGATCTGGTATGTCTTCCAGTCTTGGCTGGACAGCCTTATGTAGTAGGTGCCCCATAGGTGTTAGTGGCACAGTCTCCCTTTTCACCTGTGCCAGGAGCTACAGGAGTGTCCCTTGTGTGGGTTGTGTGTGTCCTTTTGTGTAGTTGAACCTTGATTTCTGTTGGTACACAGTGGATGGGATTGATCTGCAGGCTTACTAGCTGTGAAGATTGGCCATGACCACAGTATACAAGCTGCTGTGTTGGGGTTGATCTCATGGAGCAGAATTTGCCCAAGTGGGCTCTGTTGCCAGCTGAGACCACCCTTTGCATGTGTCATTTTGGAGGGCTAATCAAGTGGTGTTCTGTTGTGGTTTGATGCTGACCACTGGGTGTGCTGGTTTTGGGGCCTCTTGAGAAGGGCTCCTGTTCAGACCTAGGTCAGCCACTGCCTGTGCTGGACTGGAAGTGTGTTGGCAAGGATGTGCTGTGAACTGAGGCTGGCTGTTAACAGTACTGGGCCTGGAGCAGCTCACCAAAAGACCTAGTTTACTCTGAGATCTGCTACCACCTGCCAGCTATCCATAAGGCTCAGACACTGAAAGAGCCACATGTGATACATTATTTGGGTTGGCAGGGTCCCAGGGAGTCACCAGGATGGTGCAAATGGTGTTCATCAGGTTAATGCAAATTCAGGTTTGGTGCCAGTGCTCAGGCTGGGTCCATTCAGCTCAAGGCACACTGAGACCAGCCACTGCTTACCTGGGGCCTACAGATCCTCAAGAGTTTTCCAAGAAAAACTGCAGTGCCAGCTGGGACTGACTGATGGCCACCAAAAGTGCATCTGGTTGTGTACCAGCTGAGGCCTACAACTAGCTGCTGAAAGAGCCTCTGGTGGTGAGCCTCTGGTTGGAGCAGTGTCCCAGGGAGTCACCAAAGTGGAGCAAGTGGAGTTCACCAGGCCAATGCAAATTGAGATTTGGCTATGTATCAGGAGGGCTGAACACAGGAAAATGAGGCCCATGCACAGGATGCACAAGAGAAGAACTCAACACAGGGAAAATAGCAGCTGTCCCTCCAGTCCCTGCTCTGAAGCCACACAAGTCAATCTCTCCCTGTACATCTTTGGTGACTCCCAAGCTGGGGTCCCTTCATTGGGGCACAGGATGAGTGCCTGTGAGGGAATTCCCACTGATTTTTACAGCTTTATGTTGTGGGGACTCCTCTTCCCAGCACTAGTGCTCCAGGCTGGGGAACCCTGTGTGGGGCTGGGGCTCCTCAATCCTTCAGGGGGACCTCTGCAGCTGAGATATTCCTCCTGATTCTCAAAATGGGTGTGGGACCAACCGATTTTGCATCTCTGCTCCTCCTACCAATCTTGAATGGCTTCGTCTTATATCCTTAGTTATAGGATTTCTATTTAGCTAGTCTTCAGATGGTTCTTTAGGTTGATTATTCTATATTTTAGTTGTAATTTTAATATGTTCATGGGAGGAGGCAAGCACAGCGTTTACCTACTTTTCCATCTTGCCCTGGGACCTCATTCATCTTCCATGTGCTACACAAAGCTATAATATGATGAACGTTATTTTACACTAGCATTTTAAAAATAGTAAATCTACTGTTCTGGCCAAGCAGCTTGACCAAGTCTTGGAAGTCAGAAGCAAGACAAAGTCAGGTCTATCTAAAACAGATTATTTTGGCTATTATTTTATAATGTATAGAAATATTTAATCACTATTATGTATACCTAAAAGTAAAATATATTGTATAGCAATTATACTTCAAAAAATTAAAAACAAAATGGATAAGAAAGGGTTTTATGAACTCACTGCTTTAGCTCTTTGAGCATTGTTGATTTTAAACTTGTTTGAGTACAACAAAAACACTGCATATTATATAATAATATTTGCTTTAGAAAGTACTTTAATATATTTCAGCAAATTGCAGTTATATTACAGGATCATATTTCAGTGATGTAGACCAATGGATCTCCACTACAGTTTCTTAGAAGAATCATTTGGATAATTTGTAAAAAATACCAATGACTGTGGCCCTCCCAGCCCAATTAAATCAGAATCTCTCAGAATGGGTTTCTTTTTTAAAGTTTATTGGGGTGACAGTTGTTAGCAAAGTTATATAGGTTTCAAGAAGATTTTTTATGCATAAATTTGCTTTTTAAAATTGAATTGTATAATTTTTGTTTCAGAGAAGATTTAATAATATTTTTCAGAGTTAGAAATAGAGAATTAAAATCTACCCACAGCTGAATCTATATCCTTTCAAGTGTTTTAGTATTGAAGAGGGGATGTCTTATTATGTGTCAATTATTATTCTAAATTGAAGTCTCACACCCAAGTGGTTTAAACAGTTTCTTAGAATGTTTCAAAAACTGTTATATAAGGTCTGACAATTAACTTCATGAACTTGCCACTGTATGCTAACATTGGCCGCACTGTACAAACAGCTCAGTAAGGTTTCATAACCTTGGTATATCAATGTCTCACAGCTGTGTTCCTGTCAACGTGTGGTGGTGCCTTGTTTACTGACATTCATTATTGTTGTGTGTTTTTGTGTGCCATGGTAAGAATGTCTGAGTTTGAATTAGAGCAACAAACAAACATTAAATTTCTTGTTAAGTTAGTCAATAGTGGAAGTGAAATCAGGGACATGTTAGTGCAAGTTTATGGGGATAATACCACGAAGAAAACAGCAGTGTACAAAGGGATTAAATGTTATTTTTCTGAGGGAGAGAACACGTCACTGATGAAGAGAGGTCAGGGCAGCCAGTGATGAGCAGAACATTGCAAAAATTCATCAAATTGTGTGTCAAAATCATTGGCTGACTGTGAAAAGCATAGCAGACCAAGTAAACATTGATAGAGAAACAGTTAGTAAAATCTTAACTGAAAATCTTGGCATGACAATGGTGTGTGCAAAAATCCCAAAGGAGCTCACTGATGAACAAAAGCAAAGGAGAGTTTAAGTTTGTCAAGGCCTTTTGAAGAGAGAAAACAATGTTTTGAGCCATGTTATCACTAGTGATGAAACATGGTTGTACCAATCCGACCCTGAAACAAAGTGTTCAAGTGCACAATGGAAGTCAGCCAATTTTCTTCATCCAAGAAAGTTCCATCAGTCCAAATCAAGAGTATAAATGATGTTGCTAAACTTTTTTGACATCAGAGGGATTATTCACTACAAATTTGTACCAAGTGGACAAATAGTTAACCCAGTTTACTACTTAAAAGTATTGAAAAGGCTGCATGAAAAAGTTAAACAAAAACGACCTGAACTTTTCAAAAATAATTCATGGCTCTTGCATCATGACAATGCACCAGCTCACAGGGCACTGTCTGTGAGGGTGGTTTTAGCCAGTAAACAAATAACTGTATTGGAACACCCTCCCTTCTCAACTGGTCTGGCTCCCAATGACTTTCTTTAAAGGAAATATTGAGGAAGATATTTTGATGACATTCAGGACATCAAGGGTAATACGATGACAGCTCTGATGGTCATTCCAGAAAGAGTTCCAAAATTGCTTTAAAGGATGGATTAGGTGCTGGCATCAGTGCATAGCTTCCCAACGGGAGTACTTCAAAGGTGACCATAGTGATATTCAGCAGTAAAGTATGTAGCACTTTTTGTAGGATGAGTTTATGAACCTAATTGTCAGACCATGTATATCTTTATTAATATAAAAACTTGAGCCAGCTGAGTACTTTAAAATTTCTTAAACTTTGAAGCAAGAAAAGAGGGAGGAGCTAATAGAAATATGGTATCAAAATGGTCACAATTTTTAAGTGTCAGTCTATACTATGTTTTTTATCTCTCTTTCTCTCTCTCTATATATATATACATACATATATACATATATATGTTTATATATATGTATATATATGAATAATATTTTATTCACCTTCATAAAACCTGTACAATATTGTTATTTTCATTTGTGATAAGTAAGAACACTACATCTAAGGGAGTTTAGGTTATGTGCCAGAAATCACACAGGTCATTCTAAGAGTATACTTTTTTCCTGTGAGAGGAGGGCTTTACTATACCCAAACTTTGTACTAAATTCACCAAGAAGGGCAAAGAGGAACAGAAAATAAACATGAAGATGACATTTCACTCATGACTTCTAAGAATTTTAGCTATGGATGGGGAAGATAAACATCTAAAGAAACATGTAAAATGAAATTGATAAATGTTTAATGGATATGTGTATAAAGTGCCACGGGAACATTGATGTTGGGCATTTAATTTCTGAGTCAGCTTTCTAGAACGATTAAGTATATGTCTAGACACATTTACCTCACCCTACTCTTTCCCAATGCTCTTTGCTTTACTCCACAGCCTGCAATTACTTCAATACAGTCTGAATTGATAGACAGAAGGTATTCCCTACTTGGAATGTCCTTTTCCACATGTCTACCTATTTACCTAGAGGCAAATACCTATTTGTCCTTCAAAATGTTAATCAAATATTATAGACTCTGCAAAATATTCCCTAATCTCCTACGCTTCCTCAATGGGCAAGTTGCTCCATAATCTCATATCTCTAGTGATACTCCCCTCGCCATATTTTCAAAATTTATATTCTTTCCTCAGTACCAGACTATGAACTCCTAGAGGATAGAGGTTTATTTCCTTTACTTGTGAATTATCAACTTCTGGCATCATATCAGACAGCTAGTGTTCAATAAATGTGTTCATGCATGCATAAAGCAATGATTGAACAAAAAGACAAATTATGTTTGGAATAGTGAGAAAAGTCTATGGAAATCATGAAATTTCAACCTGGGTCTTAAAGGTTGTATGGGAATTTTCACATCAGAGATCTGCACAAGGTACCTTCCACAGGCAATAACACAGAATAAAAACATGACAGAGATTAGTCTGGTAGGGCTAGAGTAAATAGGAATCATGGAATGAGAGGAGTGACTGAGACCATTTTGAAAATGTAGCTAAGTGTTGTGTTGCCAAGGTCACAATATCAAAGAGCTTCAATAATTTGTGTGTAGACCGAGTTTAAGAAACTCTAGGCTAGAAACACGTAGTGGAGAATATTGTATGTGAACTTTACCTTAGGCCTGTGGTGGAAGAGAAAACTGGGAACAGGGAAGACTGGAGACTGGGAGCCTAGAGGGGAGGTTACATAGGAAGGTCTCCTGAGACAAGATGGGAGCTTGGAGAAAGGGAGAATAGTGTGCTGAGGAGGAGGTGATTTTCAGAGGCCCTCATCCTCACAGTCCAGCAGACCAGCTCCATTAAGTCCCAGTTTAATTCCTGAGAAGACTTGCCAAGAAACTGAAGGAACACTCATTTATTCATTCCACAAATACTGAGTACTTGCCACATGCCCGGAACTCTTCTGAGGTCTACAACACTGGGGGTCTCTGGAGAATACAGCAGTGAGCATAAACAAAACCCCAGTCTCATAGTACAAATATCCTGGTTGGAGAAACAGATACAAACAGCACATATAGGTGAAGCATTTTTAAAATAGAAGCAGTAGCTGAGAAATACTCCCAAATGAGGCACCAGACAAATGCAAGTATTTCAAATAGGTAATGAGGAACATTTATCTGTATTAGGAGTAAAACATTTGAGAGATAGGGGTTAGAAGAAGGAATTTTGAAGAAAATAATTTTCTGTAAAGAACTATGTCATGATCCCCTCATCACCAGTGGAGATGGCAGCAGAAAATCCTTCCTAACCCTATGGTAAGAGGCAAGTGTTTCTTGTAGTTTTGAGGGCAGAATGGACTGGTGTCATGCACCAAGATGGTTTAGGTTGCCAGAGAAAGCTGACTGGCTGCTTGATACCAGAGTAAAGAAGATGTCAATTTGGTGACTTGGCTTTTATTAGAAGTGAGATGGGCAAACACTGGAAAAAATTGAGCATAGAGATAACAGGATTTGATTTACATATTTAGAGTATTATTTACTGCTGTGTGGGGAACAGCCTAGTGGCATATTAGAAAGAGAGTAATTTACAAAACAGTCCAGGTGAGAGATGATGGTGGCTTGGTCTATTGTATAACAGTAGAGAGAAGTGGTCAGATTACTGCTATCTACGAAAGGAAGCCATCCCAATATTTACTGGTGGATTGGGTATCAGATATGTGAGTGTGAGGAGCTAAGGAAAGATCCCAGGAGTTTGGAAGGATGGGGCTACCATTATCTGAGGTGGGACAGGTGAGAAAGAAAGCGGTTTGGTGACTGAGGGACTGAAGAGGAGTATCAGGTGTTTGGATTGAACTATTTAAGTTTGAGATATTTACTAAACATTGAGGTTTCAAGTATGTGGTTGCTGATATGGAACTGGAGTTCAGGGGAGTTGTTAGAAGTAGAGATATACATTTAGGAGTTTTCAGAGTAAAAACATTATTTAAAGCCATGGCAGAGATGAAGTAATTTAGGGAGTGAGTGTAGATGGATAAGAAAAGAGAAATAAAGAATGATTTCAAAGAGCATCAAATGTCACCAGTAAGGAACGTGAAGAGGGGCCAGCAAAAGCAGTTAGATGGAAACTAAAGATAGAAATATAATTGCCCTCACTCAGATCTCTTCTCAACTCTCAACATTGCCTCCCTCATCTGGGACCTCACAATGCAACAACCCAGCTAGGCTGTTCTCCCATTCTTTTAACCCTCACCAAGGAAATATTGATCCCTCTGTATGATCTTCCCTCTTTGATCTTACATCTAAACTCTCTTCCATGGTGCCCTTTAGAACTCTGCAACTCAGTGACTAAAATACTTTCATATCTTTAAGCTGTTGCTTGAAAGCTCTTTGTACCACCTTCTCTCCTCAGCTGGAGCCAAGCTCTGCTTCTTCAGTGCAGGTGTTATAAAATCCGTGTATGGTGAAGTCCAGTCAGGTAAGGAGACAGTGTCAGCATCCTCCCAGCATCCTCCTCACATTGCTATTTTACCAGCTGGTGTGATTTCAGGTTTTAAAGTTTTATGTTTTTCTGTGTATTTCTCTATCTAAGATAATGTCATGGTGCTTCAGATAATGTTTCTCAAAACATTTTTCTCCAAAGTGTATTTTGTGAAACAAGAATTTTATACTTAGAAGCAGAGGTTTAAAGCAAAAAAAATGCATATTGACTTATTTGCAAATGCATCTTTTCCTCACTGTCATTGGCTTCCAGACATCAGTGTGAGGATATAATTTCCCCATTTTTCAGGACTGTATTTATTGTGACCCTGTGCTCTCCACAGAACCCTGGATGTCTTACATGGTTGCCTGGACTCAACTTGGGGTGACATAGTGTATGTGGGAAACGGACATATAAAAGGTGATAGTATTTGTTTGAAGTATTGGCTCTTTGAAGATTCAGCAATCCAAATTCATTACTTCCCTTTAGAAGTCCCATGTATGGGAAAGAATGTAGATTGGCCTTTGTGGAAGGTGCCACGTAAAAGATTGATGTATTACAAATAAGTTTATCATAAATACTTTCATGACTAAATCATGCGAATTTTCATAATATAACATTGAGTAGATCTAATAGAGCCTAAAATTTTGCATTTGAAAAGCTTCATCCAGTGAGGTTCATGTGTAGAAATCTGACACTATCTACTAAATATGAAATTAAGCTTAAAAGGAAAGGACTAAGCATTATCATTTGAAAATGTGTCACATTTGCTGACTAAACAATTGATTCTTCTTTGCAATTTTATTCATTAACTATTTTATGTATTATCACTGTGATTTTGTCTTCATATATTTCCTATCCTTTTATACCCTACATGTTAAATCTCATCTACTATTAGTTTATTTCTTATGCTTCCAATGAGATAGAAGCAATTTATTCTAAATGCCATGCTAATATACCCAGGATTTCAAATAACCATAAACGTCATTAGTTAGAACTACAGCTCTGTGTTCCTCTTTAGTTATCGTAAGCTGGTCTATTCATGGTTGACCTGTAACGTGTAGCTTAAATAATTTATGGCTTAAATCCAGGAATGAAATATAAAATGAAACCATAGTTTTATATATGGGCATAGATAAAACATTATTAGGTTAGGGAAGCTTTGGTCAAAGCAGTTTCTAGTTCTCTCTGAGGTGTAAAACCCCAAGTGGCAATCAACCATGTCCACTAATTGGATTTATGGGTTCAATCAAGAATGTGTTCCAGTCCAGAACCTTTAGAGAATTATGGAATTTTAGGATTGGTAAAGATCTTGTGGAAAAAACTTAAATTTAACTTTTACAATGTATGCATTTAGAAAGTGAATTTGAGTATCTGAAACCAATTTAAAACAAGAGGACAAAGGCATACATGTATATAAATAATAACACTTAGTATGTTATTCTCTCATTATTGTGAACAAACAAATTTATAGTGAAATGTTAAATATTGTGAATCTAGTGAACTGTATTGGATTTTGAGTAATTTTTATTATAGCTTTATTCTGTTTCCTACTGAAAAGTTTTATTGTTGATATAATAGTCAAATGCCATGTTTGTCTCTATCACAAAAAGAGGGCAATAATGTCATATTGGTGTGTGAATTAAGGATTTTTTCTGGTCCGTTGCCCTGTCTGACAGCTTCTCCAGCTACTCAAATGTGGGTCCTCCACCTTCATCCTCAGGTTTGTCCAGCCTCAGTTTCTGAAGTGACTTTCACTAGAGAAGGAGGGAGATAGGTCCATTGCATATGGGGCTGAGGCATAAGGCACAGGCCAGGCCAGAATACATCAAATGCTGGCCTTTGGTGCTTTCTTCACTGCTTCTCATCTTCAGAGTCTTGTTTCGACTAATCTGACCCTTTATGCCAAGAACTAGCCTCAAAGCACACAGCTTCACTAGGAGCTGACTTCAGACATTAGCCCTCATTAATCGCCCTTTCACCTCACCTTTCTCCTGTTAATCTCGCTTGTGTTTAGGTCCTTAACATATTTGCTAGCAAGAGTCCATTCTGTTTGGACAGATCTCAACTTCCTGATGCTTACATAAAAATGATTTTATTTGTATGAAAACTGTGGAGGCTGAGGGAAAATGGATCATCCTATAGCATGTAGGCATGAACCCTTCTAAAATGCCGTTCATGTCCTTAGAATCAATCCCCATACATCTGCATTTTTATATACTACTCTCACAAACAAATCTACATTTTATGGCCAAGATAGGGACATATTGGAATAGTGCCCCCTTTTTTATTTTGGTCCTTCCTGTCTGACTTCTGACTATACAATCTTACTTCTTAGAAATCCCATGGCGTACGTCCGCTCAATTTTATTTTTCACCTTTCTCTTCACATAATCAAGTGATTTAGTCTTTGCTCTTTTTCAGCAGATTTATTCCCTCGACTGGGTCTAACTTTGTTGCTCTCTTTTCTTCACAGCATGAGCTCTGAAATTTCTACATTATGCTGCTTTTACTGAAATACTCTATACTTTTTTCCAGGTTCAAAGTTTTAGTATATGTATAAATTATGTGTAAGGCCCATTTAGGAGATTTTATGGAAATGATCTCAGGAGGAGCCATCTGGCCTGATGAATATTGTCCACTGTGACAGTGTCAAGAAATTATGGTGCATGAAGGAAAAGTGAGATCATGTAGTTATTCCCTTGGTTTTAAATTCAAGAAAAGTATTTAGTCATCAGCTTGCTAGATGATGGAGGAATTAGAGTTCAGGGCTTAGAAGAAATATAACAAATACAGTATTTGTATTTGTTTGGGGGATACCCCCCTTTATAAGGGGGATATTTACTTTTTTCCATTTTCAAGGTTCCCTAACATTTCTTCTCAAGCGTAGTCTATCCATGGTAAGGCAGTGTTACATTCTCCATTATGGGCATTTCTCCCCTTCCCCTCATATCCCTCATATCTCCCCACAGAAAGGAGAGGAGCAAATGTTATGGGCTGGTGTTTGATATTCCTGGACCAGAGTTTCTCTGTGATGACCAATGCTAACGGCCAGTCTTGCTCTTTTTGTCCTGCCCGTGGCCTGCAGTGCTCCACTATGCAATCTGATTTCTAAGTGGCTTTGGGGTGTGCTCTCCAGTCCTGCGCATACCTTTGAAAACAAGCTTGATAATGAGGACCCTATGATTTAGATTTGGAAGTAAGCAGTAGGAGGCCCTGCTTTGGCCTCAACACTAAACCAAGTTGTCCCTTTCAGTTTTTAACAAAGAACTCTGCATTGGGAGGTTAGAATGGTGGCACACATTAATAACTGCTTCACAATTGGTTCTTGACCCTCATATATGTTGTATGAGGGAAAGGAATATGGGTGGTAGGCCCTGGGCAAAAATTTCCTCCTCTTAAGTCCCTGTCTAAAGTTCTAAACCATATGGACTTTCTCAGCCTCCTCTGCCCTCTACTGCCAAATACCATTGATCTGCCATATATCAGGAAGCAGTTAGGTGATTTTTATATATAATCTGCAATCCCCAACCACCCTGATATGAGCCATCATTAAGTCCATATTGCAGAGAAGTGAGTGGATATCACACTGCAGGGAGTCAGGTAAGGAGATGAGTGCAGGTTCCTGTGTCCAAAGCTCCCTCTCTCACTGCACCATCCTGTCCCTGCTAAAGGCCTGTGGTGACGGGTGTTTTCTCTTGGGTTGTTCCTGCATCACATTACACTTGCCTCCACTTCATTCCAGGTCCTCAGTTTTTCTCTCTTACATTACTCTGGGGACCTCATAGCTGGTGGGTCCCTTGTTCTGTTCCATTGTGCCCCTAAATTACAACACTGATATATCAATTCCCTTACCCTCAAACCCTTTAATTACTCCCTAAAACAAGTACAAATCTATCAGGGAAGTAATTCTATCAGGGAAGACAAACAATAAAAATAATAAATAAAATATTGTGTAGAATTATGTAAGTCTATGGCAAAGCTTTAAAAATATATCTATATAAATATGAGCAGAAATGGGAGGGAGGAAGTTTAGGAGTGCCAGGGAAGTGGGACTATGGCTGCATTCTGAAATAGGAAAGGTCAGAGGAGGCCTCACTGAGAAGAGACATTTGAGCCAAGACTTAGAGGGAGAAGGGAAATAGGAATGTGCATGCCATGGGAAGACACATAGCACACAAGGGGCAGCGGCTACAAACACCCTAAGTGAGGCATGTGCCTGGCATATTAAAGGTGCAATTTGGATGCTGATGTGGCCAGAGCAATGAGAGGCTCAGTTAGCACAGAACCTTGTAGATCAAAGGAGCCAATTTGCTTTGTGTTGTTGTGAACAATTTGCTTTTTGTTCTGAGCAAACACTGCAGGATTTTGAAGAAAGATATGACAGGGTTGATCTGACAGGTTTCAAAATGATGACTTTGACTTCTGCATTTTCTACCTTCTTCTGACTGCTATGTTGACAACAGACTGAGACCAGGCAAGGAAAGGGGGTGTCAGGGTACTAGTTAGGAGGCCCTTAATGTAAACTAGGCTGAGAGGATGGTGCCTCTGATCAGAGTGGTAGCACTACAGGGTTTTGGATCTATTTTGCAAATTACCACTTGGATGTAAGATGTTAAAGAAAAGAAGTCAAGGATTTTTCAAGATTTTTGACCTGAGCAACTAGCGGGAAGTGTCATTATCTGACATGAGGGAGACTGTGGGCAGGATGGATGATGGAGCGATCATCAGGATTGCAGATTTGCATATGACACATTTCAGATGTTTACTAGACAGCCAAGTAAGAATATGGGGTAGGCAGTGGGGCCTGACTGTCCAGAGTGCTGGAGAATGGTCTGGGCTGGCTGTGCACTTTGGATGTCACTGGCTACAGAAATTGTTGACAGCCACAAGACTGGATGGGATTTAGTGTGGATAGTAAAGGGGAGGAACCTTAAGATGGAGCCCTGTGTATTCAACACAAGAGATAGGTTAAAAAAGAAAAAGAAAAAAAGAAACAGCAAAGGAATCTGAGAAGGAATGGCTATTTAGGTAGGAGAGAAACTAGTGAAGGAAGTGTACTGAAGAGGAGAAAGTTATCAACTCAACGGGCTCTAATGTTGAAAAGTCATATTAGGAAATGACTAAACACTGAGCAGCAGATTTAGCAGTGATTATAAAAAATGAGCTGAACTCGTTATCTTCTTGCTGTAGTGACAATTCAAAATGAGCTCCTCTGTCATTATTTTATACATTTCTCTGACATTTTGTAGTTGACTTTGCCTTTTACTTCGGGAGGGTGGGGGCGGGGCATGAAGGCAAATGTTAATAGACATCTCACTAGCTTTCCTTGCCACCAAAAGACTATCATGAATTGGTCCCAGCCTATTTCACTGAGACACTTTCTTACCAGCTTTTTAAAGTGACATTTTTCCAATAGTGTAATACATTTGATACCATCCAATCCCTTCCTTCCTCTGCAGGGTCTTCCTCAATTTGCTTCTTTTAATTTTTTCCTCTTCTTTCCTGGCGACCTTTTATTACTTCCAAACTTTCTTTCTTTCTCTGGGCTCTGAAGTAGTTCTCATTTATATAGCCCTTCAATCTATGCTCCACACAGAAGCCAAAGTCACCACCACACTTCCCTGCTTAAAAATTAAACCTGGATCTAGGTCAGTATTTCTCAACCTCAGCATGTTGACAAATTGGGCCAGGTAACATTGTGGGGGCTGTCCTGCACATTGTAGAACATTAAGCAACATCTCCGGCCCCTTCCTACTAGATACCTATAGCACCACCTCCTCCAGATATAACAAATAAAAATTTCTCTACACATTGCTAAATATACCCTGGGGTGGGCAAAATCACCCTGAATTGTAAACCACTGATTAAGTTTATCCCCCCTTCTCTCTAGTTAAGTTCCAATCTTTTGTTCACACTACTATTGGAAAAATGTGTTTCTTTAAATGTTAAATTAAATTTATTGGGGTGACATTAGTTAGTAAAATGTTATAGGCTTCAAGTGTACATTTCTATAATACATCATCTGTAAATACACAAATATGCATTGTGTGTTCATCACTCAGAGTCAGTTCTCCTTCCATTACCATATAAAATGAAAATTTTATTGAGAAATTTTATTTCTTTAAATCTTATAAAATTTCCTTATAACTTTAAGGATAAAATCCAAACTTCCTTTCTGAGTATAAAGGAAATGTGTGATTTGGTTCCTGCCTTGCTTTATCTTTCAAAAGCTCTACAGGCATTTATGTCTCTGTCCAACTACTTCTGCTCTGTAAGAGTCATGTTCTCTCATGCCTCTGGGCTTCACATATACTTGTCTTCCAATTTCTTAAACTGCCTTTCCCTTTTTTGCATCTGGATAAGTACAGCTTGCCCATAAAAGTTAGATAAAGAATCATATCCTCTGTACAACCTATCTTTATCTTTAAATCTGATTTAGAGCTTTTATACGCTACTGGCATTCCTTGCATGCCATTATTATAATACATATCTTATTAGACTGTGGTCATTGATTTCTTGTCTTTTACCTCTTATTAGATTCATCTATGAGAAGTTGAGGATCTTGTCTTACACTTCATAGGCACACAATAAATGCTTATTAATGTTTTAATATGCTAAAAGATTACAGAAAAGTATAGTTACTTTAGACATGAGCAATCAATAAGTCCTAAGTGGAGAAAGTATCATTTGAATTGAGCTTAAGTGGATGGGAAAACATTTTAAACTTTAGACACTGGTAAAAAAAAAAAAAAAAAAAAGGATGGGTAGATTCAGAGTTAGGCAAGTAGAAATGTGGTTAGAGGATCATTAGACACATGCAAAGGAGTGGGGCTCAGGTTGGCACTAGATCTTGGGGAATCTGGGATTCCAGCTGTAGATAATGGAGACATGAGTGATCCTAACAAGGGGCTGGTATAATCAGCACTTTTTTTCTGTAAGGATTATCGGATAATCCAATATAGTAGATTAGAAAGGAGATACTTGGTTTGAATGGACCATACATAGCCATTAGTTCAGGCAAAAAGAAATAGAGACTTGAGAAACTTCATAACTTTCAATTGGACTGTACTTAAACTATTTTAGAAACATAACTTTTTCCATACTAATCTAATTTAGGATTGAAATAACTTCTTGAAGAGTCTAGCATGTACCATATGATTTTTAGCTGGTTTTAACTATTTAAGAATAAATATCATCTTTTGTATAATAGATTTTGGTAGAATATACTGTTATTGACTTCAGCATAACACGCAAATAAAACACTAGAAAGCTTTTTCCTTGAACTTAATGGATTATGATAATTCAGTCATTTTCTTCCTTTAGAATCAGTTAAAATAATTTACTGTGCTCTGAAATAAAGATCTCCACTCAGATGCATAATTAACTCCTAAACTGTATGAATAATTTATTGCTCTAACAGATTATTCTCATGTGCTATTGTGCAATGAAGCCAGAAAGGCATATTTTAATCTCATATGAATTATGTGGAAAGTTGCAGTCCCAATGATTCATGAAGCATGTGAAAATTCTTTGATGGATAAGCAGGTAAGGCACATTAGCTCTCTAAGTCAGCTGTCACCTCAGTGCTCCTTCTCTGAGATGCGTCTCATGTGGTGGGATTGCTGAGGTTTCATTTTAAATATCCCCTCATCTGCATTCCTCCAATTCATATTTCCTAAGCTTGTATTTTGCATATACATAGACACATGTAAAATTATACATACAGACACACATAGACTCATACACATACAAACAACTTCCCTCAACTTCCTTTTTTTTTTTTTATGACCTCAAGGCTTTTGAGAAAATAAAAAGTAGTTCGTTTTTATAAAAAGTTGGGAACATTGAACTTATGTATTTTTTAGATTGTGCAATTATATACAGATAAATACAATGTTCTGCACATCTCTGCTCCTACGTTAGCCTGGGGTTGCCAAGGTGATGGTATGGCACAATGAATTTGTTTTTATGTGGTTCAGAGAGTTCATGCTGAAAGCTAAATCAATACCAGCAACCCAGCAACTCCTCACCCTGAGAATCATTCTCTCTCTCTCTCTCTCTCTCTCTCTCTCTCTCTCTCTCTCTCTCTCATTCTTTGGCCACATGTTCTTGCTCGGCATATTTTAGAGAGTTTGGGAAGATTTTTGTCCTCATTTTGGTATCATAATGCTTGAGGGTGGTTATGTAAGTAAACATTACTTAGGTAAGAGCTGTCAAATGTGTTGTGAATGCTCAAAAACTTGTGATTCTAAACATCTTTTTGGAATGAGATTTATTCTTTTTCAGAAAGCCCAGGAAGACTTTGCTAGATATCCTCAAAGTTCATTAGTGCTTAATGATTCTATAAGCTTTTAGAAAATACAATTAAACATACATTATTACAAATCTCACAAGAGTCAGGGTTGTGTCAAAATTTGGCATGGTTCTTCTCCAAAGAAATGTGATGTTCTCATAGAATTTTCAGCCAATATTAATGCAGAAAGTTTTTATTAAAATTAATAAACCCTTCTTTTGTTTTATACCATAGAGTGTGGTAAGAGTTCAATGTCTTAGTCTCATGTTTGCAAAGGTAATGCTTGTGTAAAAATGCTGGCTGGTCATTATTCTTTCAGTGATCAATTGTATATTGAGGATCTGTCAAGCCTGTGCTAGGAAACTAGGGTTGTGCAAATGAGCTTAAACTCAGTGTGGTTTGTGTCTTCATGGAGCTCAGAGCCTAGTTAAGGAAGATAGATATGGGTCAAAGAATTACTCAAACAAATATAATATAGTGCTATGAGAGCTTGTAATAGGAGAATCTGACAAGGAGCTCAGAGAAGTTTCATGAAGGGAATAACACAGTTGAAATCCAAAAACTGGGTAGGAACTCACCAGGAAAAATGAGGAGTGAAATGTTACTAGGCTGAGAAGACAATTGTGCAAAGATCCTTGTGGGCAGGAGTATGGTAAATATGAGAGACTGGGAGAAGGCAAGAGTGTTCAGTTTGAGCTGGTAAAGGAAAGCAGGGTAAAATGGGAAACTGAAAAAACATTTTAAGGCAAGATCCTGAAGGGATGTAGGCTCTTTTAAAGAACTTAATTTTTATTCTTATATATAAAAAAGAAAGCCAGTTAAGAGTTTTAGGGAGTATTTCTGTAGGGGGAAGAGCAGACGGATGTGGACAGACCAGAATAGTTCTTATATTACAGTACCTAAAGGCATAGTTTTGATTAGTGTGGGAATAGTAGATAAAAGGAGAATGGAATAAGTTCAAGAGATTTGAGGAGGCAAAATCAAAAGTTTTAGAGTTGGATAAGATATAGGAAGTGATGGAGAAGGACATGTTAACACTAGTTTTCTGACTTTGCACAAATTGATATATGGTGGTTCCATTAATTGAGATAAGCAATAGCAAGAGGAAAGCAGTTGTTGTGGGGGAAGATTATAAATTGGGTTTCAGACATGCTGAGTTGGAGGTACTTTTGCAACATCCAGAGGATATTTAAGTTATTAGATATATGAATCTATGAGGTATGATCAAACAATATGGTGAATATTTAAATTAAAAACATTGATTACAGTAAAAGACACATTGCCATTAACCATGCTCAAAATGCTCCCTGTCATTTTGAACACACGTATCCCATCGTTCTTGCAACTTTCCAAAGCAGTTCTGGAAGTCCACTTTCCTAAGTGTCTTTAGTTCCACTGTTGTGGCTGCCTTGATGTCCTGAATCATCTTGACTTTGGGGAAGAGCCAGATCCAGTGAATAAGGTGGATGAGGACACACTGTAATATTTTTATTTGACAGAAATTGCTGTACCAGAAGCTGTGTGTGACATAGAGCATTGTTATGATGGAGGATGATTTATGGCACACTTTAAAACACACTCTCCCTCTGTAGGTCACACTTGATTGACTGCACCAAACAAGATGAAACTTGTCACACATTTTTACTAAGGTTCCACGTGCTACTTCCTCTATCAAAGATCCTTGCCTTTCTGTTGAATGTCACTCCACAGCAGCATTCACCATATTTTTTTTTTTTTTTTTTTTATCACGACAGAAAGTCTCTATGTCACACATCACTGCTGGTATACGGCAATTTATGTCAAATAAAAACATTAGGGTGTGTCCTCATCCACCTTATTCACTGGATCTGGCACCATGCGACTTCTGGCTCTTCCCCAAAGTCAAAATGATTCACGACATTGAGGCAGCCATGACAACACAGCTAAAGCCACTCACGAAAGACAACTTCCAGAACTGCTTCAGAAAGTGGCAAGAATGATGGAATAAGTGTGCTTGAAGCGAATGGGGGTATTTTGAGGGGGAATAATGGCAAAGCGTCTTTTACTGTAATAAATTTTTAAATTTAAACATTCACTGTGTTTTTTGATCACACCTTGGAAATCTTAGAGGCAAATCTGAAGATGTAATTTGTAAGCCTTCTGCATCGAGATAATAATTGAAGCCATGAGTGTAGATGAAATTATCTATGGAGTTTGTGTTCGAATAAATATAAAATGACAATGGTGATAATTTTCTGCCTTCAACATATGAAGAGATAGCTACTGATCTATTTATGTCTAAATTACTTGAAATTATTTAAACAGATTTCAGATCCTTTCAAGTGATCATTCACATATATCTACTTGCAATAGATACCTGAAAATGTTAGAATTTTCAACAGCCTAGTAAAAATAAGGTTAAAGGAGAGGATAGACTTGCTATATTATTAAGTTGAGAAAACAGTGGAAAAAAACACAAAGCTAAACCCCTCTTTATTTGACTGGGCCAAAGCCATGACATAAATCAAACAAACCTAACTTCAAACATTATACTGCTTTAAATTGGTTTAAAGTAAAAATAATTTTTTTTCAGAAAAAATTTTCTTGGGAAATTTGTCAAGTCATATACACAAAAAACTTAAAGATGTCTGCACTATAATCAATCAGAACTTGCTGGGTTGTCTTATTACCCTGCTAAGAACAAAATCTACTTCTGTGCATTTTTCACATTCATTAGTAGTCAATTCAAATACTAGTTGCTTATCCTACAGCGTATTAGATTGAAATCCAGCAGAAAGCATTCAACCTGCAAGGCATCCCTGGGTGAGTCTAGAACTTGGGAGATTTATTCTAGGAGAGCATTGTTGGAATGGGAAGTAAACAGAGCTGTGTTTAGTGGGTTCTCAGTAGGTGCATTTTGGAAGAGATTATGAATTTCTTATGAATTACTAAGTATAAATTGGTAAGTATAAAATATTTAAATGTAAAAATTAATATTTATCAATTACTTTAATTACTGTGGAGTGCAAATCACAATTTTTTTGGTAAAAAATATAATTATATGATTTTTCCTTAACATCACAGTAGCTATGATCTTTAATAAATGGTTGTATTTTATTTTAACACTTAGATGTTTCCTTGACCTGATTACAATTGGCTCAGTATATTAGAAGCCTTTCCAACAGAAAGCTCTCTTTAATTCTATTTACCTTACTAGTTACTTTTTTCTATTTATCTAGACACCTGTGCAAACTATGCAGATACATGTTTGATTGATAATGGCAGGAAGACTAGTGCCAAAGGAAAATGTTTATGGTAAACTCCAGTTTTATTTGTGGTGAAAATGCTAAAAAAGAAGTTGTTTACAAGAAGTTTAAAATGTGGGAATGTGGAAAAACAAAGCCCTAGCTCATTTGTAAATCAGAATATTCACTTTTAAAACCTGAAAGTTGGTATTAAGGTGGCTAAACAACAAATCCTGGCTTGTGATCTCTTTCTTTGTGGCTTGTTAGGTTGTTTCATGACCTGGAATGGGTTACTTTCCTTCACCTGCCAGAAGAGAAAGGCACTAATATAGATGGAGAATGGCTACCAAGCAAATTGAGAAGCAGCCTCCAGTGGTGTTTGGGAGCATGGGTTTTGCTTGATTTGTGTCTTGGATTTAGCTCTGATTAGCTCTGTGGCCTTGGGCATTTGATCTCTCCATGTGGAGTATCTGTTTCTATATGTAAGAAAGGCTTTGCTCCTGGCATTGTTAGATCAGGTTTCAATAGGTCATCTGTGTGTGTGCTCTGCCTGTGTATGCTGCTCTCTTTGCCTCCAGACAGACTGTTGGCCCAGGTTATGAGACACGTCTGCCTAATCTGAATCTTGGTCCCAGAATTTCCAAGCTGTGAGAAACTGAGCAAGTTACTTAACATCTCTGTACCACATTTTCCCATTTAAATAATGGGGATATTTATCGAACCTACTTCACAGTATAGTGTGAGGATTAAAAATCACTAAATGATGTAAACCACTTAGGACAATAAATGTTTGTTGTTATTATTGTCATTTAGCTCATGCTAAATTAAAGCTCTAATCAACATTTATTCATATTTATCATAAAGTGTCTTTTATACTGTTCACTTGTGAGCATGGACTACAATGACTCAATGCATTTCACTTGGAAAGAAAAATTTTGAATAGACTTCTTTCCAAATCTTTCTTTGCTGCAGTCACTGAACTTCTCTCTCTCCTCTCCTTCCTTCAGCATGGAGTCTTCTCCCCAGCACCCCATCCCTACCTCTCCTTTCTTTAACTCTCTCAAGCTCCCTCTCCTTCACTATGGGCTAGACCAGTTATGGAGGTAATGATTTTGTAGAGGGAAGTGTGTGTGTGTGTGTGTGTGTGCGTGCGCGCGCGCGCGTCTAAATGTTGAATAACAAAGTTGTTTTATTCAAATACTAAAGAAATCGTTGCAGTGTTGTATACAATGTCATTGTTTCACTTTTATAATAAGTGGAAACCTTGAGAAGAATGCTTGTGACCTCCAACCAGGATGCCAAGTTTCAGAGGGTGGGAAGGTACAACACTGACTTTAGGATATAACCTAAAGCAGTTAGAAATTATCATTCCTTTTCAACTACATTCTTTTCATGCTATTGTGATTATTATGCTTTTGCATCAGGTGTCTTAAGTGCTTGTCCTATAATAATGATTTTATAGGAAAGAAGCCTATGAATGAAGCAGAAGTGCTTCTTTTTCCTTAAATGTTTTTATTTTCTTATTTCAAAAGTATTTCTGATTGTGATTAAACATATTTTGTGTAAACATATAAGATATAAAGCTTTTGTATTTATTTGTGAGCCTTTAATTCAAGTCAAGGAATTTTCTGTTGTAACCTTGAGCAAGTCATGTGTAATTTGCTGTTTCCTCCCATATGGACATACTTCAGTTGTTCCTTTTCAGGGTGACTTCTGTGTTTGAGGTACTTTCTGCAGGCAATTCACCATAGACTGCTGCTGTTTGTTTTATTTTGATGATTTGAAAAAGCTGTGTTTGGAAGTCAGGTGCAGAGTGAATTTTTAAATTTTCAAAGAGGCCTATGCAGCTTTCCAGGGCATCTAAGATTTGCTCTATTCAGTTTTCTCCTTTGAAAGCATCCTTCTCCATTTCATCGCAAAATTTCTGAGGGAAGTGTAAACTTTTCCATCTTTAGTTGTGCTGCTTGTTGTTTCAAGATGAGCCTTTCTGAAATGGCAGCTCTGGAAATACCTGCTGGATAAATTGAATAGGGGGATAAGGAGCACTGGAAAGGTCTGGTTCTAAAGGGATTAAAACAAGACACGTTATGTTTTATGTATCCTCTAGCATTATAATTAGTTTATTTCAAATATTCATCATATCACATCAAGTATGTCGTTCTTTGTCTTCTCTAGCCAGGAAAATTTTCTCCATTTTGAAGTGTAAATAAGCATGTGGTTACTTGTAATATGTCTTATTATGATTCCAATTGTTCTCATTATTCTAGCTTCATTGACTTTAAGAGTTTTAATGAGTAGAAGAGTAACTTCACCAACCACTTAGCATCTTTCTACTTAAGAGCGATGCCTATGGAACTTGGCAACGTCAAGTTACAATTTCTGTATGGACTTCCCATTCCCCCTTGGAATATCGGGTCTTTAGACCCAGGACTGTGAAGGGTGGAAGAGACTTGAAATACCTCAGAGTTGAATTTCAGCTGAAGTTTTTACTAATTCCTCAAACATTTTATTTTACTCATGAGCACAAGAAATAAGCAATTTGACCTTGTGCCTCCCAGGTACTTTCATTTCAAACAAATAGAAACACTACAGGCAGAGACCTTTGGAGACCTTCTGAAATTATAACAAATTAAGTGTTGACTCCTTATATGTACTATGCTTCTGCCATACATATTCTACTTATATAACATATTTAGTGTGCTGTATATCATGATATTTTGTTGTAAGTCTAAGAAGGATAGCCTGCACCTTTGTACTATAAAATAAAGTTACTATATCTCTAGTTTGAAATCAGTGGACAAAAGATGAATAACCCAATTAAAAACAGGACAAAAAGATGAATAGCACTTCAAAAATGAGGTAAAGCCACTTTGAAAACTTATGGCAGAAACTATTACAATTGAACATACACATACCCTATGACCTATGAGTTCTACTTCTAGTTATAGATAGAACAGAAATTCACATGTGTGTGCACCAGAAGATGTGTTCTTGAGTGTTTATGGCAACATCACTTCTAATAACTCCACATTAGAAACTACCCAAGCATCCAACAACAAAAGAAAAGAGAAATAAGTTGTCATATACTCATAGAATATTATACAACAACATAGATGAAACACAGAAACATTTTGAGAAGCAAACAAACAAAACCCAAACACTGAAAATTGCATAGTTTGATTTTGCTTTTAGAAGAGAATAAAAAACAGATAGCAGAAATATATGTAATATTTAGAAGGCAGACAGTATTTACCTTGTAGAGAAAGAGATGACTGAGAATGGCAGAAGGGAACTTCTGCAGTCTTACAATGTTTTGTCTTTTTTTTTCCCCCTCTTGCGTGGTAATTACACTGTTATCTTCACTTTGGGAAAAATCAATGTGCTCTATATAATGATGTGTGCACTTTTCAAACCAAATGTTGTACTTCAATAAAACTTTACTAAATACCAATGACAAACCTAGGGAACACTTGGACAGCCTGCTTTTGTTTTGTCTTTTATCTTGATTGGTTTTGCCTGTTAAGCAATTAATGCTGGTCTACTTAGCTTTGAAAATAAATAACATCTTTCAGTCTCTGATTATTGATGCAATTTCCAGTCTTTTAAATATGTTAAGAGAATGAACAGCAGCCTTTTTAATGTTTCACATTGAACTACACTAGTTGTAAAATAATGAAATAAACTTGTAGCCTAGAAATAAACATTCATAAATTGTCCAAATTATGTACTGTGATACACTATAAGCTGAACTTGTAATACTCTATAAGCTTTCTCCATTATGAAATTCCACTCCAGTATTCTTTGATATATAGAAATGTGTTAGGGCTTGCGGTGGGGAATAGAATTATGTGTGACTTCCATCTGTACATCCATCTTAACCTAACCGTTCACTATTCCTTCTCTAGTCATTTCTCCTGAGTTTGGTAAATTTGATGGGGCAGGGAAAGATGAGTATAAGGAATCAAAACAGAAAAGATCAGGGAAAAATTTATTATCTACTGAGTTGTGCATTCAATTTCCAAGACCATAAAGAGTTTGGCTCCTTCTTACTCCCCTTTACCTTTACCCCTAAGAGATAAAATAGCTAAAATAAAGCTAAAAACATAACATTGATTTTTTAAAAAAATGGTCAGATAATCTTACCTAAATTTGAGAGAGGGACACTAGTTGTGAGGTCATGTCATTGAGAGGCTGGATATTGCTAATTGTTAATATTTTCTCCATATAATTTGACTATGATCATTTCCTCCATTCTCACGAAATAAATGGCATGGAACTTTCCTACATTTTGCAGAGACTATTGTTTTGTCCTCTTTCATATGTATGCTCTTTGTTGACTATGCACTCAGTGGTGCCAGTGACCAGACAGTCCCTAGCTGGTGATTTCCCTAGTCATAATTTATCTAATCATAGTAGGAGGAGGTGGTATGGTCAAGGCAGCACAGAGGGAGCTCAAACCAATACAAGGCTGCTCAGGTAGAAGGAGGAGAAGTACCGTTGCCTTGGTCTCCCCTGCTTCCCTCTGCCCTCCATTGTCTTCCATGGTGGAACCTAACCCAAAAAAGGAATTAATGGGCCACAGAGCCTGGGAAATGCGCTTCTCTGTTATCCTGCTCATGGCAGAAGATACGGGCATGAATTTGAGAGGGAAGAGGCAGACAGTTGGCTGAGCCAGCAACCACAGCAGTACCAGATGGGATTATAAATTAGCCGGACTATGGCTGGACAATAAACTGAGGGACAGACATCCACAGGATCCAGTTAATCGTGGTTCATTTGCAAACTTCTGCAGTCATATATTTTTATTGTGCCATTCTTCTTGATGCATACATTGTCTATTTACCTTGATTTCTTATGTGTTTAAAGATGTACTTTTTTCTGAATTTCTCTTTAGCATTTGTAATCTCTAAATGAAACAAAAAATTCAAAATATGAAAAAAATCCTAATATAGTAGTAGATACATACACGTAAATCTTTAAAACAAATGCTTGCATAAATGACACTTTGCTTTGTATTTGACCTTTCTCATTGAAATATTTTTAAAATTGTCCCCAAAACTCATATTACTGTGTTGTGATTTAAAGTTACCTTTCCCTGCTCCCCCAGATTTCTGCATAACAACAAATTATCTAAAACTCAGCTGGGAGCTTTTCTCATCTGGATTCATTAAAAAGACTGTAAGTGAAAGCAAATGCAAAAACACTAAAACCTTATGATTTTCTCCAAAATATGTAAACTCCAAGCAATGACTTGCCTTTGTCTCCTTTTGATGTGAAAGATCACTGAGTTCTAGCGTGTTACGGAGAAAACGGTTGTGTTAACTGTGGAGTGATAGAGTACACAGATAGTCTACTAAGCTTTCATGTATTCTCTTAGAAGTGGCATTCAAAAGGAATATCAAAGATAGAAATTTTCCTCGGTTCTCAGTAATTTTCTTTCTGGGCAAATCTAAAGACTCCCAAGATTCCTTTAACTTTTATTAAAAAAGAAATCTGAGATGTTCCAAAGAAAGTCTAACTCCTCTGGCCAGGCTTCAGACATTTTCCCTTGTCACACATTATATGATTACCAGTACAGTTCATTTCCTTCTACATTAAATGAAACATAACTAAAATCCCGATCCCAATTATCTCATAATCTCTGTTTGCCTCCGTTTTCTGTTTGTCTGTCTGTGTGAATCACTCTCCTGTTCTCTGATCTGTCGCTTCACCCTGATCTGTGTGTATATGTCTGCCTTGTTGATGTTTTTCGTTTTTGTTATTTTTCTCTCAGTACACACAGATATAAATTCCAGTTACCAGGTAAACGTCAAATATCTTGCTTTCCAATACTAGTTGGAGAGCACATAGTGGAGAAATCAGAAAGGTGTATCTCATCTGCTCTTGAGACCACTTTGTTGGTGTTGCCTTTCTGAGGTTGTGTGCCCAGGCCTGTGAGCAAGGAAATGTTAAGATTAAATAAAAATCAGAATATTGAAGTAAATAAATTTGTGTTCAATTGGTGCCTGGAAATAATGCTTGGAATTTCTGCATTTAAAAGATCATGAGAGACTTCCGGAAAAATGGCGACGTGAGGTAAGCCTCTGTAAAGCTCCCCTGGAATTTACAACAAATCGAACAACAAAAACTCCACAAAGGACTCCCTGCACAGCAGACAGGCAAGACGAAGAGGCCCACTACCGACTGAAATCACCTACAGGTGGGAGATTCGCGCGAGTGGAGGGAGGAGGAAACGGAGAAGTTTTCGGAGACGGAGCCGCGCGGGCGCAAGACGCAGACCTAGCTCAGTGCTCCGAGCTCGCTGCTTCCCAAAACTACCGCAGCTGCGGGAGAGGGAAGAACTCGGACTGCTAGGGCTCCGCTTGTGGCCCACAGGGCTGAGGGGACAGCATATACCACGGCTGAACCCAACGCTCACGGCAGAGACCTCGGAGAAAAGACTGAGGGAAAAAGGCTGAAAACGGTGGTTTAAGCCCACACTGCCGAGCAGAGAACGGAGCCTTAGGCACTGAGACTAGCCACCCCCTCCCACCCCTCCCAGAGCTCGCCCCACCCCCACCTCCCCGGTGCTAGAAGCGGAACAGTAGCAGTGTCAGATCAAAACAACAGAAAATTTGCTGTTTTGAGATCTGTGGGCCGCAGACACAAATTCACAGCCCAACTAGTTCCGGCAAAGGGGAGGTAGCCGTGGAAGCAGGACCGGCTGTGGTGGTGGTTGCCGCCATTGCTCTGGGCCACCTCTCACAACTTACCCCGCCCCTGACCCCACCTATCTGGGCGGATCCCTGCAGGAGTAAACAGAACTGCTGAAACATACGGGCTCTGAATCAGGAGCTGGAAGAGCTTTGGAACATCAAAAGTTCTCTGCATACCCACTGGGACACTGCGCCCTGTGACCTAGACGAACTATTAACAGAGGAGAAGCCATCTCCCAGGGAATCCCCCCATTGTGTGAGAAGCAGGAATAGTGCAGAGAAAACAGCACTACCGTGTGGCAGAAGAAAAATAAATTGCAGTTGGAGAAATAATAAGACATTCTACCAACAAGTACTGGAAGACAAAAGAAAGACCTCTTGCTATCAACCTGTTGCAGAAGTCACTCCTGTAGATGTCTAGGAAGAGAAATAGTAAACCAGTAATCGCCATGAATAACCAAGGCAACAAGATTGCTCAGAAAGAAAGTGAAAAATCTCCAGAGAAGGCACTTAAAGATACAGAAATATGTGACTTAAGTGACAGAGAATTCAAGATTGCAGTTCTGAAAAAACTCAACGAGATACAAGAAAACACAGATAGGCAGTTAAATGAACTCAGAAACTCAATCAAAGAACAGCATGAGCATTTTACGAAAGAGATTGAAATTTTAAAAAGAACCAAATAGAATTTCTGGAGATTAAGAACTCAATAGAAGAAATTAAGAATGAAATAACCAGCTTAGGTAGTAGAGTTGACCAGATGGAGGAAAGAATCAGTGACATCGAAGATAGAAACCTGGAAATGACACAGATAGAAGAAGAAAGAGACTTGAGACTTAAAAGAAATGAAAGAACTCTACAAGAACTTTCTGACTCCATCAGAAAGAGCAATATAAGAATAATGGGCATACCAGAAGGAGAAGAAAGAGAGAAGGAACAGAGAATATATTCAAACAAATTGTCGATGAGAACTTCCCAAATTTGTGGACAGAACTGGACCCTCGAATCCAAGAAGCAAATAGAACACCTAATTACCTCAATCCCAACAGGCCTTTTCCAAGGCACATTGTATTGAAGCTGTCTAAAATCAACGACAAAGAAAGAATCCTCAAGGCTGCCAGGGAAAAGAAGACGGTAACTTACAAGGGAAAGCCCATTAGATTATCATCAGATTTTCCAGCAGAAACTCTACAAGCCAGGAGGGAGTGGAACCAAATATTCAAACTATTGAAAGAGAGAAATGATGAGCCAAAAATAATATATCCAGCAAAGATATCCTTTAGATATGAAGGAGGAATAAAGACCTTTCCAGACAAACAGAAGCTGAGGAAATTTTCTAATACACGACCTGCACTACAAGAAATACTAAAAGAGGCTATTCGACCACCATCAACAGGGACAATCTGTGGCAACCAAAACATAAAAAGGGGGAGAGTAAAGGCCTGAACCGGAATATGGGAATGGAGAAAGTAAGCGTGCTGAAGAAAATGGAATACTCTAAATATCAAACTTTCTTTTACATAAACTTAAGGGTAACCACTCGAAAAAAATCCAGAACTGAAATATATACTGAAATAAAAGAAGAAACAGAGGGAAACATCATAGAATACCACCACACAGAAATAATAGACAACAATAAAAAGGCAAAGAAACAGTGGAGACACAGTCTTAACAGAAATCTAAAGATAGAATGACAGGAAATCCTCACATATCAATAATCACCCTAAATGTAAATGAACTGAACTCACCAATAAAAAGGCACAGAGTAGCAGATTGTATCAAAAACTAAACCCAACCATATGTTGTCTCCAAGAGACACATCTCAGCTACAAGGACAAGCATAGACTCAAAGTGAAAGGGTGGAAATTGACACTCCAAGCAAATGGTACCCAGAGAAAATCAGGTGTAGCCATAATGATATCAGATGAAACAGACTTCAAGGTGAAAAAGATAACAAGAGACAAAGATGGACATTTCATAATGGTGAAGGGGACTGTACAACAAGAAGACATAACAGTCATCAATATTTATGCCCCCAATCAGGGAGCACCGAAATACACCAAGCAACTACTAACAGAACTAAAGGGAGAAATTGACCAAAACACAATTATACTAGGGGACTTAAATACATCATTGACAGCTATGGATAGATCATCCAAACAGAAAATAAATAACGAAATAGTAGCCCTAAATGACACATTAGATGAAATGGACATAATTGACATTTATAGAGCACTTCATCCTAAAACATCAGACTATACATTCTTTTCTAGTGTACATGGAACATTCTCAAGGATAGACCATATATTGGGACATAAAATCAGTCTCAACAAATTTAAGAAGATTGAAATCATACCATGCATATTCTCTGATCACAAGGCTTTGAAATTGGATATCAACTGTAAAAAGAAAGCGGAAAAAACACAAATACATGGAGATTAAACAACATACTTTTAAAGAAGGACTGGGTCAAAGAAGAAATTAGAGGAGAGATGAAAAGATACATAGAAACAAATGACAATGAAAATACATCCTACCAAAATTTTTGGGATGCAGCGAAAACAGTTTTAAGAGGGAAATTTATATCATTACAGGCCTATCTCAAGAAACAAGAAAACTCCCAAATAAATAACCTCACATTACACCTTAAAAAACTAGAAAAAGAAGAACAAGTAAAACCGAAGCTCAGCAGAAGAAAGGAAATAACAAAAATTAGAGCAGAACTAAATGAAATAGAGAACAAAAAAACAATAGAAAAAATTAATGTGACAAAGAGCTGGTTCTTTGAAAAGATTAACAAAATTGACAAACCCTTGGCTAGACTTACTAAGATAAAAAGAGAAGACACTGATTAACAAAATCAGAAACGTAAAAGGGAAGTTATCACGGACACCACAGAAATACAAAGGATCATCCAAGAATACTATGAAGGACTATATGCCACCAAATTCAACAACCTAGAAGAAATGGACAAGTTCTTAGAAACATATAGCCTCCCAAGGCTGAACCATGAAGAACTGGAAAATCTAAACAGACCGATCACCAGTAACTAAATTGAATCAGTCATCCAAAACCTTCCCAAAAGCAAAAGTCCGGGACCAGATGGCTTCACTAGTGAATTCTACCAAACCTTCAAAGAGGATCTAATACCAATTCTGCACAAACTCTTCCAAAAATTGAAGAAGAGACAGTACTCCCTAACTCATTTTATGAGGCCAACATTACCCTGATACCAAAACCTGGTAAGGACAGCACAAAAAAGAAAACTACAGACCAATATCTCTAATGAATACCGATGCAAAAATCCTAAATAAAATTCTAGCAAATCGAATACAACAATGCATTAAAAAGATTATTCATCACGACCAAGTGGGGTTCATCCCGGGGCACAAGGATGGTTCAACATCCAAATCCATCAATGTGATACATCACATAAACAAAATAAAGGACAAAAATCATATGATTATATCAATTGATGCAGAAAAAGCATTTGACAAGATACAACATCCATTTATGATTAAAACACTTAATAAAATGGGTATAGAAGGAAAATACCTTAACATAATAAAGGCCATATATGACAAGCCCTCTGCTAATCTCATAATTAATGGAGAAAAACTGAAGCCCTTTGCTCTACGTTCAGGAACACGACAGGGATGTCCCCTATCACCTCTGCTTTTCAACATAGTGTTGGAAGTCCTTGCCAGAGCAATCAGGCAAGAGAAAGAAATAAAAGGCATCAAATTGGGAATGAAGAAGTTAAATTATCACTCTTTGCAGATGACATGATGCTATATATAGAAAACCCTAAAGACTCCACCAAAAAGCTATTAGAAACAATCAACGAATACAGTAAAGTTGCGGCTACAAAATCAATGCACAAAAGTCCATTGCCTTCCTATATACTAACAATGAAATCTCAGAAAAAGAAATACAAAAACAATTCCTTTTGCAATTGCAGCAAAAGAATAAAATACCTAGGAATAAACTTAACCAAGGATGTGAAAGACCTATATGCTGAAAACTATAAGACATTTTTGAAAGAAATTGAAGAAGACACAAAGAAATGGAAAGACATTCCGTGCTCATGGATTGGAAGAATCAACATAGTTAAAATGGCCATATTACCCAAAGCAATATACAGATTCAATGCAATCCCCATCAAAATCCCAATGGCATATTTTAAAGAAATAGAACAAAAATCATCAGATTTGTTTGGAACCACAAAAGACCCCGAATAGCCAAAGCAATCTTAAGAAAAAGAACAATAATGGAGGTATCACACTTCCTGACTTTGGCTTGTACTACAGGGCTACAATAATCAAAACAGCATGGTATTGGCAGAAAAACAGACACATAGACCAATGGAATAGAATTGAGAACCCAGAAATAAAACCACATAAATATGGACAGATAATTTTTGACAAAGAAGCTAAAACATACAATGGAGCAAAGACAGCCTCTTCAATAAATGGTGCTGGGAGAATTGGATAGCCACGTGCAAAAGAATGAAACTGGACTGCTATTTGTCACCATGTACCAAAGTTAATTCAAAATGGATCAAAGACTTAAGCATAAGACCTGACACAATAAACTGCATAGAAGAAAACATAGGTACTAAACTTATGGACCTTGGGTTCAAAGAGCATTTTATGAACTTGACTCCAAAGGCAATGGAAGTAAAAGCTAAAATAAACGAATGGGACTATATGAAACTTAAAAGCTTCTGCACAGCAAAAGAAACCATTGACAAAATAAAGAGGCCACCAACTGAATGGGAGAAGATTTTTGCAAACAGTGCCTCCGATAAGGGGCTAGTATCCAGAATATACAAGGAACTCATGCAACTCAACAACAAAAAAACAAACAACCCAATTGAAAAATGGGCAGAGGACTTGAAGAGACATTTCTCCAAAGAGGACATACAAATGGCAAATAGACATATGAAAAAATGCTCAACATCACTAATCATCAGAGAAATGCAAATCAAAACCACAATGAGATATCACCTCACCCCAGTCAGAATGGCTATCATCAACAAGACAAATAGTAACAAATGTTGGAGAGGCTGTGGAGAAAAAGGAACCCTCATACACTGTTGGTGGGAATGCAGACTGGTACAGCCGTTATGGAAGGCAGTGTGGAGGTTCCTCAAAGAATTACGAATAGAATTGCCATATGACCCAGCAATCCCCCTCCTGGGTATCTACCCAAAAAATCTGAAAACATTTAGAGATAAAGACACGTGTGCTCCAATGTTCATTGCAGCTTTGTTTACGGTGGCCAAGACATGGAAACAACCAAAATGTCCTTCGATAGATGAATGGATAAAGAAGTTGTGGTATATATACACAATGGAATACTATTCCGCAGTAAGAAAAGATGATATAGGAACATTTGTGACAACATGGATGGATCTTGAGAGAGTAATGCTGAGCGAAACAAGTCAGAGAGAAAAAGCAGAGAACCATGTGATTTCACTGATATGTGGTATATAAACCAAAAACAACAAAAGAACAAGACAAACAAATGAGAAACAGAAACTTATAGACACAGATAATAGTTTAGTGGTTGCCAGAGGGTAAGGGGGGTGGGGGGTGGGGCTGGGAGATGAGGGTAAGGGGATCAAATATATGGTGATGGAAGGAGAACTGACTCTGGGTGATGAACACACAATGGGATTTATAGATGATGTAATACAGAATTGTACACCTGAAATCTATGTAATTTTACTAACAATTGTCACCCCAATAAATTTAATTAAAAAAAATAAAATAAAATAAAAGATCATGAATAATCAAGAAGACAATTTTGCTAGTTCATTTTTATTTTCAAGTTTATATTCCCATTTTCTTGGCAATTCTCACAGTAGATACACACAATGCTTCCTCACAGTATTTTCTCCTCTGGCTTTGCTCTTTGTGCTCAAACCCACAAAGTCCTTGCTTAGTTATTCTCTTTTTCTGCCAAAGTTTTCCTACTTGTTTTCAGAACTGGTTGCACTGCAGCAATTTGAAATAATGCACACATCCATTCTTGCTTTTTAAAAAAATAGACTTTAATTTATAGAGTACTTTTAGGTTCACAGAGAAATTGAGCAGAAAATACTGAAATTTCTCATATACTCTCTGCCCCCACACATGACAACTTCCCCCACTATAAACATTCCCCCATCAGAGTAGTACATTTGTTACAATAGAGGAACCTACATTAATGCATCATTATCACCCAAAGCCCATAGTTTACCTTAGGGCTCACTCTTGGTGTATATTCTATGGTTTTGTACAAATGTATATGACATGTATCCATCATTATAGTACCACACAGAGTGTTTTCCTTGCCCTAAAAATCCTCTGTTCTCCACTTATTCATCCCTTCCTCCCCTCTAATCCCTGGCAACCGCTGATCTTTTTACTGTCTCCAAAGTTTTGCTTTTTCCAGAGTGTCATAATAATTGGAATTACATAATATGTATTCTTTTTAGATTAGCTTCTTTCACTTAGCAATATGCATTTAAGTTTCCCACATGTCTTTCATGGCTTGATACCATTTTTTCTTTCACCACTGAATAATATTCCATTGTCTGGATGTGCGAAAGTTTATCCATTTGCCTCCTGAAAGATATCTTATTTGCTTCCAAAATTTGGCAATTATAAATGAAACTGCTATAAACATCCACGTACAGGTTTTTGAGTGGACATACGTTTCAATTCTTTCGGATAAACATCAATGAGCATGATTACTGGGTGATGTGGTAAGAGTATGTTTAGTTTTGTAAGACACCACCAAACTGTCTTCCAAAGTGGCTGTGCCATTTTGCGTTCTCACTAGCAATAGATGAGAGTTGCTGTTGCTCCACATCCTCACCAGCACTTGCTGGTGTCAGTGTTCCTGATTTTGGCCACTTTAATAGGTGTGTAGTGATATCTTTTTTTTTTAAAAACAATCTTGTTTTTTAAATCTTATCTGGGAAATGAGAAATGCTGACATTTTGTAACAGGGTCATGGGATCCTTCATTTTGGTAGTGGGAGGAATGCTGTGTTTTATTTGCACTGCCCTCTTTCTCTTTGTTGGATTTGCATTGTCTTTGTATACTTGCAATTATGATCTCAGTTAAGCATTTTTTCTACATAGGTTTATCTGGGTATCATTCTTGGCTTCTGAGACTTGAAATGCTAAATCTCTTAGTTGTTTTTTTTTTGTTGTTGTTGTTGTTTTATAATCTCTTTCTATTATTCTTTCTCCTTGCATTTTAGTAGCAACTTTTTCTGTTCCAACCACTTACAGTTAATAAAATAATATTCATTACATTGCTGGAACACACACAGAAATAAATACTAGTAAAGGTGGCTTAAAGAGATCCTACTTACAGTTATGTACCAGTATGTATCTTACATATATGTACTATGTTTATTTCAAATGCTTTAAGTCACTTTTTAGATAATTTTGTTAGTATGTTATGTTGATGAAGTATATATTTTATGAATGGGAAGCTGGCATACAGACAATTTGAACAAACTGCTGCAGGGTCTATGAGATCCTGAGGTCTGAGACAGCGGGCACTGTCATGTAATTATTCCAAATTTGTGCCTATCCAGGCTATAATTTAAATGAGAAAATCAGAATACAGGAATGTGACTGAGGGCTAATAAATAAGCTACATCAATGATCAAATAAAGGCCATCTTCAGCATCTTCTGTGAATCACATTTGTATATCACCACTGGGTTCTCTGTGTGACACCTGACATTGGCTTCCCCATCTGTATGATGTAATTTTTTAAAACTAAATAGCTCACTGACAAGGAGTGGGGCTGAGCTGCAACACTGGAGCAGAGGGGAGCACAGCTGTGTTGCCAATGTAGAGCAGAGCAGAACTGCAACAGTGGGGCAGCCTCAGCTCATGATTACATAACAGCTGTGCTGTATCATAATTGAGCTGCAACACTATTAAGCTGTCTTACAGCCATGCTATATCACAACTATCACAACTGACCTGTCTGCACTGAATAAAGTCTCCCCATTCACCACACCCCGAATTGGGGACCCCATGTTGGCAATGAATTGGGGTGACAACCTTTGATTGACAACTCCTTTATCATTATGTAATACCCTTCTTTGTCTCTTTTTACAGGCTTAGTTTTAATATCTATTTTGTCTGATGTAAGCATTGCTACTCCAATTTTTTTTCATTTGTATTTCCATGAAACATCTTTTACCACTCCTTGACGTTCAGTCTTGTGTGTGTCTTTCAATCTGAAGTGAGTCTCTTATTGGCAGAGTATAGATGGGTCTTGTTTTTCATTCATTCAGCCACCATATGTCTTTGGATTGGATCATTTTGTCTATTTACATTTAACATACTTATTGATAGGTATACACTTATTGCCATTTTGTTAATATTTTTGGTTGTTTTTGTAGTTCAGTGTTCTCTCTTTCTTCTTGATCTCTTTCCATTTGGTTTGCTGGTTTTCTTTAGTGTTTTGTTCGGGTTCTTTGCTCCTTATTTTCTGTGCACTTTTTGTAGTTTTTGGTTTGTGGTTACCTTGAGATAGATAGATAGATAGATAGATAGATAGATAGATAGATAGATAGATAGATAGATAGATAGATAGATAGCAGTCAATTTTAAGCTGATAGGTGTTTAAGTTGAGACACATTCTAAAAGCACTATATTTTCACTCCCCTCTCCATACTCTGTGTTTTTGTCATCATGTTTTATTCCTTTTTGTTTTGTGTATTTCCTGATTATTATAGTTAATTTTGCTACTTTTGTCATTTAACCTTTATTTTTGCTTTTTAAGTGACTGATTCACTGTGTTAACTCTATATTTGCCTTTACCTATGACATTTTCGCTTCCTTGTATTTTCTTATTTCTAGTTATGGACTTTTCTGCATAAAGAAAACCCTTTAATATTTCTGTAAAGATGACTTAGTGGTGACAAACTCCTTTAGTTTTTGCTTGCCTGGGAATCTGTTTATCTCTCCTTCAATTCTGAATGATAACATTGCCAGATATAATATTCTATATTGTAGATTCCTTTCTTTCAGCACTTTATATTTCCTGCCACTCCCTCCTCGCCTAATAATTTTTTTGCTGAGAAATCAGCTGATAGATAGTCTTATGGGGTTTCCTTTGTCTGTGATTTGTTTCCTTCTTGCTGCCTTCAAGATTGTCTCTTTATCCTTAACTTTTGCTATTTTAGTTACAATATGTTTTGGTGTGGGCCTCTTTGGATTCCTCTTGTTTGGAACTGTCTGTGCTTCCTGAACCTGGATATCTCTTTTCTTCCTCAGATTAGGAAAAATTTCAGCTATTATTTCTTCAAATGTACTTTCTCTTTCTCCTTCTGAAATCCCTATAATGAGAAAGTTAGAGTGATTAACATTGTCCCAAAGTTCCCTTACACTTTCCTCAGTTTTTAAAATTCTTATTTTCATTTTGCTGCTCTGATTGGGTGATTTTCACTCTTCTGTCCTCCAGGTTGCTAATTTGTTCTGTATGAATCTGCTGTCTATTCCTTCTAATGTATTTTTTCTTCATCTCTGATTGTTTGTTGTTTTTCTTTTTAATTATATTTTCTAACTCTATGTTGAAGTTCTCTCTGAGCTCCTCCATTGTACGCTCAAGTTTGTTGAGCATCCTTGTGACTGTTACTTTGAATTCTTTATCTGGCAAATTACTTAATTCTGTTTCATTAGAGACTTTTCTTGTTTCTTCATTTGGGACATATTCTTCTGTCTTCCTGTTTTGTTTGGCTTTCTTTACTTCTATGATTTAGATGGAATAGCTAGCTATCTCCCCGTCTTGAAAGAGTGGTCTTGTGTAGAAGTGGCTCTGGATAGATTACATGTTGGGTGGTTTCGGTAGGCTGGTTTGAATTGGGGCATGTATGTATGGTGCCTGGGGTGCTGCCTGGCTAAAAGGAACAGCCAAATCTGTATTTGCCTGTAGTAGCTCCCTGTTGTTCTAGTGGTACAAGGCCAGACCAGAAAAATTGTGGGACAGACTGATGTTTGTGTGTGCCCTGCTGGTACAGGTGAAGCAGTCCTGAGGGCTCATGCTACAGAGCCCTGCTAATCCTACACTTGATCTGTGAAGGGCTGCCTGGTGTGTGAATAAGAGGCACACCCTGTTGTTTTTATTGACTGTTGGCCTGGGTTGAGGAGCCCTGTCTACAAGAGTGCTGCATCTCTCCACTGGCTCCCTCTTACTCTGGGTCTGGCCTCCTGCTGTGTGCTAGTGAGGCATGCTTTGATTAACTGCTGCAGGAGCTAGCTCTGAGCTGGACTGCCCTGTGGGTATGAGCACTGTTGCATCTCATCAATGCCTTCTCACTCTGAGTGAGACTGCCCAGCATGCTGAGAGCTATGACTCCCTGGTGGTTCTGCTTTTACTCAGGGTGGTGCAGCCCAGTGCATAAATGAAGCAGTGGCTTGGTGAGGATAAGCCTCAGCTCCCTATTCAACCCACTAGATCTAGCTCCAGATATGGGGGGGCCTTTACACAGCTTCTATGGTGTCCGCTTCTTCCTGCTGGAGCTAGCTCAAGGAGGGGTAGCTGGATACATGCTACTATGACCTTGCAGATCAATCAGAGCACCTGGTTAGAGTTCCTTCTTCCACCATCTCAGTGCAGAGGAAACACAAACAATGGTGCCCATGAGCTCCTCCAATCTTGGTGGGTTCTCTCAGATTCTGGAGAGCTCTCGCAATTGCCCAATGTTCTCATGACCGCTCTCTCTTTCTCTTCTTTCTTGTGTAGAAGCGATTCAGTTGTCCTTCAGTTGTCTTTCAGGAGGACTTATTGTAAATATAGGTGTGCATTCAGTGTTTTCATGGGAGGTGGCAAGTCCTCGTCCTCTTATACCACAATCTTGGACCTGCCTACCAGTTTGAAATCTTGATTGAAGTGTTAAGTATATAAAATCTGTACCACTAAGTAACTTTTTAATGAATATGAGATTTTTCCCCTTATTTTAACAATTTTTTTTTAATCGTAATTTTTTTTAATTAAATTTATTGGGGTGACAATTGTTAGTAAAATTACATAGATTTCAGGTGTACAATTCTGTATTACATCATCTATAAATCCCATTGTGTGCTCATAACCCAGAGTCAGTTCTCCTTCCATCACCATATATTTGATCCCCCTTACTAGCTATGGTTTTCAGTGTAATACAATTTAAATACAATACAACTATCATGTGGGAGACCCTGCTCGTGCACCATGTGTCATGCGGGGCAGCCTGCGGAGTCTCAGCTCCCACTCCCCACATAAGAATGCAGGATGTGACTAGGCCAAAAAGGAACACCCACTGAGCTATAGGTAGGGGAGTCATACCACTATAGTCTCTCGGGACTCTGAGTGAGACACACGCAGTAGTAGCCACACCATCGCAGTCCACCATTCACTTCTCTGCGTGCCAACCAACCAACCAATCAACACAGCCCTGCAGGTACATCAGTAGCCAGTTGGCTAACCGGTTACAGCTGATGGCCAACCAATCACAGTTGATGGTCATTCACTACCCAAGCCAGCACCTCCCCACACGAAGCCGAGAGCCTGGAACCTGCTCTCTGGGACTCTGTCCCCACAACAACTTAAACTTATGGAGCATCTACAGTATATGTCACAAAGTCATCACACAATAAATGTTTCTTAAATTTTTTACAAATATATAGTTTTCTGGAAGTATTCTTCATTCTAAAACTAGGGAAAAGCATGATATTTTTTATTTCAGAAGAAACAATATTACTGTTCCAGTAAATTGATATCGATACAAACTTCTAAATTTAAACAGCTAGGAGATTTTTAATTTTTGTATGTAAATTGATTTTTTAAATTCCTTTGTTTGCTTGCTTATTTGTTTTCCTAATTTTTTTTAGGAGTTTTAATACAAGTTATCTGAAATTATAGCATTTTTGGTCTGCTATGGCTTATTACATTAATATTTAAAGCATTGCTTATTACAATAATATTTAAACAACATAACCCTCCCTATCATAAATATCTTCATATTATCCTTTTATTACTGGAGGTTTTCTTTGTATGTGTAGAATGTTACCTGATTATAGACAGATTAGCAAATTTCATTTAGCTAATGCCCTCTTTAACCTTTGGGATAAATGGAAGAAAAAAATTTCATTTCTTTGCTCTTTTGCTACACATCTTTTGGCAAGAATGGAGGCATACACCATTAATCTCTTTGGCTATCCATCAATTTTATTTCATGACAAAATATACTACAAAATATTAGGGAAAGATAGTAAAATTTGGTAAAGTGCCTAGATTAGGAAATAGCACAAAGAAATGTATAAAGGGTATTTCCCTTACAAAGAGACAATTCCAGATGTGGACCTTTGTTAAAATGGCATCATTTGCATGTGATACCTGGGTCTTTGGCATAAGATGAAATATTTTTAAGTCCTGCCTCTATCCTTTAGGATAAATTCAAAACATAGAGAACACATGCTTATCCATACTGATGGAGGTTTAAAGGAGAAAATAACAAGTCATCTGCAGTTGCTGCATGAGTCATACACAAACACATTTTTAGACCTCTGAGCAATAAAGCTTCTACTCTTCTAATCTTTATGAAAATGTTAAAATCAAAGCCCATCAAATATAAATTCTCTGTTTTTTTAACATTTTAACATTTAAAAGAGCTGTAACATTTCAGTATGTGTAGTTTTAATTCTTAGTTTTCTGTAAAACAAATACTTGTTCATTTCGTCTTACAATTATTTATTTATAATTAAATAATATAGTGCGTGTTAAGTGGAAACCAGTTTTTGAGGCTGAAAGTGCTTTCCAAAATATTGTGAATATGGAAATGTATCTACTCTGTTCAAGATATGCAACCAGGTAAGCATTTGTTTTAATTTGTTAGTTGAAAACAAGAAATCCTGGAGTCAAAAATGTGAGAGAAGGCAAGTTAGACGAAATTAAGTACTTTAATTATAAAGATTCAAAATAGAAATCAGTAGTTACTTTTAACAGTTGTAATTCTTACCTGCATGCCTAGGTATCTGGATTCCAATGCTCTAGTTTGTGACTGTGATTTAACATGGGTGGGGAACTTATGAAAGACTATGCCAGAAATGGCCAAACTCAGGCTGCTGCTATATGTGAATATGCCAGAAGGCTTCAAGGATGCTCCATAGCTTCCGTGATAATAGAGGAATTCAGTTGTGGTATGTAATGTTCTCTGTGCCTATAAAAAAGAAATGTGCTTTATTTGCCCTCTTTCTATACAGGTCTATTATATGATACTGTATTTGGAAGAGCATATTATCAGAAAACATTTTTAAGGGATGTGGTTAAAAGTATAGTCAGTTTCTTTTTCATCATCAGTGTTTTTATTTACATACATTTTTATCTTTATAAACTGCTAGAGATGAAAGAATTTTTGAGGATCATTTAATCTAACTTTTATTATTTAAAAGGATAAATATTGAGAAAAACTATTTTTCAACAAGGTCACATGACACTGTCACCATTATTAAAGTCTTCACTTATACATCAGTATCACTTAGTACTAAAAGTCAATAATTTAGGTTTCTCAACTTTAGATAGAATAATTGCAAATATTCACTGCTAGGAAAAACACTAAACAAATTCATTAAATGGTTTCTTTCTCACATAAAGTATGACCACAAATATTACTTAAGTAATGAAAACCTATTTTAATATATTTTTGTATATTTTAAATACAAACTTTTGAATTTATTATGCTATGTTCATATTCTCACAAATAAAACTATTAGGCGTTACTTAAACAACTATGGCTTCTTAGGATATTATTTGATTCTCACTTAAGACTTTTAATATAAATAAAATAATATCTATCTATCTACTTATTTATCTATTCCTATATGTAGCTTTAAATATGAATAAATTAATATGAATGCATATATATATGTGTGTGTGCATGCATGCATATGTGTATGTATATGTGTGACAATTTGGCTCCGTAGAAATTTACTCAGATGATAGCTTACAGCAGATATTTGCTTTCTAATGACCCATTTACTAGAAGCCCATTTTTGAATTTCTGTAAACAAGTAATTTGAAATAAATTAACATAATTCATTTCCATCCAGATTGAGAAGAAAAATGACTTTGTCTTTATTTCCAAATAAATCTCAAATTTGTTCATACCTTCCATCCTTAATGCCAACTTCTAGTTTATGACACAATTGAGTATTTCCTGGAATACATTATGTATATTTCTCTTTTTTTTCCCCTTCCTTTTCTTTCCTTTCTTTCTTTCTTTTTTTTTTTTTTAGTTTCAAGTGTATAAAATGTAATAATTAGACGTTTATAGCCCTCACAAAGAGATAACTCTCCTCCCCCAATCTACTACACCTCTGACATCTTATCTTAACTGATGTCCCAGATTTCACTTTTCTCCATCTCTAATATATTATATTTGGGGAATTCTTGTAAAAATACATATCTGATTACATCATTATTTTGCTCTCTTTTATAGCTTCTCACCTCTTAAAATAAAACACAAAATCCTTAATGAGATCAACGCTCCATATATGTTGTAGCCCCTGGCTTTTCTATACAACCTCAATTCATTTTACCCTTCGCTTCACTTCGTGATGCTTAGCAGTCATGATGTTCTTTCAGTGCCTAGACATTCTTAAGTTTTTTTTCTCACTCAGGGACAGTCTACATGCTGTTTACTCTTCTGCAATAGTCTTACACGTCTTCTTCTTTTAATATAACCTCTTCCTTTTCTTAAATATCAATTACTTGGAAAGGTTTTATTTAATCCCCATTCTTAGGCACCTCCTCCTTATCAAACACACACTGAATAACGTCTCTTTTTATAATCTACCAAATCATTTATTTTTTCATCTTAGTATTTATCACAATATGTCATTATACATTTTTGTGCTTGTTTAATTTCAGTTGCTTCCATGAAATTCTAAACCCATGAGTACAGAAACTTTGCTTTGATTAATTACTGCTTCATTATTAGTCTTAGCATTGTGCCTGACACACCAGAGATGTTGAATTAATTTTTTATGTATAATGAATAAAACCATGTTTCTAAAAATAATAAAGCCAAGATATTTGTCATATGGATTTTTAATGAACTATATAAGGTTACTAAAAATCTATATAATATTCTCTAGGCATATTAGGTATGATTATTTGTTAAGGATTGAATGTCTCTAATGATACATTTATGAAAGGAAATGTTTTCTCATTTAGAAAGGTTTAAAGATAATTATAGAAAAGTGAAATTTCCTTTGTATTTATTCTCTATAATTTAAATTCAATATTATTTGATTCATTAAAAATATTTATTAAAATAATTTAAATATTTCCATGTTTTACCATTCATTTGTTATTTGAGGATGGAATCATTCATTTATAGTGATAAGAAATTTTGCTCAACCAGATTTCAGGTCTAGACATAAAAATTCTTATAAATTATATAAATAGTAGATAGCTAATTTTCTAGGGAGGTTGCCTGTAAAACTGAAAGCTCTATTTAAGTTCTTGGTTGAAATATTGACCCATGGGTTGTATTAAAGTACTAGAAATAAAAGCACAGGAACATTTACTTAATTTACTTCATTGGAGATTCCTTTACACAGTGAATATTTCTTTTTATTTTTTATTTTATTTATTTATTTATTTATTTATTTATTTTGAATATTTCAAACTTCTAAAGTTTAAGTTAAGTATATGTATAATGTCTACACTGGTACATGTATTACTGGACAAATGCAGTGTGATGTCTAAAATTTTATGTATAAATACTTAAAACTACCTATAGCTGTTTCTCAAATATCTTAGAATGCTATAATTCTATATCGTTTAAATATATACTATTAAATTGTTCTGTTACAGAGAGTCCTCAAATTACTTTTGAGCCTCAAGATGTGGAGATAACATCAGGAAATACTGTCTACTTCATTTGTTGGGCTGATGTAAACCCCAAACCTAAGATTATTTGGATACATAACAAGTAAATACTGAGCATGGGAATGTGTTGTAATTCTCTTTCTGATTTCAGTAAGTATTTATCTTACTTCAACTCACTTACTTAGAGATGACATTTCTAAAGTTATCAGAAATTTTTGCAGATAAAATGTCTTTAAGTTTTATTTTTTGACTTGCTCAAGGTATCTAGAGGACTTAAAAATTGCTTATTTCCAGACATCAATGATTGTGAAACTAACTAAAATAAATTTACATTATTGTTGTTAGAAGAAAGTATTGGATTATAACAAACTATTACATTTTGAAAACTGAATGTAATTTAATATAACCTCTTCTCAATTATTTTAGGTTCAAACTGCTATTTTGTGTTGTAACTTTCATATAATAAGTTAGTATAGGATTATGTAAGTACATTGGCAATAACAGATTTGCAAGATTATTTAAAATAGTCATTTATTTTATTTTCATTGTACCAGTTGATAAAACACAGAACTTGAAGCTAAAAGCCTGTGAATGTAAAATTAGTTAGTAATAATAAATCTTTAAAAAGTTAAAGTAAAAGTGCTAAAAGAGGAATGGGAAGATAACATAAAATCAAAAATAAAATGAACTGTATACTTGATACAGTTCAATGATTGTACTGTATTTGAACAATTATCATTTATTACATTATTGGTAACTAGTATTCCACTATTGCACAAAATCTCATTGATCTTCTGTAATGTGTATAATCAACTCTGAATTTTCATCCTTGCATTTATAAGATATTTTAAGAGAGATTACAAATAACTTATATGTCTTTTGTATATAATTTGGGTTTCTAATTTAGTCGGAAACTCAGGCATACTTGTAAAATGTGGTTTTAATTCTTGCAAAAAACAAAACAAAAAACAAACAAACAAACAAAAAAACACCTAATAAGTATAGGTTAAAAATAGCTTGGAAAGAAAGCAATTATGAATACTATTAAGTCTGGAATCTAGCCCAGGAGAAACACTTCAATTGCTAGAAGACTTTTACTGATTTCCATCTAGAGTTAGTTCAAGGGCACTTGAGAAACAGAAATTGAGGCTTATAATGTCTTAAAATTGCTTGGTCTGACTTTTTACAGTTTAAGTTCAATCATCATGTGTTCAAGGTTACAAAGGTACCTACTAGTATTTAGAAGGAGACTAGTGAAAAAATCATATTACCTAATGGAACTTATGACATAGAAGTTTTAAATATAGTGACTAAAGAAGCTAAGATGAATTTTAAAGGAAACAAAAATATTGAAAAGCAAGGAATAAAATAACGGTGAAGTATAGGTAGAAATGTTTGTTAAAATATTTCATTTCATATAGAAAAATTAAAAATAAAAGGGAATAATTTATGCTAAGAAATGCTTAACAACAAGTTTTAACATTATTTGTTGTTGAGTATTTTTCATGAAAAGATAATACAAATAGTGAAAGTACATTAAACATATAGTATAACAAATAATTTGAAACAAACATCTGTTTAACATAAATCAGGCTAAGAGAAAAATACTGTCAATTCATTAGAAGCTACCTAGGTATTGCTTCCTTAATATTATCCTATTCTTCTCCCCTTGAGATAACCTTTATCCTGACTTTAGTTTCCTCAGAGGAGTGGGTAAAGACCTGATTAGACGCAGTAATGGTAGAATTAAAGAATTAAAAGGTAGATTTGTTGAAATAAAGTAGATTTCAGAATACTTAAGAGACAGAGTCCATAATGAAAAGGTACAAGACATATCCACTAGGAAAGGTTAGAACTTAAGAGCTGGACGCAATGTTTGGAGAGGTAACAACTAGAAATTTACCAGAAAGGAAAACAATCATGAGATTTCAAGTTAAGAATTGTATTGATCCCCAAACAGGTTTTAAAAAGAAATCTATACCTGGTGCATTATTATCACAACATTGAGATAAAGTCTTTCCTTCCAAGGTAATTTTCAGATTCCCTTCAAATGTATAGCTTAAAATGGCAGTTAACTTTATATAAGCTAAAAAGTATGAAATACATTTAGAGTGTTAAGGAAAAATTCGGGTTTTCTTCAATTTTGTATCCACCTAAATTATCTGACAAGTAAAATAAAGGTACTTCAGACAAATAACTGAGCCAGCCTTACTAAGGGATATTTGGTTAAAAATCAAACAAACAAACAAACAAACAAACTCTACAAATGAATGTGCTTCAGTAAGTCAGAAATCTGATCCATAAGGAAGATGTGATATGCAAGAAGCAAAGGTGAACAAAGTATTTTTTAAACATGTTGATAAATAAGAATAAACTGAGACCATTAAATACAGCATCAATCAAGTTTAAAGTAAGGGAGAAGTAAAATGTTAGACATACTAACAAAAGAATTGTAAAGAAAAAGCACACAATTAAACTATTTTCCATGGCTCATTTTTTTAATTGGAAAGGCATCTTAACTTTGGATTTTATTATGTCAAGAAAACCTATTAAAAATTATGGTAAAAATATGACTCCAAAGGCAAGGGAAATAAAAGCTAAAATAGGACTATATCAAACTTAAAAGCTTCTGCACAGCAAAAGAAACCATCGACCAAATAAAGAGGCAACCAACCGAATGGGAGAAGATCTTTGCAAACAACACCTCTGATAAGGGGCTAATATCCAAAGTATATAAGGAACTCATACTACTCAACAACAACAAAAAACAAACAACACAATTGAAAAATGGGCAGAGGACCTGAAGAGACATTTCTCTAAAGTGGACATACAGATGGCAAATAGACATATGAAAAGATGCTCAATATCACTAATCATCAGAGAAATGCAAATAAAAACCACTATGAGATATCACCTCACACCAGTTAGAATGGCTATCATCAACAAGACAAATAATAACAATTGTTGGAGAGGCTGTGGAGAAAAAGGAACCCTCATACACTGTTGGTGGGAATGTAGATTGGTGCAGCCGCTATGGAAGGTGTTGTAAAGGGGATCAAGTATGTGGTAAAGGAAGGAGAACTGACTCTGGGTGGTGAACACACAATGTGACATATAGATGATGTATCACAGAATTGTACACCTGAAACGTACGTAACTTTACTAACAACTATTACCACAATGACCTTTAATTTAAAAAAAAAAGTGTTCTGACTTTGTGCCAATACTATCTTAATGGATATTAAAAGTGTAAATCTATGGGCAAAGAAAAAAAAACTTACTGTGAATGGTGAACACACAATATGATATATAAATGATGTATTACAGAATTGTGTACTTGAAATCTATGTAATTTTACTAACCATTGTCACCCCAGTAAATTTTAATTTTTAAAAAAGCCATTCTAAAAAAATTATGCTAAAAATACTAACAAATAGAAAGAAAATATAACTTCCATACTAGAAGGGAAAGAATGAATAAAGAAAACTGTATTGAAGGAAGAAGAGAGAATAAAAAGGCAAAGAAAGAGCATGGGAAAGAGAGAAAAAACAAACAAAAAATCTCATCATAAATAAATTAAAATACATCAGTAAAAACAATGAATGCAAAGATTTAAATAACCTATTGAAAGACATTACAAGATTGGATTTAAAAATCCAGCTATGTGCTATTTATGAAGCATATCTAAAACATTATGACACTGAGAGGTGGAAGCTAGATAAACGCATTTAATAACAAACTTATACTAACCCAAATAAAGGTGATACAGATATATTAGTATCAACTAAAATCAATTTCAGAGCAAAAGTATAATTACATAAGATTCATAAATCTGCATAGCTTACAAAATAGCTGCTAAAAATAAAACAAAATTGAGAGAAATAGGTGAATTGACACAAACCCAATTATAGTGTTAAATTTTAATGCTTTTTTCTTAGAAAAAATAAAAATAAAATTAAAAAAATATCTAAAAACATAAGAAGCCTGATTTTATTATATATATTGGAGGTGCCATAAAAACGTATACACATTTTAAGAGATATTATCTATACGCAAGCAGCACTTTGAACATGTCTTGTAATTGCAGAAGTCAATCGTGACTTGTATTCATCTTTTTTTGGTATAGATTGAGTATTACAATTAATACAGTTTTTTCCTTTCTTAAAATGTGTATACATTTTTGTCACCATATATATATATATACATATATGTATATATATGTGTGTATATATATATATATATATATATATATATATATATATATATATATAACAGCTATATAAGAAGCTTAACTATATTATCTTTTCAAGTAACTATGGAACATTTACCCAAATTGATCGCATATAGAGAAACAAAATCTCAAGTTATAGCAAAAAATCAATTTCATAAAGACCTCTTTTTTTAACATAATTTAATAAATTTAGAAAGCAAGCATCTGTCAGTGTAATTTTGGTGATTCCTTGGGCTATTAAGCATGAAAGTAAAGCGACTACCAGCACCTAGGAGTAACATTTTAAAATAAATTTTAAATAAATAATTGACTAAATTCAAAGAAGAGGGAAAGCATTCCAGCAAGAGGACTAATGAGTAAAGGCACAGGATGGAAATCAATAAAGACTGGATTCAGGAAAGAAGGTAGACCATGTTTTTAGGAATAAAGTTTTTACCTATGAGAGTAATAGAAAAAGATTTCAAATTAGCTAGAAGACTTTTAATATGTAATTTTTGAATGTTGAATAAGAAGATGTTGATTAAGATAGTGATACGATGAAAGAAAATTTTAAACCCATTATACTTTTCTAATGTTGAGGTTCTAGACTATAGAAATTTTAATAATTTTAAAGAAATTGAAACTGTGGCAAATATTACAGTTACAGTAGGTTACAAGAAAGCCTTATATCTTAGAGTTAAATATAACTTCATATAGAGGGCATTTTGAAATTGTGGGCATGGATAATAACATTCATCTTTATATTTCTGGTAGTTAGCCACAGTTCTTAGTTCTTAGAAAGCACTTAAATGCTTCTCATAATGAATTGCCTTTATTAAAGGTTATTCATACTTCTATTAATCAAATGTGTTTATTGGCATATTTTCAAGGTGGAAATAAAAAATAAAAACTAGATAAATTCCATCATGCAAACCTTTGTGCTTTTACATATGATTGCTACTTGTTTGCATCAAACTAACAATGTGAAAGGAAATACTGAACCATGAAAACTTGGTTTGACTTTTTGAAGGAACATCATGCATGATTCATGAGAAAATAAGTTTTTGAGAATAACAAAGAGGCTATGAACAAAGGGGGAACTAATCAGGAAAAGGAATGTTACATTTAAAATTTATGGCTGTGATGCGCTGCTGTTCATTTTATATAATTTTTAACATTGTGAATCTTGGTGAATTCTATTGCATTATCTAGACAGAAGGTAGGTAGCGTGTATATGTCTGGTAACTTTTTGTATTTTGGGGTTCAGAGTTTTAGAACAAATTTTTTGGCCCCATATGCTTTATTTCAATATATGTTATGTGTATACATGTATGTTTCTTTCCCTTCCCCTCTTCCTTCTCCTCCTTCTCTTACTCCTCCTCCTTCTTCCTGTCTGAATTCTCCATCATATGGAGGATGAGACCATTGCTGTGTTGTTCATAGTCTATCCGCCTACGAGACTCTATCTCCATGAAGGAAGGGTTTGTGTCTGTTATATCAATGTTCCAAGGATCTAACAAGAGGTAGCTTGCCCATTATTTAATAAAAGAAAATAACTCAGGAACAGCCAGATGAAAGAGATGCATAGGGCAACGTATGTGGGAAGGAGTATGGAGCTTCCATGCAATCTGAGCACACTACTCTCCCCGAATCTCCACATGTTTGTCAACCTGTAAGCAACTAGAACAAATTTTAAGGAATCTAAATCATTTTCTGAAAAGAAATGTTCCTTTGCAAATATTCTTAATTGAGTTCATGTTAGATGACTTTAAAATTATGTTTAAGATAATTAATTTGTTTAACACTAAATGAGCCTTTTGTATTTGGGTACTTTAATTTTTTTTTAATGTTCATTCCATATTATTTATACTGAGTAGGTCACAGAAATATCTGGTATCTAGTTCCGTTGTCTGTGCCTAGTATAGCTGGCCATTCAAAAGCAATACTGTTTTTCCTGAAGCTAATCTCTTAAAAATTAACACGTTGAAGTTCTCATTTAACTAATTGGCACTTTTTCTTCAGATTAGGCTTTTTGATGGGTGAAAAACAAATTTCCTCTATCTGTCCAAATTAAATTTGGCCATTATCTGCTTCTTCATATTTTATGACAAAAATTGCTGAATAAGGATGATCACTTCCCCATTTCTTTAACATGCTTTAATCTTTGCATATGTAATAATAGGTTCAGTTATTATTCTTCAGTGTTGGCACATTTGGAAATTAGTAGACAAATATTGACATGGAATCAACTGACTTTGTAAAACAAGCAAATGAAAAAGAGAGAAATGGGACTTTTCCTCTATGAAAGGGTGTTATTGGTGGATGACATATAGAAGGTAATGAATGAGTGTTTGTTCAACGATAAATGATGGGGGAATGGATTTCCTTTTTTATGCCAAATATATTCATTAGTACTAAGTGTACTCCCGTGAACATCTATGTACCCCACTCCATATGATCATTGAACGTTTTTAAAGAAATAAACAAACCCTGGCTTGAACATAAATTTTGTAAAATATTCCGACACATATGCATGTGTCAGTAGTTTTGTTAATGTGATTTGTTTACCTGTAGTTAATATATTGTATAGAAATTTTAAAAATATATACTAGTACATTGAAAAATAATAAATCCATTACATTAACATACATTTTATTTTTATGAATAATTACAATTCTCAAAACAAAAAAATGAGTAATAAGAGCCGTATTATTCTACAGTACAATTTCTCTTTTTTTTCAATTATAGTTAACATACAATATATTAGTTTCAGGTGTACAACATAGTGTCATATGGATATTAGACTACCAGCTTGATCACTTCATAAGTACAACTTATGAAGTACAATTTATGAAGTGATCAAGCTGATAGTCTAATACCCCTATAGCACTATATATAGTTATTACAATGTTATTGACTGTATTCCCTATGCTTTAGTAGTGTTGTATTTGTTATAAAAAATGACCCGTACATGCACTCCCTTTCTTGTAATTATTGATGTAATGTGATGTTACATGTCTGAACTTCCTGGATGATAGTCATCACTACTTGTACTCAATGGATTTTTCCATTTAAATTTATAAATGATATTTTCCTAGTATTTCCAAAATGTCCCACCTCAATTAAGAGCCTAACATGCAACAACTGGGGAGGTAGGGTATGACTATTTAATGCTAAGTCATATAATTATATCTGGCTTTGAGCCATGTTACCTTGATATGATTATTTCTATTACAATTTTTTTAATTTTTAAAATTTATTTTTCAGTTATTGTTGACATACAATATTATATTAGTTTTAGGTATACAAAACAACATAGTGATGAGACATTTATATACCTCACAAAGTGATAACCCCAATAAGTCTATTACTTATCTGACACTGTACATAATTATTACAATATTATTGAATATAGTCTCTGTGCTGTGCTTTACATCCCCATGACTATTTTTCAATTATAATTGACATACAGTATTATTTTATGTTAGTTTCAAGTATACAGCATAGTGTAGACATTTATATAATTTATGAGTGATTGCCTCAATTAGTCTAGTACCCACCTGGCCCTATACATAGTTATTACAATATTATTGATTATATTCCATATGCTTTAATGTATATCCTTGTGACTATTTTGTAACTACAAATTTGTGCTTCTCAATCCCTTCAACTTTTTTACCTAGCCCCCAAACCCTCTACCATCTGGTCAGAAGTTTGTTCTCTGTATCTATAAGTCTATTTCTGTTTTGTTTATTCATTATTTTGTTGTTTATATTCCAGATATACGTGAGATCATATGGTATTTGTCTTTCTCAGTCTGACTTATTTCACTTAGCATAATACCTTCTTGGTCCATATAGCAGAGTAATATTCCATTGTATGTATGTACCAGAAATTCTTTATCCAGTCATCTATTGATGGACATTTTGTTTGCTTCCATATCTTGGCTATTGTAAATAGTGCTGTAGTGAAAATAGGGGTGCATATATCTCTTTGAATTAGTGTTTCATATTTCTTTGGATAAATACCCAGAAGTAGAATTGCTGAGTCATAAAGTAGTTTGATTTTTAATTTTTTGAGGAAAGTCCATACTGTTTTCCATAGTGGCTGCACCAGTTTGCAATCCCACCATGCACAAGGGCTCCCTTTTCTCCACATCCTCCAACACTTGTTGTTTTGTTGATTTATTGATAATGGCAATTCTGACAGGAGTGATATTTCAGTGTGGTTTTAATTTACATTTCTCTGATGATTAGTGATGTTGAGGATCTTTTCATATATCTGTTGGCTATCTGAATGCTATGTTTGGAGAAATGCCTATTCAAGTTCTCTGCTCATTTTTTAATTGGATTGTGGTTTTTTTAGTGTTGAGTTGTATGAGTTATTGTAAATTTTAGATATTAACACCTTATCAGATGTATCTGTAATGATGAGTGGGGAAAAGAGAGAGGAGGAGCACACTAGAGAGGGACTAATATTTATTTATTTAGCAATATCTAATCAATATATTTAGCAATGTGCAATAACAAAAGACAAAGGCAATTCAAACGAGGTGTGAATGACAGAACGTAAAGGTGGTTAAGACTAAACTATATACATTGAAAACAATGTCATATCAAAGGATTATGCATACATATAAGTTTAAGAGATCTCAATATATTTACTATTGATCAAAAATTACTTGTCTAAATACACAAAAAACATCAATAAGGAGTATCCAAAAGCAGTGATAAACTTTATAGAATAGTAACTATTACAGTAGATGCCAAAAGCTGACCGAATCACAGGAAAAACAGCATAGAAAAGTCATAAATCAAACTTGCCAGGTCTGCAGCTGAGAGAAACTCAGGCGTCTCCCACACTGCTGCTTGCTAGTTCCCAAGAATGTTGTTACTGTTGCCATTGCTGTTGCAGTTGTTGTTGCTGAAAGTTAGGGTGTCTTCTGATGCTGCAAGCTGCATGCTACATACAAGTTTGTGGGATGCTAACAAGTCCTCAAGAAGGCTAACCTTCTGGGGACAACACTGGAGAGTTCGGAACGAGCCAGACCTCACCAGGTCTGCAGCTGGAAGTCAGGGCATCTCCTGGTGTTGTAAGCTGCACGTTGCTGGAAGTTCCAAAATGTTAGAATGATGAAGAATCACCAATGACAAATGACAAGATGATGAAATTACACTGCCAACTGAGGTCTGTCTTATATGTTTTCTCAGATGTACTCTACAGCCAAGCTCCTTGTCCCTACCTCCCACTCCGGAAATGGTCAGTTCCGGGAGGGCCCAGCATTTACTGTGATATTACTTATCCGGCTGAAGGGCCAGTTCATTCAGACAAACAACACCTGCTGTTCTCGCCTGGGACCATCAGCCCAAGGCCTTCCAAAGCCTGGCAACATGCCTGTCACATCATTCTGATATAACTTAGTTACTTCTCCATCTTATCTGCTGATGTGGGCAACACAGACAGAAAGCAATATCCTCCTATATCTCTCCTGCTGGGAATGAGGTGAGGGAGAAATTTTCTTAGCCCTAAGCTAACCAATACTTCATGTGTAGTCTCTCATGGGAGGGAACCCTACATGCAGTCTCTCATGTGGGGGAACAAAAAGCTAACCAGCTCCTCACATGCAGTCCTCCACATGTGAGGGAACAAAAAGCTAACCAGCTCCTCACATGTAGTCCTCCACATACGAGGGAACAAAAAGCTAACCAGTACCTCACATACAGTCTCTCACATGAGGGAACCCCACATGCAGTCTCTAAGTGGGAAAACAGAGGAACAAAAACTAATCAAAAGCTAACCATCAACTCTCATGCAGTCTCTCATGTGAGGGAACAAAAACTAACCTTAATCTGACCAACCACTTCACATGGGGGAGACTAACATTGCTCCACATAAGGGAAATAGACAAACAAAAAAGCTAACATCAGCCAATGAAGGCGAATTTTCTTAACATCTTCCCTACAGTATTATTGGTGTATATCGTCTCACATTCAGTAGGATGTCTTTTTGTTTTGTTGATGGTTTCCTTTGCTGTGCAAAAACTTTTTTAGTTTGATGTAGTCACATTTGTTTATTTTTTCTTTGTTTCCCTTGCCCAAGGAGATACATCAGAAAAAATATCACTAAGGTTAATGTCTGAGAATTTACTGCCTATGTTTTCTTCTAGGAGTTTTATGATTTCTGGTCTTACATTTAAGGCTTTAATGCATTCTGAACATATTCTTGTATATAGAGTAAGAAGGTGGTCCAGTTTCATTTTTTTGCATGTATCTATCCCGTTTTCCCAGTACCATTTATTGAATAGACTGTGTTTACTTCATTGTATATTCTTGCTTCATTTGTCATAGATTAAAAGACCATATAGGCATGGATTTACTTCTGGGCTCTTGATTCTGTTCTATTGATCTCTGTTTATATGCAAAATACCATGCTGTTTTGATTACTATGGCCTTGTAGTAATCATTTGATATCAGGTAGCATGATACCTCCCACTTTGTTCTGCTTTCTCAAGATTGCCACGGCTGTTTGGGGTCTTTATGGTTCCATAAAAAATTTAGGATTATTTGTCCTAGTTCTGTGAAAAAAAATGCCATTGGTATTTAGATAGAGATTGCATTGAATATGTAGATTGCTTTGGGTAGTATGGACATTTTAACTACATTAATTCTTCCTATCCATGAGCAGGGTATATGCTTCCATTTGCTTGTATCTTTATTACTCTCTGCAATGTCTAATAATTTTCTGAGCACAAATATTTTACCTCCTTGGTTAATTTATTCCTAGGTATTTTATTGTTTTTGATGCAATTTTAAATGGGATTGTTTTCTTAATTTTTATTTCTGATAGTTTGTTATTGGTGTATAAAAATGCGACCAATTTATAAATATTTGTTTTGTATCCTGCTACTTTACTAAATTCATTCAGCAGTTCTAAAAGTTTTTAGGTGTAATCTCAGGGGTTCTCTATAGTATCATGTTATCTGTAAATAATGTCCATTTTTTGTCTTCCTTTCCAATTTGGATGCCTTTTATTTCTATTTCTTTTCTGATCGCTGTGGCTAAGATTTCCACTATCCAATACTATGTTGAATAACAGTGGTGAAAGTAAACATCCTTGTCTTTTCCCTGATATTAAGGAGAGTGCTTTTAACTTTTCCCTATTGAGTATGATGTTAGCTGTGGTTTTGCCACATATGGCCTTTATTATGTTGAGATATTGGTTGCTGTATTCCCACCTTGCTCAGAGTTTTTATCATAAATGGATGCTGGATTTTAACAAATACTTTTTTATCTGTTGATCTATATGATATACATGATCATATGATTTTTATTTCTCATTTTCTTTATGTGGTGTATCACATTAATTGATTTGCAGATATTGAACTAATCTTGCATCCCAGGAAAAAAATACCACTAGGTCATGGTTTATGATCTTTTTAATGTATTGCTGAATTCAGTTTGCTAATATTTTGTTGAGAATTTTTGCATCTGTGTTCATCAGGGATATTGGCCTATTGTTCTCTTTTTTGTAATATCTTTGTCTGGTTTTGGAATCAGGATAATGGTGGCCTCATACAATGAATTTGGGAAATTTCCTCTTGAATTGTTTGAAAGAGTTTGAGAAGGATAGGTGTTAATTCTTCTTTGAACGTTTGGTAAAATTCACGTGTGAAGTCGTCCAATCCTGAACTTTTGATTATTGGGAGCTTGCTGATTACTGATTTGATATCACTTGTAATTGGTCAGTTCAGATTTTCTGTTTCTTCTTGATTCAGCCTTGGAAGACTGTATGCTTTTAGGAATTTATCTATTTTCTTCTTGCCCAATTTGTTGTATAGTTGCTTGTAGTATTTTTTTTAATTTTATTTTTTTTAGATATCCATTGTCACTTCTACTCTTTCATTTCTGATTTAATTTACTTGGGTTCTCCATCTTTTTTACTGATGAATTCAGTCAAAGGTTATCAATCTTATTTATCTTTCCAAAAACCACCTCTTGGTTTCATTGACCTGCTGTATTGTTTTTTTTAGCCTCAATTTTATTTATTTCCACCCTGATCTTCATTATTTCCTTTCTTGTACTCTATTTGGGCTTTGTTTGTTGTTCTTTTTCTAGTTTGCTTAAATGTAAAGTTAAATGGTTTATTTGAGATTTTCTTGTTTCTTAGGTGGGTCTGCATTACATGAATTTCCCTGTTAGGACTGTATATGCTGGGTCCCATAGCTTTTGGGTCATTGTGGTTTCATTTTTGTTTGTCTCAAGGTATCTTATGATTTCTTCCTTGACCTCATTGTTGACCCACTCATTATTCAGTAGCATGTTATTTTAAAATGTTCCATGCGCACTTGACAAGAATATATATTCTGCTTCCTTGGGGTGAAAAGCAATACAAATATCAATTAAATTCACCTAGTCTAGTTTATCATTTAAAGTTGCTATTTTCTTGTCGATTCTCTGTCTGGAAGATACGTCCATTGGTGTCAGTGGGGTGTTAATGTCCCTTAGTATGGCTGTATTACTGTTGATCTCTCCCTTCATTTCAGTCAATATTTGCTTTATATATGTATGTGCTCCTATTTGGGTACATAGATGTTTACTAGGGTTATGTCCTCTTGTTGTATTGATCTCTTTATCATTAGTTAAGGCACTTCTTTGTCTCTTGTTATAGTTTTTGTTTTAAGGTCTATTTTGTCTGATATAAGTATAGCTACCTTGTTTTTTTGTTTTGTTTTGTTTTTTCTCCCTCTTGTTTCCATTTGTGTGAAATATTTTTTTCCATCCCTTTACTTTCAATCCATGTCTGTCTTTTGATCTGAGGTGGGTCTCTTGTAGACAGCATATGTATGGGTCTTGTTTTCTTGTCCACTCAGCCACCCTACGTCTATTGATTGGAGCTTTTAGTCCATTCACATTTAAAGTGGTTATTGATAGGAACTTATTGCTATTTTGTTATTCATATTTCTGGTCTTCATTTGTTAGTTTGTTTTCACCTTTCTTCTGCTTAAAGAAGCTGTTTTAACATTTCCTGCAATGCTGCCTTGGTGGTAAGGAATATCTTTACCTTATTCTTTCCTTGGAGCTCTTTATCTCTCCTTCAATTTTAAGTGATAGCCTTTCTGGATAGAGCAGTCTTTGTTGTAGGACTTTTTTTTTTTTTTTTCATCACTTTCAATATTTCCTGCCACCCTCTTCTGCCCTGAAAAGTTTCTGTATGTAAGTCAGCTGATAGTCTTATGGGAGTACCCTGCTAAGTAAGTTGCTGTCTTTCTGTTGCTGCTTTTAGGATTCTCTCTTTGTATTTAACATTTGCAATTTTAACTATGATGTGTCTTATTGTGTGTCTGTTTGGTTTCATCTTATTAGGAAATCTCTTATTAGTGCTTCCCGGGTTTGTGTGTCATTTTCCTTCACCAGGTTAGGAAAGTTTTCAGTCATTATTTTTTTAAATAGGTAATCAATCCATTGTTTCCTCTTTTCTCTTTCTGGTGGTCCTGTGATGCAATTCTTGTTGACGTTGAAGTTATCCCACAGGTGTCTTAAACTATTTTCATTGCTTTTTATTCTTTTTTCCTTTTGTTGTTCTTATTGGGTGATTTCTGCTCTCTTGTCCTCTAAATCATTGATTCAATCCTCTGCTTCATCTAATTTGCTGGAGATTCCTTCAAGTGTATTCTTCATTCAAGTTATTGTATTCTTTATTCTGACTAGTTATTTTTATAATTTCTGTATCCTTCTTTATGATTGCTATATTTTTTTATTTTTTTTTTTACAGATTCTCACTAAGTTCCTTAAACATTTTTTTCATTTATTGGGGTGACAATTGTTAGTAAAATTACATAGATTTCAGGTGTACAATTCTGTATTACATCATCTATAAATCCCATTGTGTGTTCACCACCCAGAGTCAGTTCTCCTTCCATCACCATATATTTGATACCCCTTTACCCTCATCTACCACCCCACATGCCCTTACCCTCTGGTGACCACTAAAGTATTGTCTGTGTCTATGAGTTTTTATTTCTCATATGTTTGTCTTGTTCTTTTGTTGTTTTTGGTTTACATGCCACATATCAGTAAAATCATATGGTTCTCTGCCTTTTCTGTCTGACTAATTTCACTTAGCATTATACTCTCAAGATCCATTCATGTTGTCACAAATGTTCCTATATCATCTGTTCTTACCGCCGAATAGTATTCCATTGTGTATATATACCACAACTTCTTTATCCATTCATCTATCGAAGGACATTTTGGTTGTTTTCATGTCTTGGCCACGGTAAACAAAGCTGCAATGAACATTAGAGCACAAGTTCCTTAAACATTTTTTGGGTAGATACCCAGGAGAGGGATTGCTGGGTCATATGGTAATTCTATGTGTAATTTTTTGAGGAACCTCCACACTGCCTTCCATAACAGCTGCACCAGACTGCGTTCCCACCAACAATGTATGAGGATTCCTTTTTCTCTGCAGCCTCTCCAACACGTGTTACTATTTGTCTTGTTGATGATAGCCATGCTGACTGAGGTGAGGTGACATCTCATTGTGGTTTTTATTTGCATTTCTCTGGATTAGTGATGTTGAGCATTTTTTCATATGTCTATTTGCCATTAGTATGTCCTCTTTGGGGAAATGTTTCTTCAGGTCATTGGCCAATTTTTCAATTGTGTTGTTTGTTTGTTTGTTGTTGAGTTGCATGAGTTCCTTGTGTATTTTGAATATTAGCCTCTTATCGGAGGCACTGTTTGCAAAAATCTTCTCCCATTCAGTTGGTTGCCTCTTTATTTTGTCCATGTTTTCTTTTGCTGTGCAGAAGCTTTTAAGTTTCATATAGTCCCATTAGTTTATTTTAGCTTTTACTTCCCTTGCCTTTGGAGTCAAATTCATAAAATACTCTTTGAACCCAAGGTCCATAAGTTTAGTACCTATGTTTTCTTCTATGCAGTTTATTGTTTCAGGTCTTATGCTTAAGTCTTCAATACAGTTTGAATTAATTTTGATACATGGTGACAGATAGCATTCCAGCTTCATTCTTTGGCACCTGGCTATCCAATTCTGCCAGCACCATTTATTGAAGAGGCTGTATTTTCTCCATTGTATGCTTTTTGTTTCTTTGTCAAAAATTATCTATCCATATTTATGTGGTTTTATTTGTGGATTCTCAATTCTATTCCATTGGTCTATGTGTCTGTTTTTCTGCCAATACCATGCTGTTTTGATTATTGTAGCCCTGTAGTACAAGCTAAAGTCAGGGAGTGTGATACCTCCAGTATTGTTCTTTTTTCTTAAGATAGCTTTGGTTATTTGGGGTATTTTGTGGTTCCAAATAAATCTGATGTTTTTTTGTTCTATTGCTTTAAAAAATGCCATTGGGATTTTGATGGGGATTACATTAAATCTGTGCGTTGCTTGGGGTAATATTACCATTTTAACGATGTTGATTCTTCCAATCCATGAGCATGGAATGTCTTTCAATTTCTTCGTGTCTTCTTCAATTTCTTTTAAAAATGTCTTATAGTTTTCAGCATATAGTTCTTTCACATCGTTGGTTAAGTTTATTCCTAGGTATTTTATTCTTTTTGCTGCAATTGCAAAATGAATTGTTTTTTGTATTTTTTTCTGAGGTTTCATTGTTAATATATAGGAATGCAATGGACTTTTGTACGTTGATTTTTAGCCAGCAACTTAGTGAATTCGTTGATTATTTGTAATAGCTATTTGGTGAAATCTTTAGGGTTTTCTATATATAGCATCATGTCATCTGCAAAGAGTGACAATTTAACTTCTCATTCCTAATTTGGGTGCCTTTTATTTCTTTCTCTTGCCTGATTGCTCTGCTAAGGACTTCCAACAATATGTTGAAAAGCAGAGGTGATAGGGGACAGCCCTGACATGTTCCTGAATGTAGACAAAGGGCCTCAGTTTCTCACCATTAATTATGAGATTATCTGAGGGTTTGTCATATATGGCCTTTATTATGTTAAGTCATTTTCCTTCTATACACATTTCATTAAGTGTTTTAATCGTAGATGGATTTTGTATCTTGTAAAATGCTTTTTCTGCATCAATTGATATAATCATATAATTTTTTCCTTTATTTTGTTTATGTGATGTATCACATTCATGGATTTGAGGATGTTGAAACATCCTTTCCCCTGGGGTTGAACCCCACTTGGTCATGATGAATAGTTTTTTTAATGCATTGTTATATTCGATTTGCTAGAATTTTGTTTTGGATATTTGCATCTGTATTCATCAGAGATATTGGTCTGTAGTTTTCTTTTTTTGTGCTGTCCTTACCAGGTTTTGGTATCAGGGTAATGTTGGCCTCATAAAATGAGTTAGGGAGTACTGTTCCTTCTTCAATGTTTTGGAAGAGTTTGACCAGGATTGGTATTAGATCCTCTTTGAAGGTCTGGTAGAATTCAAGAGTGAAACCATCTGGTCCCGGACTTTTGCTTTTGGGAAGATTTTGGATGACCTATTCAATTTCATTACTTGTGATCGGTCTGTTTAGATTTTCCAGTTCTTCATGGTTCAGCCTAAGAAGGCTATATGTTTTTAAGAACTTGTCCATTTCTTCTAAGTTATTGAATTTTTGGCATATAGTCCTTCATAGTATTCTTGGATGATCCTTTGTATTTCTGTGGTGTTCATGATAACTTCCCCTTTTTCATTTCTGATTTTGTTAATTAGTGCCTTCTCTCTTTTTATCTTAGTGAGTCTAGCCACAGGTGTGTCAATTTTGTTAATCTTTTCAAAGAACCAGCTCTTTGTCACATTAATTTTTTCTATTGTCTTTTTGTTCTCTATTTCATTTAGTTCTGCTCCAATTTTTGTTATTTTCTTTCTTCTGATGACCTTGGATTTCATTTGTTCTTCTTTTTCTAGTTCTTTAAGGTGTAACATGAGGTTATTCATTTGGGATTTTTCTTGTTTCTTGAGATAGGCCTGTAATGATATAAATTTCCCTCTTATTAATGCTTTCATTGCATCCTAATAATTTTGATAAGATGTGTTTTCATTCTCATGTTTGTATGTATCTTTTGAACTCTCCTTTTATTTATTATTTGATCCAGTCGTTTTTTAATAGCATCTTATTTAATTTCCATGTATTTGTGGTTTTTCCCACTTTGGTTTTGTAGTTGATCTCAAATTTTCAAAGACTTGTGGTCAGAGAATATGCTTGGTGTGATTTCAATCTTCTTAAAGTTGCTAACTCTGGTTTTGTGTCTCAAGATATGGTCTATCCTTGAGAATGTTCCATGTGCACTAGAAAATAATGTATAGTCTGGTGTTCTAGGACAAAATGCTCTGTAAATATCAATTATGAAAAGGACAATAATCTTAAAACCACAATATAGAATAAATTTTTTAAACTGCTACTGGTACTTACCTGCCACATAACTGCTGTATTATTTTTTTCTCCTCTTTCCCCCATCCACGCCTAGTTTTGTAATCCAGTTCCAGAACATAGAGGTTTTAATTGGCACCAGCACATCTTTGGAATGTATGGCCACAGGCCACCACATCCCCATGTTACTTGGACCAGGGACAGTGGGGAGATGCTGGATGAATCCAGGCATCTGTCTACTCCCAGAGGCACTTGCAGAACATCACTCTGCAGGATTACAGTCCATTTACCTTTCATGCCAACCACAATCAAGGCTTTGTTCAAGCTACTTGTATAAAGTATGAGATCAGAAAGTCATGATTGAAATGTTTATGCTTCCACACTCAGAAAATTATTTTTGAACATAAAAAAAGTCAATAAATAAAGGGAGAGATATTTTTATTTGCTGTTTATTTTTGAAATAATAGAATTTTTAAAGTTAATCTGTTTCATATTAAAACTTGGATTTTTCTTTTTCACTTCAGTCTTTATCGAAGTGCCATAATCAACCACCAGCAATAAAAGAGATCAAGTCATTAATCTGGTAGCAAACTGTCAGAAGATATTTGTGCTTCACAATGCTTTACAATATAGGAAAGACACTCCAGATATGAAAGTGGAAAGGCTGTGCCCTACATTCGTAGTCACTTACTAAGCTGTCTACTCAACATAGCTTAAAAATATGCTGATAGCTTTTACAAGTAGCCTAGGCTGTATAACAAAAGCAATAATAAAATTATTTTGAACACAATAAATTCATATACATGGGCATGCAAACAAGTTAGAAAGGCTGTGTTTTTCTGCTATGCTATTCTTCTGTTCTTAAGCCAGGGCCTGCCTCTTTCTATTGTGGTTGTTGTTTGTGGGGATGTAGGTTTGTGTGCATGTATGTGTCCATGCATGCACTCGACACTCCTTGTGGGCTTAGAGGTTTAATAAACAGCAAGATATATGTTTTTGGAGTGATGTCAAAAGTCCTGATCTATACCAAACAGTTTTTCATCAGTTGACAAGAATACAATAATTTATAATTATCCATTTCAAGAACTTGCTGGAATCATGGACATTGTCATTTAGTTAAGAAATTTTACTATTTTACTTAACATTTGCATAGGATCTGATTTATCAAAAAATCAGACTCTGATAAACACAGGGGAAAATAAAAAACAGTTTAGAAATATGGAACTGACCAGCATAGCTCAATACTTGATTGTGGGCAATATCAGGGCAGTTCACTGCTGTGAGCAGTGAAACTGACCTACCAAAAGGCACAGTGCTTCATCTATACTAGGTTTTCAGCATTCAGTAAATATTTGCTGAATTAAGTTCTTTACCGTTAACTCCTAAATAGCAATAGATAAGTAATTTCTTGTTCCAATTGATATGTGTTAAGAAAAAGTTGTGTTTTCTCCTAGGAATATTAAAACCATGAAAATCAGTTTCTATACTCTAAAAAAAAAGTGTACAAAATAAATTTTTTCTTGAAGTCTATGGTAATTCCTGGAGGAGATTACTTTTGAAAGATTAAAGCATTATTTTGAGACTTTTAATGTGTTGGGATTGAAAAATATTTTTAACACAATGGTGTTTGTTGTTTTTTTTTTTTTTTTGCTTGTGTTTTTTTATTTAATGTCTGTTTTTGATGCATAATGACTAATCAAACATTTGTCCTCTAATAGTCTTTATTTCACATTGTACTAGTCTTCTGTTTCTAAGCTTCTTGCCTTTAGTTTCTATTTGTCATATTTGTTCATCTGCCTCAGTTTATGTTTAACTAAACTCTAATAACATTTACGATCCTCTTCGTTTCTCAACTACAATACACTAATGATTTCCATTGTCATCAGTTTGCACTGAAATCACCATCTGCTTATCTTTTTCTCCTTGCAACTGTGTACTTGTAGATCTACATGTTGAAATTTTTAATTGGTCTTGATATTGTTCATTAATTATTCAATACATTTATAAAAGAGGCTTATTTTGACTAGTGCATACATATTTTAATATTTTAAGATTTATCTCTTTTGAGTCATCAACAGATGTTTCATCCTGTTTTTTTTTTAGTTCTTTTAATGTCCATTTAAGCCAAGACCACAATTACTTACATTTTAATTTCCTTCCTGTAGCGGGCCAGCCGCCACGAGTCGAACGGTTCCTGACAAGGGGAGTGGGAATGAAAGAAGGCACTCACACTTTGATGATGGCGATCGCGGACCCCAGTGTTCCTGGAGACGCTGAGTTTATTTTGTCCCCAGAATTTATACCTTCTGTGGACGTGCAGTTTAACAAGTACAAAAATGCATTACCTAGTTAACAGTGAATCTTTAACTTTAACACAGGAGACACAAAATTTACTGAAACTCCCAAATGTAATTATCTTATCAATAGCCCTGATAGGCATCAGCCTTCTGTTCTGGGAACTGGCCACTCCCACCACATTCCTGAGCAGCATGCAAGCACTCTCCAGATGCAGGCAGAGACAATTGCTTCAGGGGGCAGGAAATAGGTTAAGTATAAACTGAGCCATTCTGTTAAGGCTTTAAAGTTAACTGCAACCATGGCTCCCCACATCTCCCCCTTTTTTATTTTATATTTTTGAGATTGTGTCTGGCTTAGGTGGTCAGTACAGACATTTTTACTTACCCGTCATTGGATATCGATCATCAAAGCGATCGACTCCTGTCTTAGGTTGTAAAAACGCTTACTGATCATTACCCGTCATTGGCTACCGATCTCCTTTGAGGAAAGCCAGAGACAGCAGTGGCTTTTCCCAGGCAGGGGAAGGGAGGCAAGGCCTCTTCCCATATTTTTCTAAGGCAGCTCATTGGGGGTCCCCACTCGGTTTTGCCTGGCTTAGGTTGTATCTCCCTTGAGATATCTTACCCGTCTTTGGCTGCAAACCATCTTTTGGGGACCAGACAGAGAGACATGAGGTGTAAAACATAAAGATAAGCAAAGTCCTACAAAGCCAGTCTTACAGGCTCTTCTTTCCTTAAGGAAAGACATGGGGGGAACAGTCGGCTAGGCTGTTGTGTGACTACATCTCCCCCTTTTTTGTTTTTGAAGCATGAGAAACACAGAACGTGTAGTTATTTCATTTACAGCCTGTCGGAGGGCTATTTGTCCACATCTGAGGACTATGTAAAACAAACAGAACAATAAACAGAATAGCAATATCCCCAGCAAACCCTCTACCCAAAGTCTTTATCCATTTAACAGGGTCTGAAGTGGAAAGTCCTTCTGCAGCTGTGGAAAGTGAGAGCTTTTTCACACCCTAGGGGCGTGGATGGGTATCTATAGATGTCTTCTCTTCTGTGGGCTGTCGCTCATGGTATGGTTTAACACCGACCAGGAATTTACAAAGGTTTTTTCTTCCAGACCTGGAGAAATACAAGCAAAGCCTCTTCCCCATGTTATCTCGCGGAGAGAAGTAGGATCAGCTTTTCCACGTAATATTTTAAACAAAGGTTGTAATTTACCAGTTGTCAACTGCAACTGAGGTCTAATCCAATTAATGTCTCCCAGTAGCTTTTGGAAATTATTTAATGTTTTTAAACAATCTCGCCGGATTTGTATTTTTTGAGGCACAATGGCTTGAGGCATTAAACAATATCCCAGATAAGAGTAAGGACGCACTTGCTGAATTTTTTTGGGGGGCTAGAACTAGCCCATAATTGTGGAGCTTTTTTTGTAAATGAGCAAAAGCAGCAAGCAACTTTGGTTCACAAGAGTGGGCAAGAAGTATGTCATCCATGTAGTGGATGATGTAAATATCTGAAAATGCCCTTTGGGTAGATTTTATTTCAGCTGATACAAATTTTTGACATAATGTAGGGCTATTAGCCATACCCTGAGGTAGCACTAGCCAATGATATCTCTTAAAAGGTTTTTGTAAATTAACAGAAGGAACACTGAAAGCAAATCTAGGGCAATCACTAGGATTTAAAGGTATAGTATAAAAACAATCTTTTTAAGTCCAAAACAATTTTATATGTGTTTTTTGGTATGGCTGTAGGACAGGGCAAGCCTGTCTACAAAGCTCCCATTAATTTCATGGTTTTATTAACTTTTTGTAAATCTTGTAATAATCTCTATCTACCAGATTTTTTCTTAATAACAAAAATGGGAGAATTTTAGGGAGAATTGGAGGAAGCAATGTGTCCCTTTTAAAGTTGGTCCTGTACTAGCAGCTTGTAAAATCTCTTGTAGGGGGGACCTTTGATCTTTTACACCTGATAATTGTCTGATTGTCACAGGGGCTACAACAGGGGCCTCAGGCTGTGGATTTAGCCCTGCAACTACACTTGGAGGAGAATTTAGTTGTAATCTAGGCTTTTATTTTGATTGAGATTTTAATAAAGGCCCAGTCTGTTGAGCCTGGACTAATTGCATTTGAACAGAGAGGGAAGTGAGTGCAGCTTGTAATCTTTGCACCTCTGTTTTTAAGGGGGATCTTTTCCCCGAGGATTTTATTGATCTCTAAAAGGAATCTGGGGACTCCGAGGACAATTTTCTCTGTCCACAGCTGTCCCTGAATCTTTTTTAGCTGATCTGCAAAAGAGAGTGCAGTGCCTGCAGGCTGCTCCTCTCCTTGAGCCATAGCCACTAAAGGAGGGTTTTTGTCCCTATCATATTTAGCAGCCTCATCCTCTAATTTTTCCTGGTCTCTAGGGCTCAAATTTTTCCATATGTCGTCTGGAAACTCTTGAGCAACCGGCTCTTTGTTAACTTTAAGAACTCCCTCTAACAACTTTGCGCCCCCTCCCTCCTTCTCTCTCTCTGCCGGAGAAGCGGCAGAAGCGGCAGATGGGAGAATTTCCTCGTTTTCAGCTTGTTTCACTTTTTCTAGCTTGCAGCCCTTTTGTTTAAGTCCATGGGCAGCATAATAATCTTGTAACTGTTTTTCCACCTTTCTTTTGCAATTTTTATAAAACTTGTCTAACTGTTCTCTGCTCACCCGACTGCCACGGGCGGTAAGCAACTTCTTAAGTCCTCTAACATACAGGTCCTTGCTGCTGGCGTGACCCATCCCTTTTCCCTAACTCGGTCCTTCTTTCAAACAAAGAAAAACACCCAGGTGTCCTTCTGGCCGTGTCCCATGCGGGGCTAAATCTGTCTTAGCTAGAGGCGCTCCGGTATAAATCCCCGGACAGGTGGGTTGTAAAGCCCAGTCGCCGTTATGCCGTATGACAGAACCGGAACCGCAGGTTAGGACCCAATCAAGCTCCGTAACACAAAGTCGTGGAGCTATCACTCACTCACACACTCATTCGACCGAGGGGACAGTGCCTTGCTCACCGTGCATCCACTGATTAGCTCCAATGAGCTGGGCCCTTGCCACACGGTGTTCCTCACTATTACCCCTATATCCAGTCCCTGTTCGGGCGCCACTTGTAGCGGGCCAGCCGCCACGAGTCGAACGGTTCCTGACAAGGGGAGTGGGAATGAAAGAAGGCACTCACACTTTGATGATGGCGATCGCGGACCCCAGTGTTCCTGGAGACGCTGAGTTTATTTTGTCCCCAGAATTTATACCTTCTGTGGACGTGCAGTTTAACAAGTACAAACAATGCATTACCTAGTTAACAGTGAATCTTTAACTTTAACACAGGAGACACAAAATTTACTGAAACTCCCAAATGTAATTATCTTATCAATAGCCCTGATAGGCATCAGCCTTCTGTTCTGGGAACTGGCCACTCCCACCACATTCCTGAGCAGCATGCAAGCACTCTCCAGATGCAGGCAGAGACAATTGCTTCAGGGGGAGGAAATAGGTTAAGTATAAACTGAGCCATTAAGGCTTTAAAGTTAACTGCAACCATGGCTCCCCACACTTCCTTAGACTGGCTGAGCAAATAATAAAAAAATTTAAAAAGCTTTATTGAGAGGGTTAAACATAGTGTGGAACAGTTAGGTGAAAAGGTCTATAGTCATCAACAATGCAAACGAAAACACTTGCTTTGTATGAGTCACCATGGTCATGGATTTTGTAAAATCTTCTCGAAGTGTGGGTTTTAATAAAATAGCAAATGCTTCATCTAAGCGCATGCTGGGTTAGCATTGGAGGTGGGATTCTGATAACCACCATTGTAAATGAAAGACCAAGAAATATCAAACTCATCATTCCGGTCTAGTTTCTCCAGCCTGCACTACCTACTTTGGTTATGTTCTGTTTTTTTGGGTTTTCTCACCATTGTATCAAAATTTCTTTATTGATCTAGCAAATCAGTCATTTTAGTGTTAGGAATGAATGTAAAATGATCGTGTACTCATTTATTTTCCTTTTTCTTTTTCTTTTTTTGATAGAATGTGGAGTCTTGGGAAATTAAAAAAAAATATATGAGAACACATGAAACATAAAAATGCTTTTCACCCAGACTTGGCTACTTACCTCATTGCTGAATATCACTACAGTCACCTTCGAAGCACTACCCTTGGGAAGTGATGCACCGATGCCAGTGCAGTTTTGGAACTCATTTTCTGGAATGGCCATCAGAGTTTTCATCGTATTACATTGAATATCATGAATGTCATCAAAATGTCTTCCCCTTGGGAAGCTATGCACTAACACCAGCACTTAGTCCGTTCTTCAAAGCAATTTTGGAACTCTTTCTGGAATGGCCATCAGAGCTGTCGGCCTGAATGTCTCAAAATGTCTTCCTTTCGATAGTTCCTTTATTTTTGGGTAAAGAAAGAAGTCATTGGCAGCCAGATCAGGAGAGTAGGGAAGGTGTTCCAGTACAGTTGTTTGTTTACTGGCTAAAAACTCCGTCAGAGACAGTGCTGTGTGAGCTGGTGCATTGTCGTTATGTAAGAGCCATGAATTGTTGGTGTTCAGGTAGTCCAACTTTTTCATGCAGCCTTTTCAGCACTTCCAAATAGTAAACTTGATTAGCTGTTTGTCGAGTTGGTACAAATTCATAATGAAAATCCCTCTGATATCAAAAAAGGTTAGCAACATCTTTGCAACAAGTTCTTGAACTTAATTGTGTGTGTGTGTGTGTGTGTGTGTGTGTGTGTGTGTATAGTACTCGTATATATCAACTTCTTTATCCATTCATCCATTGATGAACCCCAGGCTATTTCCAAGTCTTGGCTATTTTAAATAATGCTGCTATAAACATGCAGGTGCAGATATCTTTTGAGTTAGTGTTTTTGTCTCCTTTGGATATTCCCAGAAGTGGAATTGCTGGATCATAAAACATCTAGGAACAAATTTAACCAAGGAGGTGAAAAACCTCTACTCTGAAAACTGTAAGAAATTGATGAAAGAAATCAAAGAGGACACATAAGTAAATGCAAAAGTATCATGTGTTCAAGAATTAATATTGCTAAAATGTCAATACTACCAAAAGCCATTTATAGATTCAATACAATGCCTATCAAGATTCAATGGAATTTTTTTGGAAATAGAAAAAAAACACTCCTGAAATGTATATGGAACCACAAGTAACACTAAATAGCAAAAGAAATCCTGAGAATGAAGAACACAGCAGAAGGCATCACACTTCCTGATTTCAAGCTATACTATAAAGGTATAGTAATTAAGGCAGTATGGTACTGGCATAGAAATAGACAAAAGACCAATGGAACAGAATTGAAAACCCAGAAATTAACCCAAGTATATACAGTCAACTAATATTTGACAAGTGAACCAAAATATTCAATGGTGAAAAGATAGTCTCTTCCATAAACAATGCTAGGAAAATGGATATTGACAGGTAGAAGAGTGAAACTTGACCCCTATCTTTTACCACTCACAAAAATTAATTTGAAATGGAGTAAATATTTAAATTTAAGATGTGAAACTATAAAACTCCTAGAAGAAAACATACGGAAAAGCTCCTTGACATAGGTCTTGGTAATCATTTTTTGGAAGTCTAAAATAAAAGAAGCAAAATAAAAAATAAACAATTGGGACTGCAACAAACTAAAAAGCTTCTGCACAGAAAAAGAAACCATCAGCAAAGTGTAAAGACAACCTATGGAGTGAGAAAAAAATAACTGAAAACCATGTATCTGATAATATGATAAGGAATTAAATCCAAAATAGATAAAGAACACATACTACTCAATAGCAAATAATAACAATAATAACAACAGTAATAGTAATAATAATAATAATACAAATAAAATTAAAACCCCCCACAAATAATTCAATTAAAAAAATGAGCAAAGGACCTGAATAGACATTTTTCTAAAGAAGATATATGAATGACCAGCAGGTAAATGAAAACTTGCTCAACATTTTTAGCCATTAGGGAAATGCAAATGAAAACCACAATGGGAACATCTCTTTTTTGTGCCTTTGACACATCCAACCCAACAGGAATTTATTACTTAAGTATATTTTGCTATATAAGACCTGAAAAATTGCAAATTTGACACCTTCTTTTAATCATATTTCAACTAGAATTTTATTTCTACTAATACTAGTTATTATCATGTTTTTTACAAAAATACCATTTTATGTTTTCTTGAAACATATTTTTACAAAGCTAGTTAATTAGCCCCAGCTGCATAGACTATCTCATAGGAGAATACAGTTTCTCAAACCTGACAGGCTGAATCTTGGTCTTATGTTGATATATTTTTTATACTCGGGGTTATTGGGAATATACTGCAGACACTATGTTTAGACTCATGTCTAAACACTTTAGACATGAGCACTTTGGTTTATCATTACTAGTAATACTCTAAAATGAGATAGTTATTTGTCAGTAATTTAATGTCAAATGATGTAGAAAAGGAGAAGACTCAGGTTTAACTTTTTAAAGATAATTCCAATATAAGAATGAAAAATGGTTTTATTAAATACTATTGAAATTTCTAATTTCCTTGTTTATGTCGAAATGAAGGAACTTACTTGCAATATATATGACACCTAAATACTGCTTTACATTTAAATGGTATTTTTTTTATGTTTCTCTGCAAATTTGCTATAATTTGGTTTGATGTACTAAATCTAAATTAGGAGGCAACACATATTTAGATAAGAATATATGAAAAGTAGAAACAAGCTACTGTCAGATACAGCAATATAAATGTGAGAAGAAATGTTAGTAAGTTGACGTATTCATGATGCTGGGACATGGACCTAAGACTACATCAAGCTAACACTATAAATTATGTTCTCACTATATTTTAGACATATCTTATTTTTTAATGGTGGTTGAAGTTGTACGAGAAAAGATGCTGGGGAGGCTGTGAAAATAGCAACTCAAATTCAAAGGAAGTTTTGAAAATATTAAACATCCATTTCTTTGGCTCCATTTTGTCTAAATGGAAATACCAAAAGCTGGTCTGCAGAATTTTTAAAACTACTTTCGAATTGGGTTTCAACTGACTCAACTAATTAAAAGGATCAGAAGGTTTAACATTTATATGTTTTTAAAAAGGAGGACATAGAAAATAAATATTAGTCAAATAAAATATAATATGAAGATGCTAAAGTTGATGATCTTAGTTTTGTTCTCTTATTACTCCATTGTCATGTCCTTTCACCTCATAGGATATCTCACATTGATCACTAAATCTCAATTTAGAAGCCACTTCCCTAAGGGGGTTTCCTTTTTTTGACTCTATAATATCATAAGGTGCCTCTGTTGAAATTAATATTAAAATATACCCTTTAATTGAGTGATGTAAATGAATTTGGTAAATTTATCAAATATCCATAGCTGAGAAAACACCATTAGCAATAGGGGTAAATGTAGAAACAAACATTGTTTTAGAGAATGGAGAGTCCTAAATGTTGAAATTAGATTGTGTGAATGGAGTAAGGGTAGAGCACCATATGGAAGGAAACACTTGGAATGATTGGTTGAGTTAGAATGTACCAGATTTTGATTTTTGGCTATGGAAATATTGAAAAATGTTGATCATATTTATTATGTAGAATATTAATCAGTTCAAACTGAATATGATAGGCTGGAGTAAAGAAACACTGAAAGTGAAAAACCATTAGCGGTCTGACTATAGCCAAGTGATGTGTGAAGAGATCGACCATCTATGATAGTAGGAATGGAAAAGTAAATAAATTTTTTTCTAATAACTGGTAATATTTTTCAGACTCTTCCTTTCTTTCCTGAAGAGAATCAGGTTTCTTAACAATATTTTGAGCATAATGTCTCAATTCTTACGAATTTTTATATATCATGACAGCCTCATTCTAAGATGTCTCTTGCTGAATTTCCTATCATATTTTATTATGAAGGTTCAAATAATATTTATAGAATATTTTTAAATTAATTATTTTAATATTTCATGTGTCCCATTGTGTTGCGTCCCGCACGGTAAGAGTTGTGGGGGGCAACGAGGGCAGCTCAGGGTTAAGAAAAGACAGCAGCCATGAATATAATTTAAATGTGGAGGCTAAGGGACCGGCAGCCTCAAGATCTGGGCTGTGGCACCTGGTTGGGCCTGTGCAATAACTTTTATTAGTTAGGTGGGGAAGCAAAGGAGATAAAGCTTGTCAATTTCAAAATCTGTGAATTCTGTGCATCATAATAGAAAACCAATTTGAGTCAATCACCCTTGCCTGCAGGCAGCTGGACCATAAGTCTCAACTTCCCCAAGAGACAAAAACCTATATGCATATGAATAGATGGAGAACACCTCATTGAATTACTTCCCTTGCAGGTTTTGGGAAGGAATGTAGGGACAGAGGCTGAGGCTTTCCTTAGCCTGAGGAAGGTGGGGGGGCTGTGCCCAACTCTGTGAACCCCATGGGTTCTCCTGTTGGTCCCCACGACTGCATCTGGCTTGAGTTGTTCCTTCTGTGAGGAATCTTACTCGTCATTGACTGTCCAGTCATCTTTCTGGGACCAAACAGGGAGGCATAATGTGCAAACACAAAGGTTTAGCAAAGTCCCTGAAAGCATCTGTCTTACAGACTCTCCTTTCTTTTGGGGGCAGGTACAAGGAAACAAAAGGTGAAGGTGTTGTGTGGTGACACCATTGTTTATTGCTTTCTTGAGAACATCCACAGTTTATGTGTATTGCAGTGTTTCTCAAAGTTCTGTAGATCATTACTGGAGGTAATCTCCAAGACCCTTCTAGAATATTCTGGATCAAAACTATCTAATAATAATAGCAAGATGTTAATCCCCTTTTACACTGGGTTGACATTTGCACTGATAGTACAAAATTAATGGTAGGTAAAAGTGCTAGAACCTGAGGATGAACCAAGGCAGTGGCACCAAACTGCACTAGTGATGTTTATACTCCCCACTTGCAGTGGGGGAAAAAAATTATTTTACTTAAGAATGTTAGTGATAAAACAGGGGAAAATGCTACTTTTATTAAATCTTGACCCTTTCAGTAGTATGTGTGATGAAAAAAATTGGAAATAAAAACTACCAATTGTCAACTTTTGGTATAGTATCAAAGATTTTTCACAATTATCTGAGAGTTTTTAAAAAAATCTTATTTTTTTAAATACTTATAATTTGTGAGGCCATTCTTTATTAATATAGTTCAACTGACATGACTAATTGTAATACATTGAATTAAAAACAATTATTCGATTGAGATGTATAAAAGTATAAAACAGTGCTACTGCACTGTTTTAATTTTTGGAAAAATTAGTTAATTTTCATAAAAATAAGTTATTTATCTGAAATGTTATGGGTTTATATTGTGATTTTTAAATAAGTAAATAAAATGTAAATTTGTCAGATTTAATTTCTAATGTAAACATAGCTATATTTAACTGACATTAATAAAAGCTTTAAGGTTCTCAATAATTTTTAAATGTAAACTGTTCCTCAGATCAAAATGTTTGGGGAGCACTCATTTGTTAGTTTTTCTTTGCCTTTTTTCTAGACCTTTCACTTGTTTGGTTTTAATTTATCTCTTTATTTCCATATAATTTCATTTGTCTTTATCATGCATATTCTTTATGTCCCTTAATGTGTATTCACTCTAGAGATGCTTCTTTTAGTTATGCAATGGTTTTATTTTCTCCATCAATAATTTGCCCAACTATATGCAAATAAATGATAAACATTGGGTGAAATAGTAATAGTTAATGAAACCTTATTCCAGAGGAGATAAAAGTCTAAACAGAATATAGCAGGGGAGAAAAAAGTTGCCAAAGATCAGAGCAATGCAGAAAATCCTGCTGTTACTCTCTGGCATTGCAGTTAATTATCTGAATATTAAACTGTGAAAGAGTACCTTCAATAAAAACATGTGGCTAGGTGGTTTCCCAAGAAAAAACGTATTTTTAAATAAATGACAAACAATTCTAATGTGTTTAAATTGTTTCAGGGATTAGAAAATATTGAACACTATAAATATTTTTAATGAAACAAGCATAATCTTGATAATAATATCCTAAGAATTCATCAAAATTTGAAAAATGATATCTATTTCAAAAACCTATGCAAAAAAATCTAGGAGTATAAACAAATATTATAAATCATAAAGAATCAAGTAGTGTGATCCTGGGAGACAGTTGGCACAGTGCCCACCTATTCCACCATTTTAGCTCCTCCCTCCTCTTGCTGTATTTTTGATAGGAATTGCATTAAACTTAACATCAGTTTGTGGAGAAGTGACATCTTCTTGAGACTTCTATCTTAAGACTTCCAATCCATGAATATGATATGCGTATGTCTTTTCATTTATTTAGATTTTATTTGATTTCTTACATCAGCATTTTGTAGTTTTCAGCACACAAGTGCTATATACACTTTGTTAGATTTATGCCTAATTATTTTATTTTTTAAACACTTTTAAATCATTTTTAAAATTTCTGGGTCTGTATGTTTATTGCTTGAATACACAAATATATATATATATATATATATATATATATATATATATATATATATATACACATTTATCTTGTATCCTACAGTTTTACTAAGCTCACTTTGAAGTATTGTAGATTTCTTAGAATTTTCTACATAGACAGTAATATTATCTGCAAAAAGGGACAGTTTTATTTCTTTTTATTTTCTAATTTGCATGCCTGCAATGTCCTTTTCCTTCCATATTATACTGGCTGAAACTTCCAGCACTATGCTGAGTAAGAGTGGTGAGAGCAGACATCCTTGCCTTGTTTTGCTTTCTGAGAGGGAAAGCGTTCACTCTTTAACCATTAAGTAGAAAGTCTATGTGCATTTAAAAATTGTCTAAGTTCTATTCTTATTTTTTCTGAGAGATTTTATTTAATTATAAATGAGTGTTGAGTTAAGTGAAGTAACTTTTTTGCATTAATTGGTATTATCATGTGACTTTTCTTCTTTAGATGTTAGTATGGTAGATTCTATTAACTGATTTTCAAATATTGAACCAATCTTTCATCCCTGAATAAATTCTACTTGGTCATGGTGTATAAATATTTTTATACTGATGAATTTTATTTGCCAGTACTTTGTTAATGATTTTTGTGTCTATGTTCATGAGAGGAAGTGGTCTGCAGTGTTTTCTTTTTTGTTTTGTTTTGTTTTTTTTCTTTCTGGTACTCCCTTTATCTGGTTTTGTATCAGGCTAAACTTCCTCAAAAGAGTCAGTCAACATGCTCTTTTATTTTCTAGACAAGATTGTATAAAATTGGCGTTAATTTTTAAAAATTGTTGTATAGAATTCTCTATTAAAGTTTTTTTTTTTTTTTCCCTGGAGATTTATGTTTTGGGAGTTTAAACAATTATTAATTCAATTTCCTTAATAGTTATAAGGCTATTTCAATAAACTCTTTCACATTAGGTGAGTTATGTAGTTTGTGTTTTATGAAGACATGAAGTAAGATTGAATCTTTTCAATTTTAGCCAGCAATAAATATTTGGTGTTACCATGTATCTTACTACAGACTTACAAAAAGATACTGGGAAAGAATAATGAAAATCTCTGTACCCACTATTTAAATTAAGAAATAAATATGGTTAAAAACTGTGTGCATTCCTCTTCCTTTTTATCTGCTCTCCCCTCTACCTTAATTGCTACTACCCTGGGTTTAATGTTTATTATTTTCTCAGATGTCCAAGTAATTGATTTTTGAACTTCTTTCTTTAATTTTTCAATTATAGTTGACATACAATATTACATTAGTTTCAGGTGTACAGTATAGTGATTAAACAGTTATATAACTTATGAAAGGCTCACCATAGTTATTACACTATCACTGGCTATGTTCTTTATACTATACATCCTCATGCCTATTTTGTAACTACCAATTTATACTTTTTAATCCCTTCCCCTTTTTTACCCATCCCCCCAACCCGCCTCCCATCTGGCAACTCAAAATATTCTTAATATCTGTGAGTTTGTTTGTTCATTTATTTTGTTCTTTAGGTTCCACATGTAAGTGAAATCATATGACATTTGTCTTTCTCTGTCTGACTTACTCCACTCAGCAAAATACTCTCTAGGTCCATCCATGTTGTTTCAGATAACAAGATTTTATTAATTTTTTTATGGCTGAGTAATGTACCATTGTATATATGCACCACGTGTTCTTTATGCATTCATCCATTGATGGACTCCCAGGATACCTCCATATCTTGGCTATTAGTAATTGATTTTTTAAAAAAAACTAGTGTGGCTAATCAATATAGTATTCAGATATTTACTGTTTGACATGGCTGGCACATATTGACAAAAAAAATGATATTAACATGACATTAATTTTGTTTGTTTCCACAGTTTTCCCAGTGTTTACTGAACTGCTTCAGGATACAAGTGTAGAAGTTGGAAAGAATATAAACATTTCATTTCATGCTCAAGGAGAACCATAGCCCATAATAACTTGGAACAAGAGCTCAAATAAAAGTACAGTAATATTAAAAACACTGACAGATGTATTGACCCACTGAAACAGAGGTAATAGTTATCATATTGATTTTTTTACTATTGTGATTTTTGCTAGCAGGTAATACTTTTACACTGAAAGAGGTTTATTTCCTGCTTTTTCTTTTTTTTTTTTAAGTAACTATATCTGATTTTGGTTCAGGGCTTTGAATTTATCCTTTCTCATTTGCTTGCTCATAATAGCTTCATAAGTATAGCTAAATTTTTCTAAGGAAAAATTACTCTTGTTATGTATAAATTAAGAGTTTTCATGGCTAGCGAGAAACAAATTTGCATTAATAACTCAGAAGTAGCCATTAACTGATACAAGAAAGGAATGAAAAGCTTGGTATTAAAACAAAGTTACATGAAAAAAGTACTGCTCTGGGTTCAAAACTTGAGTGACTTTAGTAAAACAATAACTCTTTACATATCTTATTCCCTTACTCCTTTACTCCCATATTATTTCAACATAATTGATTAATTTTTTTAATCAAAATAAAATAATGGGTCTCAAATTCTGGTAGTCTTACAAATAAATGAAACTGCATACTCCTGAATGGCCATTTTTATGGAAAATTTTGACAAAATGTAAAATTTTTGAAAGTTGCTTTTCAAAACTACTTGGTTTATTATTATTTTTTGTTGCTATATGGTAATAAGGCCTTATATTTTTTGGTGGCTCACTTATTTTGTGCTGGAGCTAAGAATCGTATGCAGTTCTCTATAAAGAGTAAGTTTAGTGGTCTTAAATTTGAAAATTTAGGTCTATGTTCTGTCAATAGTATTAATATTTTTTTATAATTTCATTTTAATTTACTATTATATAATTCAAATGTTTTTAAGCTAAAATAGAAAATGTGAAAAAAAATACATTTTGGTCTGTATCTAAAGCATTGTTTGATAGTCTACTAAATGCTTTATCATATAATCTTACCAGCAAAATATCTCAGAGTCTAATTTCAAAAAGGTATCTTCTAATCATAAACAAACTGATTGAGGGCTGACTAAATACCAGACATATTACATACACTATCACGTTTTAGCTTCATAACAATCCTCTTCAATTCACAAATTTGAAAGGATATGTGTTAGGATACATTTGCTATGAGCTACAGAAACTACCTAAAACAAGCAGATAAGGAATTTATTGGAAAGCTGTCTGCTAGCTCAAAGACTCTAAGGGAAAGTTGTAGAACTGTAGGTCTAACCCAAGAGTTCTGGCAGCAAGTAAGGAGAAGAGAGGGGAAGGGAACAACTTTGGAAAGAAGATGCAGCAGTGGTCCATTAGAAGGAAGTGGAGGGACTTGTCCAGAAGGGAGGACCCTCTAGATCCTACTGCAGTGCACCTGTTTGCCTCATGCCCCTTCTATATAGATCTGATCTCTTTCAGTGTGCCCTTCCACCTGGTATGTCCCTGCCACTTATTCTTATTCACTACCTTGAGTTACCAGCTTGGACTTGTTTTGTAGCAATGACCAAAGACAGATGTGAGAATCTGAAGATCTATTAAACATTTTTTTTTTCACTCAAAACTTCTGTGGCTACATTCTGGCCTGTTGGATATCACTGGAATATAAATACTTTTGAAATAGTATCTCCCATCCTCAGTTTCCTGTAAGTCTTTGGGGGGAGGGGTGCAGGATAGAGACATCTCCATCCCTACTCCATTCCAAGTGTAGTCTCATAAAGCCAATTTCTTTTCCTCTCTAAATTAATAGCATAACAATGAAAAGTAAATAAATCCATGTTAACTATAAATGAATACACTTTAATAGTATTACATATAAAATGTAGCTATTTTTATCTTTTAAGGTATAATTTTAATTGAGAAACTGATATATAAAAACCATACAGTGATACAAAACTTATGAGTACATATGAAGACTTAGAAGAAAAATGAAAAAGATGAAATTATTTTGATGTTTTTATGTGGTAGATTTGTGAACATTTTTCTCCTTTTCAAATTTTGTTTTTATTGTTGATAGAATTCTTTTTTGGAAGTAAAGAGAGTATGGATAAACTGTATAGATTCTTCCATTAGAATGACGATTATAAAATAATCATCATATTAAATAAGTACATGACTGAACATTTCAGTATCATATTTATTACAATGAGAGAGAGAGAGAGAGAGAGAGAGACAGAGAGACAGAGAGAGAGAGACAGAGAGAGAGACAGAGAGAGAAACCCCACCTCCTGAAAACATCTCTCTCTTTTTTACTGTCCATTAGACTCATATAATACCTCATTTAGTGCTTGACACATAGTGGACACTTAATAGATATTCATTGAACAAAAAAAACTACATCAAACAAAATGTAAAGATGTTATTTTATAAGAAATCACATTTTCTCGCAGTTGACAATTCTTTTTCACTCCCTAGGCAGGCATTCAGATAGTGGTACATTCCATGTCAGCAGTGGAGGCATGTTAACCATCTATGATGCAGGGCAAGCTGACCAAGGAAGATATGAATGTGTGACTTGGAATTCATTTGGCCTCATGGCCAACATGTTTTTCACAGTCATTGGTAAGTATTTGTAGCTCCTCCTACAACACCAAAATAAATGTTTTTGAACAGCTTGTATTCTTACTACCCAGTTACTTATACATTCTTTTAAATCAAACATGTTAATGTTAAATTACAGCTATTTTAATTTTTTAAAAAAATCTGAGCTCTTAAGTGTAAACTATGTTAATAGGTATCAAACACCAAAATTAACAATGCCAAAAGAGACCATAAATAATAATGATTTGCAAATGTATATCATGTTTTCTTAAGATATGAAAATTATAGAATATAAGAATATTCATAGCCAAATAAATGTGCAGGCAGAGATTTAAGGATAAATGGAATTTACCATGTATTTAAACATACAAGGCCATGTCACCTTTTATTTAATCCTACATTAAAATTAAAAATCAATCAGTCAGTCAAACTTGTAGCTAAGATTTGCCACTATGAGGACAAATATCTTAATATTTGGAAGCATTTATAATTGGCCAAAATTGCCATTTTTAAACATTTTATCATCAATCTGGTTACATAGCTGCAGCCCTCTGTACTTGATTATAAATGATGATTGTTTACAAATTTGATTGTCATTATGTTATAAAAAATAAAGTCCTTTTTTTTAAATTTTATTTTATTAAATTTATTGGGGTGACAATTCTTAGTAAAATTACATAGATTTCAGGTGTACAATTCTGTATTACATCATCTATAAATCCCATTGTGTGTTCATCACCCAGAGTCAGTTCTCCTTCCATCACCATATATTCGATCCCCCTTACCCTCATCGCCCCCCACCCCCCGCCCCCCTTCCTTTTTTCAATTAATCATTTCATGTTAGATGTAAGACAGTCCGTTTGTGGCCAGACTCAAGTAGACTGAACTAAAACCTCTGTTGTGGTTATAGAAATGGAAACAGGCTGTCATGATTGATTGATATGTTCTCCACGTGGGGAAAATATTCCAGAAAAGCACATTATGTCTGCATGTGTGAGTTGACATCAGAGTTGCTTTTCTTGCAGATGATTTTAGCAGTTTTGGCCTTTTTGACAATCAGAAGTGGAAATAAATGAGTTCAGCTGCAAGTGTATGGGATGTTGTTTTGAGTTGTGCTCATTTTTTGATCTCCTCAGAAATGGGCAGATTTCACAAATAGAGTTTTGCAAATTATTTATCCTTTTTAGTTTTTCCAGCTCTTGTAGGTCTACAAAGGATATTCAGTGCTCTTTTCATTGTAAATACAGGCCTGGTTAAAAGTATTTAAACGAATCATATCCATAAAGATGTCACTATTTTTCTATCGTATAGTATATTAATTTCATGATCTTCCACCTGCAAATTCTTCTGAGGCAACAAACATGAATATCCCATTTGCTTGAGTATTTCATATGAAGTGTATCTTCATTAATAGCATATCAATTTTTATGTATTTACTATACTGTATAGTAAAACCTAGTCTCTGTAGAACATTTTTCTTAAAATTATAATGTAGCTAGTAACCAGCAAATATTTATTCTAGTAAGGATAGGAATTCCTTATTACTCAGGATTTCTTAATGTTACATAATCTTAGTCTTACTCAGCTATCCTCTATAATTTCATGTTTTTCCTGATTTAAAAATCTATGTGAGTTGTTTTCTTTTTATAAATTTGTGAAGGTCTCTCTGTGCTATTCAACTATTTATGAGACCGAACAAAAAATATCCTTGAGCCATCTGGAAAAAAGCTAATTTAAAATTTATGTTCTATACAAATGGCAAATAGACATATGAAAAAATGCTCAACATCACTAATCATCAGAGAAATGCAAATGAAAACCACAATGAGATATCACCTCACCCCAGTCAGAATGGCTATCATCTACAAGACAAATAATAACAAATGTTGGAGAGGCTGTGGAGAAAAAGGAACCCTCATACACTGTTGGTGGGAATGCAGACTGGTGCAGCCGTTATGGAAGGCAGTGTGGAGGTTCCTCAAAAAATTACGAATAGAATTGCCATATGACCCAGCAATCCCTCTCCTGGGTATCTACCCAAAAAATCTGAAAACATTTAGAGATAAAGACACGTGTGCTCCAATGTTCATTGCAGCTTTGTTTACGGTGGCCAAGACATGGAAACAACCAAAATGTCCTTCGATAGATGAATAGATAAAGAAGTTGTGGTATATATACACAATGGAATACTATTCGGCAGTAAGAAAAGATGATATAGGAACATTTGTGACAACATGGATGGATCTTGAGAGAGTAATGCTGAGCGAAACAAGTCAGACAGAAAAAGCAGAGAACCATGTGATTTCACTGATATGTGGTATATAAACCCAAAACAACAGAAGAACAAGACAAACAAATGAGAAACAGAAACTCATAGACACAGACAAGTTTAGTGGTTGCCAGAGGGTAAGGGGGGCGGGGGGTGGGGGGTGGGAGATGAGGGTAAGGGGGATCGAATATATGGTGATGGAAGGAGAACTGACTCTGGGTGATGAACACACAATGGGATTTATAGATGATGTAATACAGAACTGTACACCTGAAATCTATGTAATTTTACTAACAATTGTCACCCCAATAAATTTAATAAAAAAAAGAAGAAAAAAAATTTATGTTCTAGAGATGCTAAAAATCTCTACCCAAAGCAAACAAATAAACAAACAATCAAACAAACATTTTCTCTCTGCCTCTTATTCTCTCCCTGTCTCTGTTTTGCTCTGCCACACGCACACAAACATTGTAATCACAATGGCTAACATTTTAGAACCTCCAGTAAGACTTCCATTGTGGTTAGCTGAAATTTCACTAACGATCTTATACATACACACTAAAAGTAAAACATTCAGATTAAAATGTATTAATTGCTCTAGCAGATTTTAACACAGTGATGAGTAGCATTTATCAATAGTCTGCTCTATTGTGTAGAAAACAGAAAAATTAGGCTGTAGGTATAATACAAAAAAAGAGTTATTGTATCAAAAGAAAAAAAAATTTTGCTCTAGATACATTTATATATCAATATAAGGGAAAATTAATTTATATTTATATCACATACCAAATAAATTTAATAATATTAGAAATGTTTGTTTTTTTATAAAAGGAGGAAAATATAAGTATATAAATTTAAAAGGTTTGTGTAAGTTTAAGATTTCAGACAAGAAGTGTGTGTGTGTGTGTGTGTGTGTGTGTGTGTTTACATAACCCAAATTAGCACAATAGGAGAAATGTGTCAATATAAAATATCACTTATAGAACATTTTATGACTTAGATTTAGATTGACCAGGTAATCCTAATTAAAGGAAAACGCCCACGTGTTATAGGAAAATTTTCCAATTTTCTTGCCCTCACTTAGTAATTATGGAATGTTGTAAGTCCACTCACTGTGTAATAAGCAATACAAAGAGAATTATGCTTTCCAGTTTCTGTTCTGCATTGGGGAATATAACCATAGGAAGTAATCTAAAATAATGAAAACTACACAATAGAAATTTAAGCAAAAACTGAGCATTATTTATAAAAGGTACATTTTAGTGACCAATGTTCAAAGCAAGGAATTTATAATAGACAAAGAAAGTTTCCACAAGTTGTATTTTTTAAAGGATGTTTATTTTTCATAAATTTAATAGATTTTTAGTAGTTTTAATGGATTTAAATGACCAATAAGGCTGAAATAGTATTTACTGGGAACTTATCCTTTTGTTTAGGGTGACCTCAATGTGTTTTATATTGGCAAATATTACTCATGTCTGCACACTTCTTTTTCTAGATCATATTTGGCATGTGAATGCTATTCATTTCACTTTTAACTGAAAAAAAACAAAACATCAATTTTTGTTCAAAACAATTTATTTTAAATACACACACAAACACTGTTAAGTACTATGAAATATAAGACTTAGTTCCTGGTTTTGAAATGCTTCAGTCTAACTGAAGACACAAGACATTTATGTTGAAGATGAGAAGTGTGAGACAGTGGGAAAAAAAACTCTGGGTTAAATAATCAGACTTTATTGATATCAGCCACTGGATATCTTACTTTATATAACCGGAATTAATTTTCTCATTTAAAAAGGTGGAATTGAACACTCCTGAGAGTCCTCTGTGGTATAGAATTTCTGTTTCTGTGATAGATTCAAATGTGCAACAATAGTCTGGAAGCAGTTTTTGGCATGTCTGCATGATAGAATGCTTACTGTTGAGACTATAATATGTAGAGAAGGCTAAAATTATGGTGACACAGAATTTATTAAACAAAAATTTTGGAGCACAGACATGCACATACTATTTTTAATTATATAAAAATAAATCTAAACAATGTTCTTTTCTCTGAAATTCTGAGTTGAATATATAAGTGTCTGTTGGACATTTCATTTTGGTTGACCCACAGTACTCCCAATTCCAAATGTTAAAAATTGAGCTTGAATGTATTCCTCATTTTCTGAACTCCTCATTTTCCCCTCAAGATCCTGTATCTTTCTAGCAGCCCTTTAATATTGTCTGTATTCCTATGTACTGGAAGCATGAACCACTATTGATTTCTTCTTTTCCCCTACCCTCCTTTACCCCCACTACCACATATCACAAGGTTTTTTCTTCCTAACATTGCTTCTTTTCCACTGTTTTCTACATTACCTCCTCTTCCATAGTTTATCTTTTTGTCATTCAAGCTTTTGCAGTATGATCTTCCTATGATCATCCCATCTATAATATTCTCTACTTTGACTATATCTTTAATGCAATAAGTAATTATTGAACTTAACTGAATGAGAATTAAGGTTACATTAGTTGACTTTAAATTAGTGAGAACTTTTCTTATTTTAAGTAAATAACCTGTGTTAAATTCATACTAATATTACCAATAAAAATTAGTTAACATTTTGGACATTTACCATTTACCATGGACCACACCCTCCAGTTCTGTGACTTAAGCAGTCCTTTAAGGGCTTCCCCACCCTTACGCTGAGCAGTACTGACAGAGAAGCATGTAAACACATGGCAGACATGTAGGCTATAACCACTCCTGCGACCTAGCATAGAGGTGGAGGTCTAGTATTAGCCTCCAGCTTGGAATCTGGAACCACATTGACTTTCAATGGCACATCATTATCAATCTCGGCACCATCAAGATGGCGGGCCATGGAACCTGGGCTGGGCCTGCTAGGTCTGTGACTTCATTTACCAGGTGTTCCAAGTGCTATACATCAATGAACTTATTTAATTCTTGTGGGATACTTTTCAAATTTCTCAATTAATAATTTACTGATTATTTGACATTTAATGCAGATATTTATCATTGTCTAGACAAAATGTCAGTTCCAAAACTTCTGACCTTTTGCATGAGTGAACTATGAAGTATCAAAAATATTTAATGAATTATATTTAGTCAAATATATCAATGGAATTAAATTGATAATTGAATCATTTTAAATTGCTATTTTACAATATTTGTTAGTTTTCTCTGAATATGGTAGAAATTAGTTTACATAATAATTAATAGATACATGACAATCTTGTTTATATCACTAAACTTTAATACAAAATAAATGGTGAAATATTTCTATTAAAGGCAGCATATACATACACATACATTTATACTTTTTAACTATGTTGAACACATTACCCTTGCAGTTATCCATTAAATTTATAATAAACACGTGTCTTCATGAGATAAACCATGTGTTTCAAAAATGTTAGCACCACATTTCAAGATAAGTAAGTAGCTTTTCCAGATTTTTAGTGTAGATGTTTTTGGATACTTTAGAAATCATAAAGAAAATAAATCATATAGTTCTCGACTTTTTCTGTCTGACTTATTTCGCTTAGCATAATAATCTCAAGATCCATCTATGTTGTTGAAAATGGCACTATTTCACCTTTTCTTATGGCAGAGTAGTGTGTATATATTTGTGTATACATGCCACATCTTCTTTATCCAATCATCTACCCAAGGACACTTTGGTTGTTTCCATGTCTTGGCCACTATAAATAAAGCTGCAATGAACATCATAAAACGTACAACTTTACAGATAAATGTTTTCAGATTTTTTTGGTATATACCCAGGAGAGGGATTGCTGAGACATATGGTAATTCTATTCTTAAATTTTTGAGGAACCTCCACACTGCCTTCCAAAGCAGCTGCACCAATCTGCATTCCCACCAACAGTGTATGAGGGTTCCTTTTTCTCCACAACCTCTCCAACACTTGTTACTATTTGTCTTGTTGTTGATAGGCATTCTAACTGGTGTGAGGTGATATCTCATTGTGGTTTTTATTTGCATTTCTCTTATGATTAGTGATGTTGAACATTTTTTCATGTTTATTGGCCATTTGCATGTCTTTGAAGAAATGTCTATTCAGGTCCTCTGCCAATTTTTCAATTGGATTGTTTGTTTTTTGAGCTGTATGAGTTCCTTATATATTTTGGGTATTAGCCTTTTTTTCGGAGGCATTTGCAAAAATCTTTTCCTGTTCGTTTGGTTGCCTCTTTATTTTGTCAATGGTTTCCTTTGCTCTGCAGAAGCTTTTTAGTTTGATATAGTTCCACTCATTTATTTTAACTTTTACTTCCCTTGACTTTGAGATCAAATTCATAAAATCCTCTTTGAACCCAAGGTCCATAAGTTTAGTACCTATGTTTTCTTTTATGCAGTTTATTGTTTCAGGTGTTATGTTTAGATTGAGAATCGTATGATTTCACTGATAAGTGGGATATAAAACTGAAAACAACAAAGGATCAAGACAAACAAATAAAGAAACAAAAACTCATAGACATGGACAATAGTTTAGTGGTTACCAGGGGTAAGGGGGGAGCTGGGTGGTAGATGAGGGTAAGGGGGATCAAATATATGGTGATGAAAGGAGAACTGACTGGATGGTGAACACACAATGTGATATATAGATGATGTAATACAGAATTGTACACCTGATACCTATGTAACTTTACTAACTATTGTCACCCCAATAAACTTTAATTAAAAAATAATCAAAATAAAAAGCATATTTCAAATATCAAAACCTAAAAAATAAAAATACCTGATGTCTTTCTATTTTTCAGTCTCTGAAAAAAAACATGGCACCTGCAAGACAATGAATCTATTTACATTTTTAATGATGCAAAATAATGAGTAAGGCACAATTGTTTCTTTTCAAAGGAAATTATATCACAAAGGCAGTTATTTATGTCAATCTATATACTGTGAAAGTATCTGGTTTCCTAGGACAACAGTCATAAATGTCAGAGGTGGTCAGTGCCATTCTTTTTAGGGGAAGATTTAATGTGATCAGGTCTATTTAGTTATGACAGTTACATTATCCTGCTACTTTTCTCTAGGGGATGGGAAGGGAGAGATAAAGAATACTCAAAAACCCTGTTGGCAACTGGAAAATAAACTCAGCTTCAATGGAGACCTAGGCATTTTGTGGTGAGAATGATAGCAGGAGTACTCATTATAGTGGCCCTCCTCTAAGTTTCGTCCCCAGTCATACAGAGCAGACCATTTAATACGGTGGACACAGCACAGGTGGTGGGCCATTTGGCCTAAGCTTCCATTCTTGAAAGAACTTTAATTTGTCTTTTGACTTTATTCTCAAGGGGATAGAGTCTCATAGATACCATATTTTGCTGTGTATAATATGCTCTATATATAATGTGCACCCAAATTTTTGGCCTAAACTTGCAGGGAAACATTTTTTTTGGTTTTAATTCTTTAATTCAAAATTTTATTTGTTTACATTTAGGTACTTGTTTCTTGCATTATTAAGGAATTTTAGCATTTTTAAAAAACATATTATGGTACAAGAAATTTTATGTAACAAATAGTTTCAAAACACAAGAACAGATACAAGGTAGAAGAAATTTTATGTACCGGTAACAAATTTATGATATTTATGCATCATAGAAGGCCAAGAACTCTTCATTTTTGCAAGTTTGTCATTAAATACAACAGAACTGATGATCATATTCCAGGATATTATTTTGCATGTGGATATCATTATTGATTTCTAGAGTTACACTTTTAACTCATAAGCATAAATAAAAGAATTAAAAACATTTGTATATATATATGGAATTAGTACTACCCATGTATAACATGCATCCTTATTTTTCTCACAAATTTGGCCAAAAACGTGCTCATTATACATGGCAGAATACGGTGCATGGGCAGGATTTAAAGTAGATGTTCATCAGACAACTTAAGATGTGTTTATTTCTTAAACCTACTGAGGCCTTTCTTCTTTGTTAACTTCAAGAATTAAAGAAAAATAATCTAATTCTCTCTCCACCTCTGTAAAATTTTGCATAAAAAGATGGAGAATATTCTCAGAATTTTCTGATCATTCCATTCCTTGTGCCATTAATTGAGGCAGTTTTTGATACAAATAATTTATTGACAGTATGGTTTGATTCTAATGTGCCCCTCAAAACTGAAATTGTTTTGTATAATACAGTGCTGTTGTAAAGAAATTATAAAAATCCTTTCTCAGTTTGTATCAAATCAAACAAAACAATACTGAAACAAAATGAATAAAAAGATTAATATTGTCAAGAATATTTTCTGTGTGAACATATTGCATATTTAATGTACTTTTAAAATTCTGTGAACAACTTTTATATGTTTTTAATTTGTGTACTTTAAAATTTAATTATCTCAAAGTATATTTACATATTATGCCACCTTTCTTGTTACTTTCTCCTTTTTTTTATATCCTGACACTTGTTGGTTTCTTTTGAATACAGAGAAATAGCAAGTCAAGTTGAAGGAAATGACAGAAGACAATAGCAATTGAAAATTATGTGAGGATATAGATTACCTATTGGTTTAAAACATAATAATCATTATATTCACTCATTTTTGAATTGACATGTAGTTTTCTGCTTGCCTTTTTTGTTTGATAATCACACTTGATAACCACATCAAGCCTGAACTATATACTGAGTAAGTCTTATTATTTCTTATTATTTCTATTTTATGAATGAGTCAAAAGATCAAGAAGAGTTGTTAACTACCTTATGCTTATACATTTTATACAACTATAGCAGCAAAACTATTTTATAAATAGAATAAATGCAAAATTATCCAAGAAATGAAATTCAGATTAACATGTTAAATGATGCTTTCTGACATTTAACTATCACTTCCCAAGTTCTGTCTGCCACAATGAACAGCTTTTTGAGTTTTGGCATCTCAGCACTACTGTGTGCTCAGGGATAACTTAGTCCTAGCACACTTTTCTTACTTCCAAATGCAAGTACCACCTTTGATAACATATATTGCACACAGGTGCAGTGGTCCAATGACAATAATTGTCGTTAATAAGAGCACATGATTCATGATATTTTCTACACTTGAGGTTCAAGAGTGAAGGAGTTACAGGAAAACATGTCAGCCTAGATTAATTTGATTGATCTGTTTCCTTATTTCCAAGTAAAAGTAACAAATTAAGTGGATTCATGTTTACTGATTTTTTCATTAACATATCACAAGCAGATTGATGTACCTATATTGAGAATATTCAGTTTTCTCATAATCATTGTAATTATATTTATGTCATACCCAACTCCCATCATGTTCATTATATATGTAACAACTATAATACATTTAAATACTGGTAGTGTATGTTTTAATTAAATCATTTTATGGTAGTATGTTTCAGCTTTCTAATTTTTACATTAAGCGCTCTTCTTAGCTTCCATCCATGAGGGCATCCGGTCAATTCTAACTGCTGCATGGATAATTCCATATTGTGCTTCCACCATATTATTCTTGCCCACACTTCCATTGCTGCACAATTTTCTCCATTTCCTTTCACAAAAAGTTGCAATGAACATTCTCATTTATAACCCTATGGATTTGTATGAGAATTTATATACATATGTATATCTGTGTGTGTGTATATATATATGTATATATATATACACACATATGTATGTCTGTGTGTGTGTATATATATGCATATACACACACAGATATACATATATACTTATATATACATATATACACACATATATATACATATGTATATAAATTCTCATATATATATACACACATATATACATATATAATTAGATTAATAAATATGTATATCTTTGGACTAACATATATATATGTGTGTGTGTGTGTATATATGAATGAGCTTGATGAATTAAGGAGGTATACACTGGTAATTAATTCATTGATACTTTAAATTTTATTTCTGAGGTTTAAGTGATTTAGAACATCTCATATATTTATTAAACAGGGGTGTTTCCTCATTTATAACTTGCCTACATGTATTTTTTTCTTAGATTTAGAAACTGCAAATGTCATTACTCATTGTGTCATTTTTCTATGACATGTTACTTTTTTTACTTATGTCCTTCCTTGAATGAAAGTTGTTAATTTCCTATAATCAAATTGATCAAGTTGTCTTTTTTCTTTCAATTATCTTTAGCTAATATATGGTCAATACAATGTTTTTTGTTTTATTTGTTGTGTGTGTGTGTGTGTGTGTGTGTGTGTGTGTGTGTATTTTGGACTAGAAAACGTAACACTACCGTGTTACCCTGAAAATAAGACCTAACTGGAAAATAAGCCCTAGTATGATTTTTCAGGAGGACATCCCCTGAACATAAACCCTAATGTGTCTTTTGGAGCAATTTTTTTTTTTTTACTAGAATGCAAATCATTTTACTTTTATAAGAATTTAAATAAGATTGAATAACAACTCCCAAATATTAAATTAAAAATAATAGCCTTATTTAATTTTGATATAAAATCTATAGTTATTAACTATAATTTGTACTTCACTTTTCATTTGATAGAACATTTGTAATAGAAATAAAACAACAGAAACAAAACCATTGTTTTATGAATATATATGGAAACATTGATATTTTTGTTTGCATTGCCTTTAATGTATACCTATTTAATGAAAGCATATTCAAATGTGTTCCTTTGAATGCAATCACGTTTTATTTTATTTTTTGATATTATAAATTTGCCCAGTAAGACTCTCTTTATTTATTTATTTTTTATTAATTTTTTAAACTTTTTTTTATTAGTAGTTTCAGATGCACAAAACAATGTAATAGTTAGACATTTATCATTTATATCCCACACATAGTAATAACCCCCCTTCCCCCATCCACTGCCCCTTTGACATCGCACACAGCCATTACATTTCCAGTCTCATTTCCTAATGCTGTATTCCGCTTCTTGTAACTATATATGTATATAAAATTGTACCTGACATTCATTATTGTTCAGCTTCAGCTTCAGGTGTACAGTGCAGTGATCAGGCATCTAAATCATCCCTGAGGTGGTCTCCCTAATAAGACAAGTGCCCGTCGGATACCTACAAAATCTTTACAACATTGTTGATTACATTCCCCAAATTGACTTTCGTATCCCTGTGGCAATCTTGTGGTTACCGACTGTGCTTTCTAATACCCTCACTTTCCCCCTTATATCCACCCCCACCTCCCATTTAGCAACCCTTAGTTTTTCCACTATGTCTCTGAGACTGTTTCTGATTAGTTCATTCATTTATTATTTTATTTATTTATTTATTTATTTACTTATTTATTTTTAAATTTATTGGGCTGAAAATTGTTAGTAAAATTACATAGATTTCAGGTGTACAATTCTGTATTACATCATCTATAAATCCCATTGTGTGTTCACCACCCAGAGTCAGTTCTCCTTCCATGACCATATATTTGATCCCCCTTACCCTCATCTCCCACCCCCCACCCCCCTTACCCCCTGGTAACCTATTGTCTGTGTCTATGAGTTTCTGTTTCTCATTTGTTTGTCTTGTTCTTTTGCTGTTTTTGGTTTATATACCACATATCAGTGAAATCACATGGTTCTCTGCTTTTTCTGTCTGACTTATTTTGCTCAGCATTACTCTCTCAAGATCCATCCATGTTGTCACAAATGTTCCTATTCATCTTTTCTTACTGCCGAATAGTATTCCCTTGTGTATATATACCACAACTTCTTTATCTATTCATCTATCGAAGGACATTTTGGTTGTTTCCATGTCTTGGCCACCGTAAACAAAGCTGCAATGAACATTGGAGCACACGTGTCTTTATGTATAAATGTTTTCAGAATATTTGGGTAGATACCCCGGAGAGGGATTGCTGGGTCATACAGTAATTCTATTCATAATTTTTTGAGGAACCTCCACACTGCCTTCCATAACGGCTGCACCAGTCTGCATTCCCACCAACAGTGTATGAGGGTTCCTTTTTCTCCACAGCCTTTCCAACACTTGTTACTATTTGTCTTGTTGATGATAGCCATTCTGACTGGAGTGAGGTGATAGCTCATTGTGGTTTTTATTTGCATTTCTCTGATGATTAGTGATGTTGAGCATTTTGTCATATGTCTATTTGCCATTAGTATGTCCTCTTTGGAGAAATGTCTCTTCATGTCCTCTGCCCATTTTTCAATTGAGTTGTTTGTTGTTTTGTTGTTGAGTTGCATGAGTTCCTTGTATGTTTTGGATATTAGTGCCTTATCGGAAGCACAGTTTGCAGAAATCTTCTCCCATTCAGTTGGTTGCGTCTTTATTTTGTCAATAGTTTCTTTTGCTGTCAGAAGCTTTTAATTTTCATACAGTCCCATTCATTTATTTTAGCTTTTACTTCCCTTGCCTTTGAAGTCAAATTCATAAAATGCTCTTTGAACCCAAGGTCCATATTTAGTACCTATGTTTTCTTCTATGCAATTTATCCTTACAGGTCTTATGCTTAAGTCTTTGTTCCATTTTGAATTAATTTTGGTACATGGTGACAGATAACAGTCCAGGTCCATTGTTTTGCACGGGCTCTCCAGTTCTGCCAGCACCATTTATTGAAGAGGCTTTCTTTTCTCCATTGTATGTTTTTCGCTTTTTTGTCAAAAATTATCTGTCTATATTTATGTGGTTTTATTTCTGAGTTCTCAATTCTATTTCATTGGTCTACGTGTGTGTTTTTCTGCCAATACCATGCTGTTTTCATTATTGTTGCCCTGTATTACAAGCTAAAGTCAGGGAGTGTGATACCTCCAGCATTGTTCTTCCTTCTTAAGACTGTTTTGGCTATTCGGGGTCTCTTGTGGTTCCAAACAAATATGATGCCTTTTTGTTCTATTACTTTAAAAAATGCCATTGGGATTTTGATGGGGATTGCATTAAATCTGTATACTGCTTTGGGTAATATGGCCATTATAACTATGTTGAATCTTCCAATCCATGAGCATGGAATGTTTTTCCATTTCTTTGTGTCTTCTTCAATTTCTTTAAAAATGATGTCTTATAATTTTCAGCGTATCATTTTTTCACGTCTTTGTTTAAGTTTATTCCTAGGTGTTTTATTCTTTTTGCTGCAATTGAAAAAGGAATTGTTTTGTTTTGTTTTTTCTTTTTCTCAGAGTTCATTGTTAACATATAGGAATGCAATGGACTTTTCTACGTTGACTTTGTAGCCAGCAACATTACTGTATTCATTGATTGTTTCTAATAGCTTTTTGGTGGAGTCTTTAGGGTTTTCTATATATAGCATCATGTCATCTGCAAAGAGTGACAATTTAACTTCTTCATTCCCAATTTCGATGCCTTTTATTTCTTTCTCTTGCCTGATTGCTCTGGCAAGGACTTCCAACACTATGTTGAAAAGCAGAGGTGATATGGTACAGCCCTGTGGTGTTCCTGAACATAGAGCAAAGGGCTTCAGTTTTTCACCATTAATTATGAGATTAGCTGAGGGCTTGTCATATATGGCCTTTATTATGTTAAGGTATTTTCCTTCTATACCTTTTTTATTAAGTGTTTTAATCATAAAAAATTTTGCATCTTGTCAAATGGTTTTCTGCATCTATTGATATAATCATATGATTTTTGTCCTTTATTTTGTTTATGTGATGTATCACATTGATGGAATTGCATATGTTGAACCATCCTTGTGCCTCTGGGATGAATCGCAATTGGTCGTGATGAATAATCTTTTGAATGCGTTGTTGTATTCGAATAGCTAGAATTTTGTTTAGGATTTTTGAATCTGTATTCATCAGAGACATTGGTCTGTAGTTTCCTTTTTTTGTGTTGTCCTTACCAGGTTTTGGTTCAGAGTAATGTTGGCCTCATAAAATGTGTTAGGGAGTACTGTCTCCTCATTAATTTTTTGAAAAAGTTTGAGCAAGATTGGTATTAGATCCTCTTTGAAGGTTTGGTAGAATTCACTAGTGAAGCCGTCTGGTCCCGGACTTTTGCTTTTGGGAAGGTTTCCTATGACTGATTCAGTTTCGTTACTGGTGATCGGTCTGTTTAGTTTATCCAGTACTTCATGGTTCAGCTTAGGAAGCCTATATGTTTCTAAGAACTTGTCCATTTCTTCTAGGTTATTGAGTTTGGTGGCATATTGACCTTCATAGTATTCTTGGATGATTCTTTGTATTTCTGTGGCATCCCTGATATCTTCCCCTTTTTCATTTCTGATTTTGTTTATTAGTGTCTTCTCTCTTTTTATCTTAGTGAGTCTAGCAAAGGGTTTGTCAATTTTGTTAATCTTTTCAAAGAACCAGCTCTTTCTCACATTAATTTTTTTCTATTGTGCTTTTGTTCTCTATTTCATTTAGTTCTGCTCTGATTTTTGTTATTTCCTTTCTGCTGCTGACCTTGGGTTTCACTTGTTCTTATTTTTCTAGTTTAAGTTGTAACATGAGGTTATTTATTTGGGATTTTTCTTGTCTCTGAGATAGGCCTGTAATGATATAAATTTCCCTCTTAAAACTGCTTTCGCTGCATCCCCAAAATTTTGGTAGGATGATTTTCATCGTCATTTGTTTCTATGTATCTTTTGATCTCTCCTCTAATTACTTCTTTGACTCAGTCATTCTTTAAAAGTATGTTGTTTAATCTCCATGTATTTGTGTTTTTTCCTGCTTACTTTTTACAGTTGATATCCAATTTCAAAGCCTTGTGATATGAGAATATGCTTGGTATGATTTCAATCTTCTTAAATTTGCTGAGGCTGATTTTAAGTCCCAATATATGGTCTATCCTTGAGAATGTTCCATGTACACTAGAAAAGAATGTATAGTCTGATGTTTTAGAATGAAGTGCTCTATATATGTCAATTATGTCCATTTCATCTAATGTGTCATTTAGTGCTGCTATTTCATTATTTATTTTCTGTTTGAATGATCTATCCATAGCTGTCAATGATGTATTAAAGTCCCCTAGGATAATTGTGTTTTGGTCAATTTCTCCCTTTAGTTCTGTTAGTAGTTGCTTGGTATATTTCAGTGCTCCCTGATTGGGTGCATAAATATTGATTACTGTTATGTCTTCTTGTTGTATAGTCGCCTTTACCATTATGAAATGTCCATCTTTGTCTCTTGCTGTCTTATTCACCCTGAAGTCTGTTTCTTCTGATATCATTATGGCTACACCTGATTTTCTCTGGGTACCATTTGCTTGGAGTGTCAATTTCCACCCTTTCACTGTGATTCTGTGCTTGTCCTTATAGCTGAGATGTGTCTCTTGGAGACAGCATATGATTGGGTTTAGTTTTTTGATCCAAGCTGCTTGTCCATGTCTTTTTATTGGTGAGTTCAGTCCATTTATATTTAGGGTGATTATTGATATATGAGGATTTCCTGTTATTCTATCATTAGTTTTCTGGTAAGGCTGTTTCTCCATTGTTTCTTTGCCATTTTTTTGTTGTGTATTATTTATGTGTGGTGGTATTGTATGATGTTTCCCTTTGGTTCTTCTTTTATTACAGTATATATTTCAGTTCTGGATTTTTATTTATTTATTTTTTTTGAGTGGTTACACTTAATTTTATTTAAAAAAAAGTTTGATATTTAAAGTATTCCATTTTCTTCAGTATGCTTACTTTCTCCATTCCCATTTTCCAGTTCAGGCCTTTACGCTCCCCCTTTTTGTGTTTTGCTTGCCACAAATTGTCTCTGTTAATGGTGGTCAAATAGCCTTTTTTAAATTATTATTATTTCTTGCAGTGCAGGTCGTGTATTAGCAAATTCCCTCAGCTTTTGTATGTCTGGAAAGGTCTTTATTCCTCCTTCATATCTAAAGCATATCTTTGCTGGGTATATTATTCTTGGCTCATAATTTCTGTCTTTCAATAGTTTGAATATTTGGTTCCACTCCCTCCTGGCTTGTAGAGTTTCTGCTGAGAAATCTGATGATAATCTAATGGGCTTTCCTTTGTAGGTTACTATCTTCTTTTCCCTGGCTGCCTTGAGGAGTCTTCCTTTGTTGTTGATTTCTGACAGCTTCAATACAATGAGTCTTGGAGAAGGCCTGTTGGGATTGAGGTAACTAGGTGTTCTATTTGCTTTTTGGATTCGAGGATCAAGTTCTTTCTACAAGTTTGGGAAGTTCTCATTGACTATTTGAATATATTCTCTGTTCCCTTCTCTCTTTCTTCTCCTTCTGGTATGCCCATTATTCTTATATTGCTCTTTCTGATGGAGTCAGAATGTTCCTGCAGATTTCTTTCATTTCTTGTAAGTCTCAAGTCTCTTTCTACTTCCATCCGTGTCATTTCCAGGTTTCTATCTTTGATGTCACTGATTCTTTCCTCCATCTGGTCAACTCTACAACCTAAGCTGGCTATTTCATTCTTAATTTCTTCTATTGAGTTCTTAATCTACAGTAATTCTATTTGGTACTTTTATAAAATTTCAATCTCTTTGGTAAAGTGTTCATGTGTTCTTTGTGTTTGTTAATTCATTGAACTGCCTTTCTGTGTTTTTTTGCATCTCATTGAGATTTTTCAGAACTGCAATCTTCAATTCTCTGTCATTTAAGTCACATATTTCCATATCTTTAAGTTCCTTTTCTGGAGACTTTTCACTTTCTTTCTGAGCTATCTTGTTGCCTTGGTTATTCATGGCAATCAATGATTTATTGTTTCTCTTCCTAGACATCTACAGGAGTGGGTTTTGCCACAGGTTGATAGGAAGAGGTCTTTCTTTTGTTTTCCGGTATGTGTTGGTAAAATGTTTTATTTTCTCTCCACCTGCAGCCTGTTTTTCTCTCTCACCCTGTTGTGTTATGTTTTCTCTGCACTATTCTAGCTTCTCACACAATGGGATTCCGTGGAAGGCAGGCTTCTCCTCTGTTAACAGTTTGCCTGGGTCATAGGGCATGTGTCCCTGTGGGGATGTGGAGAACTTTTGAGGTTCCAAAGCTCTTCCTGCACCAGATTCAGAGCCCGTGTTTTTCAGCAGTTCTGTTTACTCCTGCAGGGATCCACCCAGATAGGTGGGGACAGGAGCTGGGTGAGTTGTGTGTGGTAGCCCAGAGCAATGTTGGCGACCACCACCCCAGCCGATCCTACTTCCCCAGCTCGTTCCCCTTTGCCGGAACTCACTGGGCTGTGAATCTACATTGGTGGATCACAGTTCTCAGAACTGCAAATATTCTGTACTTTTGATCCGACACTGCTATTGTCCCGCTTCTAGCACTGGGCAGGTTGGGTCAGGGCAAGCTCTGTGAGGGTAGAGAGGGGGTGGCTAGGCTCTGTGCCTAAGGCTTCTGTTCTCTGCTTGGCAGTGAGGGCTTACGCCACCTTTTTCAGCTTTCTTCCTTCAGTCTTTGCTCTGAGGTCTCTGCTGTGAGCATTGGGTTAAGCTGTGTTATATGCTATCCCCTCAGCACTGTGGGCCATAAGCGGAGCCCTAGCAGTCCGAGTTCTTCCCTCTCCCACAGCTGCGGTAGTTCTAGGATGCAGTGAGCTCGGAGCACTGAGCTAGGTCTGCGTCCTGTGCCTGCCTGTCTCCTTCTCCGCCCTTCTCCCTTCCCCCCTCCCCTGCTCACACAATTTGCCCACCTTTAGGTGAATTCAGTAGTGAGACTCTTCGTTTTGCCTGTCTGCTGTGCAGGGAGTCCTTTGTGGAGTTATATTTTTTCAATTTGTTGTAAATTCCAGGGGAGATTTTCAGAGGCTCACCTCATGCCGCCATTTTGATGACTTGTCTACACTGTAATGTTTTTATTTGACAGAAATTGCGTTGTTCCATAGGTGATGTGTGACACAAAGCATTGTCAAGCTAGAGGATAATTTATGGCACACTTTAAAACACATCTTCTCTCAACCGTAGCTCAAACCCAACTGACTGCAACAAACAATTTGAAACCTGTTATACACTCTTATTAAGGTTTGACACACAGTCTCCCATATTGAAGATCCCTGCCTTTCTGTTGGATGCCACTCAGCAGCAGCATTCACCATATATTGTGATCACAATGGAAAGTCTCCCTGTCACATATAGCTTCTGGTATGGCAATTTCTGTCAAATAAAAACATTACGGTGTGTCCTTGCCCACCTTATTCACCAGACCTCGTACTCTGCGACTTCTGCCTCTTCTCCAAATTCAAACTGACCATGAAAGATAAACATTTTGAATCGATGCAGGACATCGAGACAGCCACGGCAGCACAACTAAAGACACTCATGAAAGAGGGCTTCCAGAACTGCTTCAGAAAGTGGCAAGAATGATGGGATAAGTGTGTTCAAAGTGAGGGGGAGTATTTTGAGGGAGATTAACGGCAATGTGTCTTTTACTGTAATATTTTTTTAAACATTCACCCTATGTTTTGATCACACCTCGTATATATATTGATGAGAGATATTGGTCTGTACTTTTCTAAGTTCACATAATGAATTGAGAAATGTTCTCTTTCCTTCTCCAGTCGTGGACCACTTAAAAATGGGGATAGCTCTGAGAAATTTGTCATTAGGCAATTTTGTCCTTGTGTGAACATCTTAGAGTGCACTTACACAAACCTAGATAGCATAGCTACACACCTAGGTCATATATTATATGCTATTTCTCCTAGCCTGCAAGCCCATACCACATGTTGCTGTACAAAATATCATGACATTAAATCAAGTAGAAGAGAAAATGATGCAATCAAGAGACAGGGTAAGCACGAGATATGAGGCTGCTGCAGGAGTAATACAGCATCCTGTTTTATAGCAAACTTCTTTTCATAAGTAGAAAGAATACACTTTAAAATAATGACAAAAAGTATAGAATAGTAAATATATAAACTAGTAACATAGTCATTGATTATAATTATTAATTATTATGTACTCTACATAATTGTATGTGATATAGTTATATGTGACTGGTTGTGCTGTTACTTTGTTTACATTAGCATCAGCAGAAACATGAATAATGTGTTGTATTATGATGTTACTACAGCTTGATGTCACTAGATGATTAGAATTTTTCAGCTCCATTATGATCTTATGGGACAGCCATTTTATACGTGGTCCATCTTTGAAACATAGTTATGCAATGCATGACTGTTTTTCTAAGACATTGTGTAGGACTGGTGTAAATGTTTTTTTGTTTGTTTGTTGTTTGTTTGTTCATTAAAGTTTATTGGGGTGACAGTTGTTAGTAAAGTTACATAGATTTCAGGTGTACAATTCTGTAATACATCATCTATCTATCACATTGTGTGTTCAGCACCCAGAGTCAGTTCTCCTTTCATCACCATATATTTGACCCCATTTTCCTTCTTCTAAAACATCCATCCCCCCTTACCTTCTGCTAACCACTAAACTACTGTTTATGTCTATGAGTTTTTGTTTCTTCATTTTTTTGTCTTCTCTTGTTTTCAGTTTTATATAATTTTTCTTTAAAAAAAAATCACGTGTTTTGATTTTCTAGTGAAAATATCTGAGCCTGTAAATTTCTTCTTGGGAAGATTTATAATTATGAATTCATTTTTTAAATAATTATAGAGCTTTTCAATTTTCTGTTTTATGTTGAGAATGTTGTAGTAGTTTGTGCTTTTCAAGGAAATGGCCAATTCATCTATTGTCAAATCTATGTATTCAGATTATGTGTTTAGAGTTCATATCATTTCATATTATATTTTTGATGTCTGCACAATATTTAGTAGTATTCCTTTTTTATTCCTGATATTGGTAATTTTTGTTGTTTCTGTTTCTTTATTAGTCTTTTTGATATTTCTTGATATCCCTCTTTACCCATGTATTATGTAAATTGTGTTATTTAGTTGCCAAATGTTTAAAGATTTTTCTGTTCTTTTGTTGCTAATTTCCAGTTTGATTCCATTGTTGTCAGAGAACACATTCTGTATGAGTTCAATTCTTTTAAATTATTTTAAAATTCTTTGTTGAGGCTTGTTTTACAATCCAGAATATGGTCTGTGTTGATATGTGCTGCATAAAGCTTGAAAAGAACATGTAATCTGCTGATGTTGTGGTGTGAATTGTTCTATAAACAGCATATACAGTTTGGTGAAAACCTGTTAAAATCTTCTGTTCTTGTGAATTTCTGTCCAGTTGTTCTATCAATTGAGACAGAGTTGTTGAAGTGTTTAATTATAATTGTTATTTTTTAAACGCTCCTTTCAGTTCTATAATGTATTGCTTCATGTTTTTCAACTCTGCTTTTTGGTACATATACATTTAGGATGATGGACATATGTTCTTGGTGGATTGACTCTATTATCATATTATAATAACCATGTCTATTCTTGATCATTTTTTCTTTGTAATTGTGCTTTATTTGACATTACTATATTCACTCTTGCTTCCTTTTGCTTAATATTTGTATATCATATACATATATTTCATGTTTTTTATTTTCAACCTATCTATATCACTATATTTGATATTAGTTTCTTCTAAAGAGTCTATAGCTGGATCATTTTCTTTCTAAATCCAATATTCCAATCGCAGCTTTTACTCTGGCATTTTTATATAATTTACTTTTAATATAACTTGTGATATGTTGGAGCTTTTGTCTGCCACTTAATTTTTTTATTTTCTATTTGTTCTCTTGATTTTTATTACCTTTTTTTCCTTTCTCTTTTTCTGCTTTGCTGCAGGTTATGAAACATTTGTTTAGATTTGTATTTGTATTTATCTATAGTGTATTTAAATGTAAATGTCTGCATAATTTGTTGGGTTTTTTTAGTACATTATATCTTCGTAATATGCCTCTTTCTGTTGCTATTTACCAGTTCAAGTGCAGTATAGAGATCTAACTTTCCTTTACATCCTTTTATCAGCCTTCATTTATAATATAAATGTATTAGGAAACTTTATAAACAAGTGTTCTTATTTTCAACCATCATTCATAATTTAAAAAGCTCAAAACAAGAAGTTAAATCTAGTGTATTTAATCACATTAACTTTTTCTACTGTTTTTTCTTACTTCATGTAATGACAAGATTATGTTTTCATAGTTTCTTTTCTCTTTAGAAAATATCCTTTAGCCATTTATTTATTTATTTATTTTGTAAGTTTGTTGCTCATAAATTTCCTTGCTTTTACTTAGTCTGAGAATGTCCTGATTTCTCCCTTCTTTTTGAAGGATATTTTTACTGGATATAGGATTTGGGGTTCATAATTAATTTATTTCAGTACTTGAAAATTATTGTGCTACTTCCTTCTGGCCACTCTGGTTTCTGAAGTAGATTTCGATCTACTGTCATTCTAATTGTTTGCTGTTCTTTCCGCCCCTGCCCCATGGGGATAGAAAACAGGTCAATAATTGAAAGATGTTGGGATTAGGGGAAGGGGCTATCTATAAATGGCACCAAGTAATTTATTGGTGAGACTAAATTGTTCTATATATTGAATTTGGTGGTGGTACACAACCATATCCAATGTCAAAACTTGCAGAATTGTATTCTGAAAAGGTTGAATTTTTGTACCTGGTATTTACCTTAATTTATCTTAAAAATTAAAATAAGAATATTCTTGAGGTCATGATTCTTTTAAAACATATACATAATTCTACCTTTTGCTAACACAGTTGACTCTTTAACAACGTGGTTTGAACAGCACAGGTCCACTTCATATGCAGAATTTTTTCAATAAATATACAGTTGACCCTCTTATCTCCAGGTTTCGTATACTCAGATTCAACTGACTGCAGATCGAAAAGAGTATTTTTGATCTGTGATTGGGAATCTGAGGATGAGGAGGGTGGACTATATGCATAGTTCTACACCATTTTAAATAAGGGACTTGAGCATCCGCAGATTTTGGTATCCTCAAGGTGTCCTGGAACCAATCTGCAAATTTCGAGCGACTACTGTAGTTACATTTTGGGGAGCAAAGATTATCTGAAGATTTTCAACTACACAGTGGTCAGTGCCCCCAACCCCTGTGTTTGTGAAAGGTCGACTGTATATAGTTAACTTTTAAAAATTCACATTTTGCTATTCTTGTTCATATATCCCTCAAAACACAGTTATCTGTTTATTTTTTGTGTGTGAGAATATATTTATAGAAGCATTTAAATCTATGTACTTGTACATCAACTATTTTTTACCTCAATGTAAACATAAATGTATGTATAGAATAACATTTATCTAAAATTCATAGCACATATTTGTGATTGATATTTAATATCTGTTTTGTTTCTTGTATTCATTTTAAGTGCTTAAGTTACCTATGATAGGCATGTACGATTTTTTCTTCAAAACACACAAACAAAAAACACATATAAAACAAGAGAGATGTTTGTTTGGTAGCTGGAATAGTATAGATATCAGACTTGATTTTAAAATTATTTACATGATCAGTCACTTTTATGTCACTGTAATTACCTGAAGGACATCTGTGGTCTTGTATGACATAGTGATGAGTTGCTTCTCAGTTACAAATGACCAGATAATGATGCCCTGTCAGACTAGTCTTCTTGATATAGAGTCAGCTCATAATCAAACATTGTGAAGAGATCTAAGTTGTCATGCTTTCAATAGTTGTAACTCTGGTTGTTTAAGTAACTTGTTAAATAGTATTTTTCTTCACACTTTAGGACCTTTTAGAGGTCAGATATCTATCTTCATAAATATTGATGAACTAGAATAGATCATGTCCGAAGAGGTTTGCATCCAAGTCAGACAGCTCACATCTGCTCCTGTTTATTGTAGTTATATCTCTTAGGATCATGCTCTAAACATATACAAAACTTACAAATGCAGTCCAAAAATGGAAACACAAATGTAGTTAAAGTATTTGTTTTTATTGTCTAGGATGCTTCATAAAAAGGTTACAGTTTTATTAGTAGTACATTGATAAACTCAAAGAACAAAGTGACAAGCTTTTGTCACTGATATTAATTTACATTTTACAAACATCCACCAAAACAATTAAAAATGAAATAAATAGATTTACATTTCATATTTCTGGAATTTTCACTGTATTTTAATATGTATAAAATATATAACATTTATAATATTTATTTATCTTCAAAAGCAACGTCAAATGTGCAAATAAGTGAATATTGATTTTAAAGTATTGAGGAATAAGAATAAATCATAAACAAGAGTTTTAGAGGTATGAATAAAGCAATTCTTTAAGGAAAGTTCAGAGTACAGCAGTATTAAGAGTTGTAAAAGGTTTGTTATTAATATCAGAATATCTACTCTTACCTTAAAAAGTAAAGCACAAGATTGCCCTTGTGCTTTTAAAGCTTCTCCACACTGCTGATTTCTATCAGTAGTTTGAAAGAGTTGTTCAAATATTACTGTCCAGAACAATAAATTAGGCTTCTCTCAAATCCAGCATTCCATGTAGACAAAGTTTATGAACAAGCTTTGTCATTGTAAATGAGGGAAATGTCAATATATAAACTAATGCACCCAAAGGAAAATTACTCTGTTAACATTGTCAATATGGACTTGACATTTATTTTCAAGTGATTACTTTTCTACTTGCTAAACGACAGTTTTGTGAGCAAAGGCTTTAAAACTGTAAGTTGGTATATGTTTGGAAAATGGGCAAGAAATTATTAGCTGATAATTTAATTCTCACTTAAATATAGTGCTGGATGATAAATGTTAGGATACACATTACATTTACATTATTTATTGAAATATTTTTAAAGTAAATACTTGTTGCAATATGACACATTTAAAATTGCCTTGTTTTAATATATTTTAGCTTAAATGGATTGTTGTTATTCTTTATCAGGCAAAATACATTATTATAGTAGTTAGCAAAGATTTGAAATGATAGTTGAACTCCTTTCTCTGACCTAAGAATCTGTAATACAATATTTTCTTTGAGCTTGCACTGTGTGCACTATAATGTATCCTTTAATGTGCGTATATAGGCACACTTTGTATACATATATATGCACACTTTGCATACACACACACACAAACACACATACACACACATATACCAAGGCACTAGAGGGGTTAACACAAAATTGAGCATTCTTCTATTAAAATGTGCTCTAGTACAAACTAGGTTTTGATGAATAAATCTCATGCATCTAAACCTAAATTAAATAAGAAATAGAGATTTTTCTTAGTATTTTTGATTTCTAAAGTGTCTCATTCAAGTAATCCAAGTTATAGCAAATGATACTGACTAATCATTGCACTATAAAAGAAAATGATAAATACTATTTACTAACTAATGAAAATCAGAATCATAATTTTTAATAGGTGGCTGCTCTACTAATCCTGTTAAGTAAAAACATAGGCCGTTTTTATCAATAGTACCAAAAATAAATATGGTAGTATCATAAACTAATTCAAGCTAAAATTTACAATGTAAGTTTAAAGTATGTTAAGTGTATGTATTTAAAATATATCCTTCTAATATAATTTGTGGTTAGTATTTTATTTTATATACACATACGTATATGTGTATGTGTGTGTGTGTGTGTGTGTACTATACAATGAGATGTATATATCTCATTGTGTACCTTTTCCTTTATCATACACAGAACCACAGGCTAGAAGATTTTTATGATATAAGAAAAAGGATATTGAAATAAATTGCCTTTTTGTTTTTTTCTTCTGGTTTTTGTTTTTAAGAAGGTCGCAGCTCATAGTGGCCCATGTGGGGATTGAACTGGCAACCTTGGTGTTATCAAAACCACGTTCTAACCAACTGAGCTAACTGGCCACCCCCCACCTTTTTGTATTTTTAAAATGGAGTTTTTACAAAACTCAACATTAATTTTTAATGATTACATTATATGTATTTAAAGTTTTTAAACTTTTTTTTCCTTTTGGCTAACTAGCCAATTTCATATTGCCTGTCGACCAGGTTATCTCACTGTGGACATATAGATCTTATCCTAAGGTGAAGCACACCGACATACAACTCTATTAGTAGCAGAGATTCTATAATGAACTGGCTGCTACTGTTTCACATCCTAAGTTAGACACCTCCCTCTACTTTTTCTCCATAAGCTCTCGACAGTGGCCTACCGAAGCCTGTTTTGTGGTGGGCTTCTGATTTTAGAATGACTGTTGTGTTTGATCCATACATAGTGAGGGGTAATTCCATGGTATTACCATAATTATATATATGTACTTAGTTTTTTGATCAAAATAAATTATGCTAAAACAGTACATTGTCAAATTTGCCACAGTTATTTTAATAGTGTGTCCTAGATTCAACTTGACACTTGCACGCACAGGTAAAATTATGAACCTTCACTTTTTAAAATTTAATATTCTTCAGAATTAGTCAGATGGAAAGTGAATTGATAATTTATGGTTATGTAAATAGTTTGATGTTAAATTTTTAATTGTAATGGTAGTGCCCTTTTTATAAAAGATCATGTGTCCTTCTTGAGTGACTTTTTTCTTCCATTAAAAATGTAAATCAAAGCACCTTATTAGATACTTGGTCATTTTCACAAGGAAATATTCCACTTTGATTTAGTTGAGAACATGTGCATACATAAAAAAAATATTATTTTCCTTTTTTTAATGAGTAGCTGTTGTTTAAAAGCAGATCTCATGCAGTTGTAGTGAAGGTCAGAGAGTGTTTCCACATTATGTAAATAGTTATGTAATACCTGGGATTTGAGTCTCGTGCACACACCTCCAAGGCTTTCAAATTTCAAACCTCTTCAGATTTACATTCCTAAGAAAAAATACCTAAAATTACTGACATAGCTTGCTGTTATATGATCACTTTTCATGACATGGTAAAATACACATTTTAAATTGTATTTTCATATCTCACTTTATTTTCTCATAAAATATTACTAAAATGGAAAAAATGTCATTTAACATAAGTAATAGTTTTGAGACTACTTTGTAGAAACATTTCAGTTCATGATTAGCTAGCAGGGTTTCTCACGCTATATTTGTTGATATTTTTTCTACCAAAGTTTTCTCATGTCACTGCAAGTGTATGAAACTTTAACTTGATAATAAATCCCATTAGGTAAAATATAAATCTCCTTAAATGAATGAAAGAACAAGAGGTTCATGAATGTTTCCTTCATTCATAATGAAATTAACACATTTTGGCATATTTGGTTGACACTGGCAGTGAATAAAACATGTAGTATCAGTGATCCAAAGATGAAATAGTCCATTTCATACTGTGTCTATCATAGGTCAATGTTATTATCCTTTTATAATTCTTAGGAATATTTACAATAAGATGAACAAAATTGGAGAACCAGTGTCAAATCATGGAATGAGAATACAGGAGAAATCTATGTCAGCAAGTTAAAGTGCTTTTTACTTTGATGAAATTTTTTTGTATGCTAATGTTCTTGTTGCCATATGTTTTTTTGCCTCATTTACATCACTAATAAAACAATTACAAAGGATTAATTTATGATCTGAACCCAACATGTATTTTGAATGCAAAATAATCTAAAATACAGAAGTAGCCATTTAATTGGTATTTTCATTGATAGATAGGTTACAATTTTTAAATTATTTACATAATTTGAATCATTCATTCTTTTGTCTCCAGTTTTCATGAAAATATACTGGTACAAGTCAACCAAGTGAGAATAAGCTCTTGCACTCATTTAGGATTATTCACAGATGCCTTTCAAAACAGAAGTGCTTTTGAGATTTCTTATGATCCTTTTTCTGCAGAAACTTTAATTTGACTTCACTGTTGATTTGATGATATCATTCTTTCTTCATGGCCCAAAATGATGAATATGTTTATCCTATTTATATAGCATGGTAAATGGCAATACAAATCTCAGCGTGTCAAGTTGTGTACTTTGCTTTGTTTGTAGTAGCAGAGCTGGCAGCAGCAGAAGCAGTAGCCTGATTGCCCAAAAAGAGAGGGTCCAAACAAGCTACTTTGGCAGCAAAGAATGAATGAATGCAGTGAAGGACAGCAAATAGATTTGAAAATTCCAGCTCCTGCAAAGAAAACAGAAATGGGTCAAACAAAATAAAAACAAATTCCTTTAAAAAGTTCATAATACCTAGACAACTAGAAAATAACTAGACATTTTTTTCAAGTGCAGTAAATGTTACTAGAATCAATTACATCTAATGTATGGAAACTGTAGAAATATTTATTCAATTTGTAAATTCCATATGCATTGTAGATTTACTTCAAAACATGGTGGTCTAAGAGCTAGAAGGACTAAACATTCTTATTATCCATGCAAGTCATTTCAGTATTGATATATGCTGCATAAAAATTTATCTGTCCAGATTAAAATTTTATTCCTGATAAAGTATAAGTAAAGAGAAACCTGGGGAATGCTTAAAAACTATTTTTATAACTTTACACACTTCACATAATAAATTTGAATTGGAATAATTAAAAATACTTTTCATTATTCTATAGAATAAGTCACTATTTGTCATTAAGACAGTGAATATGAAATACTGAAAGCAAGAGGACATGAATGTGTTTGACATTAGTTTCAATTTAAAAAAGTAATGTATGCCTTAATTTTAAATTTAAATAATGTTTTTAAAGTTTATTGGTGTGACGATTTTTAGTAAAGTTACATTGGTTTTAGGTGTACAATTCTGTAATGTGATATATAAAACTGAAAACAACAAAGGAACAAGACAAACAAATGAAGAAACAAAAACTCATAGACACAGACAATAGTTTAGTGGTTACCAAATTTATATAACTTCAATTGTTGTACTTGGTTGTTAAAATCAGTAAGTGATGCTCAGGATAGATTTTAAAAGTTGACATCACGAACATTTTTTATGAAAAACCATACAAATATTTTAATTCCAAGAGGATTGAAAGAAGACAGATACATATATGTGCTTAATAAAGTCCATATGATAAAATTATCCTAAAGAGGATAACTAGAGGGTAATAAACCATATGAAATTGCTGATAAAACTGTTGCTATATCATTACATATTTGTAATACAGGATGCAGAATTATATTTGATATGTACATTACTGAGAGTGTTTGCAGTTTATAGTGTGTGGCAATCTATTCAATTAGGACATTTTAATACCTGCATGTACGAAGGAACTATTTTTATCAAATAACTCACTTTGGGGGTATTTTTCTCAGGTCATGCCATAGGAATGCAATAGATCACAGCATAGATTCATAGCTCTGTACAACACAGATAAAATTGCCTATGTTGTCTCAGTGATTCCTTTTAAAACTTGAATATTTCATACTCAGTTTCCTATAGCAAATGTTGACATTCTATTTAATTCAAGTATTTGAATTTTCTAAAATGCTTCCCTATAAAAACTATTTTAGTTACTGCATCATAATTATTTCAGAAGCTTTAATTTAACAATTCACTTCACTGGCACTGTATGTTATTCATTAACTTACAGGTTTCCTCTTGACTTAACTGAACCCCAAAATCCTCCATTCACCGCTTCATTCTTTGTGTAGTCAGCATATGTCACCTGCCGATTTTTAATAATTTCTGTGTCAACCCATATTAAGTTCACCAGATATAAAAAGGGTGGGACAGGTTTAGAAAATAAGAAATGTGCTTGTGTAGTATTAAAAAAATAAAACAAACAAAAACACCCATGAAATTCACTTTTGGTGAAGGGAAAAATATTGTTGAATTTTGCAACTGGACAACAATATAACGAATAACTTTTTCTCAAAAATAATTCTGTCACATCTTTATTAAATTGGAGATTATATCTTTGTTATCAAAAACAAATATCTAAATATACAATAATTTTGGGAAGATTAAAAATTTCAATTATTCATGCCTTGTCATTTATATGTCAATTACGTGATGTAGACTGGCACTTTAAAAATTTTATGCCTTTTCTCAGGGAAGTAAGTAGTAGACAAGAAATAATAGGTAACTAGAAGAGAAAGCAGGAGACAGAGATGTGCTCAAGTGTGGTCCTTGATTCCAATGTCAACTCATCTTTCCTCAGCCTGACGGATCCGCTTTGACAATCATATTCATTTCTAGGGTTTCAATTATCACTTCTACGTATATAAGTAAGACCCTCTTTTACTCGTTTATAATGCAAACCTTAGACCTACAGTTTCATCTATCTACTAAGTATCCAAGTTATTTACTATCTCCTTGTAATAAAGCTCATCCAAACCCCATCTATCTCACCAAACATGATTTCTTCAAATTTAATCATTCATTCCTTAAGTGAATATTTATTGATGCTTACTATGCATGTAGTCTTTTTCTTGGTGAAACATATAATAGTGAGTAACACAGACAAAAATAAGTATTGATGGAACTTATATTCTAGTGGCAGGGAACAAAATATAAAGGCATAAGTAAATTAAATATAATATTTCTAAACATGATAATAAGTACAGTCAAGAAAATAAACAGGAAAGAGAGCTGAGTGTGAGAGAGGCTGTGGGACAAGAAAATCCACATTACCATGTGGGCAAACCTGAAGGGGACATAGAAGTAAACCAGTTGAATGTTTGTGGTTAAGACCATTCCAGGAAGAAGTGCAATTTCAAAGGCTCTGAAATAGAGACATAATTGGAGATTCTGAGGTAAAGCAAGGGGCTATTATGCTTGGACAGAATGGATTAAGGAGTAATTAATAGAAAATGAGGTCAAAGAAATAACAGAGGTCAGAATTTGCAGTGTTGTATCAGCCATGTGTGAGTTTTACTCTATGTGCGATAGCAAACCACTGGAGATTTGTTAGCAGAGAAGTGGCAAAAACTGACATAAGTCTTAAATGATAATTCTGGCTACACAGCTGTGAATGAACTTTCTGGGAATAAAATTGAAATAAAGGAGAGAAGTTACAAAGATTTTCAATAAGAAAAGGTGTGGCATTTGAAAGTAAAGTTGAGTCAAAGATGATTCCAAGATCTATGATAGAACAACTGGAAGGAGAGACTTGCCATTTACTGAAACAGAAGTTTCAGTGAAAAGCAAATCTCTCCTTCCAGTTTGCTCAACCAATTTGCTATTTACTGCATTGTGGGAAACACAGGCTTGTCATGAAATATCAAGACTGGTTTTGGACATATTGCATGTGAGAGAAAATTAAAATTATAAGGAGTAAGTATATAGCTGCATAGATTAATATAAATGTAAGGGAAAATGTGAGATCAAGATGTGGAGGGCACTTAGCGAAAAAGATATAGGACTAATTCCTGGAATCTTACAGTATAAAATTGTAGGATTAAATAGGAAAGAACGAGGAAAAAAAAAAAAAAAGGAAAACAGAACAGCAGTTGCCAAGGAAGTGAGACAGAGAAAACAGAAAGTCTAGCAAAATGACACCTGAAAATTGACCATTACATTTAGCAATATGGAGGTTATTTTTATTTTTGACAAGAGAAATTTTTATGGAGAAGTAGAAGCAAAAGACACATAGGAATGGGTGACTGGGTGACTAGGTGTAAAGAAATTAGAGGCTGAGTATAGATAACAACACTTTAGGAGTCCTTTTTTTTCCTATATGAGCAGAAAAATGGATCAATAGATAAAATCAGTAATGCTTTTCTAATGTTTAAGAAATTAGGGAGCATCTACATCTATAAAGTAGATATTAACAGACCCAAAGGGAGAAATAATATAATATATTACAATATAATACTAGTAAGGGACTTTAATACCCCACTTACATTGATGGATAGAGCTTCTAGATGGAAAATTAGTAAGAAGACATGAACCTTAAGAAACACATTAACCAGATGAGGTTAACAGAATATTTCATCCAATAGCAGCAGAATATACGTTCTTCTAAAGAACACATAGAACATTCTCCAGGATAGGTTATATTTTAGACCACTAATAAAGCCTTAATAAATTTAAAAAGATTGAAATCATATCAAGCATCTTTTCTGACTACAATGATATGAAAATAGAAATCAATTACAAGAAGAAAATTGGAAAATTTACAAGCATGTGTAAAATTGAAGAACATGCTGCTAAACAACAAATGAGTCAATGAAAAAATCAAAAGACAAATCCAAAATACCCTAAAACAATGAAGATCGAAATACAACATACAAAAACTTATGCAGCAAAAGCAGTTCAGAGTGAAGTTCATAGAGATAAATGCCTACCTCAAGAAACAAGAAAAATCACAAATAAAAAACAAACTTTACAGCTGCTGGAATAAGAACAAGAAGAACAAATGAAGCCCAAAATTCGTACAATAAATAAAATAAAGAGTACAAATAAATGAAATAGAGACTAAAAGACAATAGAAAAGAGCAATGAAGTTGGCATTTAGATTTGAATGCATTTATGACTGTTTGTCTCCTAAACACTGTCCTTTAAGGTATTTCCTCCACTAGGATTTCCTTTTAATAAGCTAAAATTGTATTCAAAAGAAAAAAGAAGAAAAGAGCAATAAAACCAAGAGCTGGTTCTTTAGAAAGATGAACAAAATTTACAAATATTGGTTAAACTCACCAAGCAAAAAGAGAGAGGAATCAAATAAATTAACTTAGAAGTGAAAGAGAAAATATTATAACTGATACCACAGAAATACAAATGATCATAAGAGACTACTGCTAACAATGATATGCCTGTGCCAACAAGTTGGACAATCTGGAAGAAATGGATACATTTCTAGATATACAGCATTTGAAAACTGAATCAAGAAGAAATAGAAATCTGAACAGAACCAATTACTAGTAAGAGGTTAAATCACTGATAACAAACTATAGTCCAGGACAAGACAGCTTCACTAGTGAATTCTACCAAACATAAAAATAATACCAATCCTTCTAAAACCCTTCCTTTTAACCTACTGAAGAGAAGGAAACACTTCTAAACTTGTTTTAAAAGGCAGGTATTACCCTGATACCAAAACCCAACTAGGACTCAACAAAAAAAAGAAAATTACAGGCCAAAATCCCCGATAAACATAAAATCATCAAAAATGCAAAAATCTTCAACAAAATATTAGCAAACTAAATTCAACAAAATGTTAAAGAGATCATACACCATCTTTAGGTGAGATTTATTCCAGTTCAAGGATAGTTTAACACCCACAAATCAACTATTGTGATATGCTACGTTAAAAAAATGAAGGATAACAATCATATGATTGTCTCAGTAGATGCAGGAAAAGCACTTGACAAAATTCAACATCAATTTATGATATAAACTCTCAACAAGGTGGGTATAAAGAGAATGTACCTCATCATAATAAATGCTATATATAAGAGAAGCCTTCAAAAACATCACACACAAGAGTGAAAAGCTGAAAGCTTTTCCTTTAAACTCAGTAAGAGCAGAACGATGCCCATTGTCATCACTTTTATTCAACACAGTATTAGAAGTCTTAGCCAGAGTAGTTAAAAAAGAAAAATAAATAAAAGACATTCAAACTGAAAAGAAAAAATTAAATGTCTCTATTTGCAGATGATGTAATATGGTATACAGGAAACCATTAAAACCCCACCAAAAATCTTTTGTAATTAATAAACAAATTCTCCTAAGTGTCAGAGTTCAAAATCAATATACAAAAATCTGCTGTGTTTCAATACACCAATAACAAACTATCAGAAAGAGAAAATTTTAAATAATCCTATTTACAATTGCATAAAAAAACCCTCAAAATAAATTTAACTAAAAAGGTGAAACAGCTGTACATGGAAAACAAAAAATATTGATGAAAAAAATAGAATAAAACACAAATAAATGAAAAGATATTCCATGCTCATGGATTGAAAGAATGATATTGTAAAAATATCCATCTAGGATGGATATTGCAAAATATCCATCTATCCATCCTGCAGGTTACCCAAAGCAACCTACAAATACAATGCAATCTCTATAAAAATTCAATGTCATTTTTTCACAGAAATACAACAAACCATCCTAAAATTTGTATGGAACCAGAAAAGACACCAAATAGCCAAAGAAATCTTGAGAAAGAAGAACAAAGCCTGAGGCATCAAGTTGCTTGATTTCAACTATACTACAAAGCTATTGTAATCAAGACAGTATGGTATTGGCATAAAAACAGACATATAGATCAATGGAACAAAATGGAGTCCAGAAATAGACTGACACAGTCTACGGTTAATTAATTTAAAACAAAGGAGCTAATAATATACAATGGGGAAAAAACAGTCTCTTCAATAAATGTTAGGAAAACTGGACATCCACATGCAAAAGAATAAAACTGGGTTAGTGTCTTATACTATACATGAAAATAAATTCAAAATGAATTAAGGAATTCAATGTAAGACCTGGAGCTATAAGACTTATAGAAGAAAACATAGGCAGTAAGCCCCTTAACATTAGGCTTGGCCATGAAGTTTTGGGGACCTGATACCAAAAGTAAAGTGAACAAAAGAAAAATAAACAAGTGTGACTATATCAAACTAAAAAAAAAATTCTGCCCAACTAAAAAATAACCACCAAATGGAAAGGCAACCTACTCAATGGGAGAAAATGTTTGCAAATCATATATCTGATAAGGGGTTCATATCCAAAAAAAATATGAAGAACTCATAAAATTTAATAATAAAAAATAATCCAATTAAAAAATGGGCAAAGAAACTGAATAGACATTGTTCCAAAGGAGAGAACAGATGGCCTACATATACATAAAAAGATGCTCAATGTTACTAATCATCAGAGAAATGCAAATCAAAACCATAATAAGATATAACCTCATGCTTGTTAGAAAGGCTAGTATCAAAGAGACAATAAATAATAAGTGCTAGTGAAGATATGGAGAAAGGGAACTCTTGTACACTGTTAGTGGAAATATTAATTGGTGTGACCACTATAGAAAATAGTATGGATGTTTTCAAAAACTTAAAAATCAAACTTCCATATAATGTAGCATTTCCACTTCTAGGTATTTATCCGTAGAAAATGAAAAAAATAATTTGAAAAGATATGCACCCGCATGTCCATTGTAGCATTATTTACAATAGCCAAAAAATGGTAAAAATCTATGTGTCCATAGATGGATAAATAGATAAAGAAATTCTAATTATATATACGTGTATACATATGGAATATTCAACCATGGAAAAGAATGATTCATGCCATTTGCAACAACATAGGTGAACATTGAGGTCATTATGCTTAGTAAAATAAGTCAGAGAAAGAAAGACAAATGAAGTATGATATAACTTTTACGTGGAATTTAAGGGGGAAAAAAGTTCATAAATACAGAAAACAGATTGATGGTTGCCAGAGGTGGGAGTTGGGGTTTGACAAAATGAATTAATGGGTCACAAGGTACAAACATCCACTTATACAATAAATAATTCATGGGATATAATGTATACCATGGTGACTATAATAATACAGTATTGCAATAAAACATCAATACAATTATCGAATGCTGCTAAGAAAGTAAATTTTACACGTCCTCATCATAAGGAAACAAATTTTGTAAATGTGTATGGTGATAGATATTACCCAGACATATTGTGGTGACAATTTTACAATATATACAAATACTAAATCATTATGTGTTACACCTGAAACCAATATAATGTATATTTCAATTTTACCTAATTTTTTTAAAAAACTATTTTAATAGCTTCACAACTTCAGGAAAAAATCATGTTTAAATTCATGCTTTATCACATATATTTTAAAACTGTGTATAGTGAAAATAATGTCCAAGTTAAAAAATAAATAAAAGTATAAAGCTTAATTAGATTTTTTAAATTTAAAAGAGGTCATCACATGCTGGATTATGTTTATTTTTAATTAATTTTGCTAACCTTCGGTTTTTGTTTGGAATGTTTAACTTATAAGGCCTGAAAACTAAGTTCGCGAACTTAGCACTGTGCACTTACATTGGCTGCACTGTACAAACAGCTCGGTAAGGTTTCATAACCTTGGTGTATCAGTTTCTCACAGCTGTGTTCATGTTGACGTGTGGCGGTGTCTTGCTGAGTGTCGTTCATTAATGTTGCATGTTTTTGTGTGCCATCTCTAGAATGTCTGAGCTTGAATTAGAGCAATGAACAAACATTAAATTTATTGTTAAACTTGGCAAGAGTAGAAGTGAAATCAGGGACATGTTAATCCAAATTTATGGGGATAATGCCATGAAGAAAACAGCAGTGTACAAATGGATTAAATGTTTTTCTGAGGGGAGAGAATAGGTCACTGATGAAGAGAGGTCAGGGCAGCCAGTGATTAGCAGAACGGACAAAAACATTGCAAAACTTCATCAAATTATGTGTCAAAGTAATTGGCTGAATGTGAGAAGCTAGCAGACCAAGTAAACATTGATAGAGAAACAGGAAAATCTTCACTGAAAATCTTGGCATGAGAAAAGTGTGTGTGAAAATGGTCCCGAAAAAGCTCACCGATGAACAAAAACAAAGGAGAGTCAAAGTTTACCAAGACCTTTTGGAGAGGCAAAACAGAGTTTTGGGCCATGTTATCACTGGTGATGAAACATGGGTGTACCAATAGGACCCTAAAACAAAGCATCAAAGGGCACAGTGGAAGTCAGCCAATTCTCCATGACCAAAATAGTTCTGTCAGTCCAAATCAAAAGTCAAAACGATGTTGCTAACCTTTTTTTGATATCAGAGGTATTATTCATTATGAATTTGTACCAACTCTACAAACTATTTGGAAGTGCTGAAAAGGCTGCGTGAACAAGTTAGACGAAAATGACCTGAACTTTTCGCCAACGATTCATGGTTCTTGCATCACAACAGCTCGCACAGCACTGTTGGTGAGGGAGTTTTTAGCCAGTAAACAAATAACTGTATTGGAACACCCTCCTTACTCACCTGATCTGGCCCCCAATGACTTCTTTCTTTAAACAAAGATAAAGGAAATATTGAAATGAAGACATTTTGATGATATTCAGGACATTAAGGGTCATACGACGACAGCTCTGATGGCCATTCCAGAAAGGGTTCCAAAATTGCTTTGAAGGGTGGACTAGGTGCTGGCATCAGTGCATAGCTTCCCAAGGGGAGTACTTCAAAGGTGACCATAGTGATATTCAGCAATGAGGTATGCAACACTTTTTCTAGGATGAGTTCGCAACCATAATTGTCAGAGCTCATAGTGACTTTAAATGTAATTTATACATAAAGTAAATTTAATATCTCTCATTTGCTATTTATTTGCAATATATCTTAGTAGTTTTTGTTCCTTTATTTTTCATTACTGCTTTCTTTTATGTGTGTATATATTGTTGAAGACTATATACATATATCGTGTTGTTTTTCTCTTATTTTAATTATCTTTTTTATTTTAGTATATGTTTAACTTAATCTCATTCAGATCAATAGCAACTTAATTTCAATAGTATTCAAAATTTATTCCAATATGCCTGTCCCCCCTTCTTCATGCTATTACCTGTCACACGTATTATATCTTTGTAAATTATAAGTCCAATGACACATTTTTACAATCATTGTTGTATGTAACTGTCTTAAAACAGAAGAAAAGAATTACAAACAAAAATGTATTTATACTGTCAATTTAACAGTGTTAATTTCTTCATGTGGATTCTAGTTACTGTCTTATTTTATTCTTAAGGACTCTAGTATTTCCTGTAGTGCAGACCTACTAGTGACAAATTATGTTGTTTTTGTTGTAATTTTTATTTTATCTGGTAATAACTGAATTTCTCTTTCATTTTGGTTTATTATGAGAAATTACCTGTTACCTTTACTAATGGTCCCATGTATGATTCACATCATTTTTCTCTTGCTGCTTTCAAGATTTTTTATTTTTGGCTTTTAAAAGTTTAATCATAATATTGTTTCTCTTTGTATTTATCCTACTTGGTGTTCACTAAACTCCTGGGATGTGTAGGTTAAGGCTTACATCAAATTTGAGGTTTTCATTTCTTCGCTTCTTCATGTATTCTTTCTGCCCTTTCTTTCTCTGCTCTCATAGGGTTCCCATTATGCATATGATGGTAAACTTGATGCGGCCACACAAATTACTTAGAACCTTTTCATTTTATTGATGGATTGTTTTCTTCTTACTTAGACTGAATAATCTCCATTGACTTATTGAGATTGAAATGTTTTGAACTTTTCAAGTTCTCTCATTGTTTCCTCAAAAACTGTAATTTTTAGTTGTTCAATTCCTTTATGGAATTTTTTATTTGTTATTGCACTTTTAAACTACAGAATTTCATTTAATTCTCTTTATGATTTCTATCTCTTAATTAACAGTCTTCATGTCATGAGATATGCCATACATTCTTTTAATCCTTTGACATGACTTTTTTTAGTCCTTTGATCATATATGCAGTTCACAGTGCACAGCTTTTGTCTAGTAAGTCCAACAGCTGAATTTCCTTAGGGAAATTTGCTACTGATAACTTACTTTATTCCATAAGGACCATAATTTCCTGATTCTTTGAATGTCTCATAATTTTGTTTAAAACTGGACAGTTCAAATAATATACTCTGGAAATTAAGGTTCCCATCCCTCCCAAGGGTTTGCTATTGTCACAGTTTGTTATTAAGTCGTCATTGCTCTTTTTTGTGTGTGACCTTTCTAGAGTAATTCATAATTTTTAAAAACTTGTATTTTCGTTAATATTGCCAATAAAGTATCTGCTTGTTTAGAGTAGGGGTGTAATGATTTGACAGATATTTCCTTAAATGGCTTGAATCAATTTCTTCTAACTTTTCCGTGGATTTTTGTGTGTATTTTGTTGTACTCCTTCAGTAGTCTAGCAGTTTATAATTCTTTCTAAGCCTTCACTTCCTTCTTTCACAAGGTCATAAAATCATCCAGGTCTGAGACATTAGGGCATCTTTCCTCATCATGTGCACAGCCCTGCTCAGTAATATGTCCTTTTAGGTTCTCAGGAATATATTAGTTTTTCAACCTCTTATTAATAGCTATGCCTCAGATCTTTATTTAAGTTTCCTTAGTTTCTTATTTGAACAACTGGTATCACCAACTCAGGAATATTAAACAATATTGCTGGTTGTTTTCAATAAATATCTTGCAGTACAGTTTTCCCAGGAAACAAGGTCTGAGTCATGTTAAGTAATGACAAGCATTGTAAATGGGCTTTTCCAGGGAGTTTCCAGATAGATCAAATAATTATGATTTTTCTGGGCATAGAGCTTTTTGAGGTGCTCCAAACCCAGTCTGCACTCTTAAGTGGCTTCTGGGCTGCTGGTTTTCAAAGCTGTCATGTTTTCTAGGCATCTCATTTTCATGGTGATAATGAAGCTCAGGAGCAGGTGATAGGAAGAAATAAGGCAAGTTAAAAAGCCATAAATCTCCTTGTTCTTTCCAAAATTTACCTGTTTGTTTTGTTTTTAATAAATGCTCTGTGATTATTACAAATATTTGGCTAATTTCCAGAGTTCTGAAAAAGTTAGTTCTGATAATTATGAGTGTTTTCTCATTATTTTTCCAGAGAAGTGCCATTTCAGAAAAACTTTTTGTGTCATTCTGGAAGTCCAACCCACAGTTACATCTGATTTCTTAAAATGCCTTAAGATATAATGATTTTCAAAATGTATGCAGTCAATAAATAGCAAATCATTTGCATTGCAATGTTTATATAAATAGATCAGATTCCAACCCTTTTTTTTTGGATCCTTTCATTTTACTCTTTTCACCTACATTATGGGTTCCCAATAATAACAGCCTATATCTCTTTGAGGTTTGGGTTTTTTATTTATTATGTATTTCTATCTCCTGACTTCAATTACAGAGCTTGTTGAATAAAAATAGAAAGTATTTAATTGACAATCTATATTAAACTGTTTACTTTCAAAGTCTTAAGTACTTCTAAAAGCTCGATGCAATATAATCCTGTTTAATAATAATGTCATTCCTTCGAGTTAATTTAAAGAAAATAAGATACGGATATATGTTAATATCATATTTATACCACTTTTCTACTATTAAGTTATTTAGTAAATGGCAACATATTAGCCAATGTCTTGATATATTGAACCACAAATTTGGAGAAGACATGACTACTGCAGTAAAGAAACTTGTCTGGTGCATTATTAGATCTAAGTTAAACAGTTAATCCAGTGCATATGCAAACGACTAATTAATATATGTGCGGCTTCAGAACAATTCTATGGTACTTGTTATCATCATCAAATAATTAATTTTTTAGGTTGAAATTCAGTTCATTTTTCCTATTGTGAAATACTTTCATGGCTATTGTATTGCTTATGTTTTTTAAATTTATTTTTGAATGATAGTTAACATACTGTAATATATTAGTTTCAGGTGTACAACGTAGTGATTAGAAATGTATATACCTTACAAAGTGATCATCCTAAGTAAAATACACATCTGGCGTCATACATAGTTATTACAACAGTATTGACTATGTTTCCTATGCTGTATCTTACATCCCCATGACTATTTTTATAATTGGACATTTACAGTTAATCCCTTTCACCCTTTTTATCCAGCCCCCAATGTCACTCCCATCTAACCACCATCAGTTTGATTATTGTAATTGTTGATATTATTTCTTTATTATGAGAAGATAACACAGTACCTGGTTGCTATACTCTGTATTTTACGTTAATTTACCTCCTTGGAAAATGCTTTTAAGTGCATCTTTGTTCTTAAAATTCTGTTTTTCAAAATGTTTTTACTTACATGAATTAATTACAAAATATAATTACATTTCTTCTGTAGGTAAAAGGTGGCTTTTGGCAAAAAGGAAACAGAATTAAAAATCACACTATGAACTAGTTCCCCTTCACAGGTTACTTTAGAGGCATTTAATATATTTATTTCATCCAAAAAAACATCAATTTAAGTTTTTCCAGAATTTGTAAAGAGAGAATGAAGATTTATAGAGATTAGCTAGAAGGTGGCATTATTGAAAGTCAATATTCAGTTCCTTATTTGAATCCTACTGAACCATAAAAGATGTGGAAAGGTCTTTTATGGCAGCATATAATCTCTGAGATCCTGGAGATTGGGGGAAGGAAAAGGTTTTGGGGACGAAGCCTCCAGTGACCAAGTCTATTTAAAAATGTTGTCAAACTCAGCACCGCTCCACTAAATAGAAAAGCGATCTTTTCCTTCCTTTATTAGTACTGTACAAAACATCTTGGCCTTGGTTTCTAGATCTCAAATCCAATAATTTAGGATTAATATTATGTATACACTCATTTAGGAAATTCATATATATTTTTTTCTTTACCTAGGAAATTTTTAATGTATTAAAAATTTTAATCTTTATGTATTAGTGTCTATATTAACAATACATATAAACCACTTTTTAAAAACTTTAAAACAATAATAAAATGAGCTTTTATTGTAAGTTTTCAAATAACTACAGCATTGCTCATGACTTCAGTTGGGAATCATTCCCTTGTTCTAGGAAAATTCAGAGAAGTTTAATGAGGCTTTAGAAAACAGATGGGAAATATATTCAGCTTTCTGAGTACTGAAGTGAGAATGGGGGTTTCTGTATTCAAAAAAGGGTATAACAGGCTTTTGGATTATGACATTGTTCTTATATAGCTATAAAACAGCAACAACAACAAGAATTAAATTCCCCCCAACTCCCACATAAATCTGCATGTCTTCTCTCTGGATTTCTGAGACTTTTTCACAACAAAAGTTAAATAATACTTTTAATCTTGTAGTACATATGGTAACTCAAGCAATCATGTCCCCTAAACAAACCATATTTTTTTGTTGTTAAATAAGTTCTGGTTATAATTTGCCTTGTAACTGGAAATGTATATACATATTATTAAAATAAGGCATGTTTTATTAAAAATATTTACTTATTATCCCATGTGACAAAATTAGGGTCCACTCTCTAAACCATTTCATCCTTTTTAAAATGATTTTCAAAAGAAGAGAAACATTGTAATAGCTTCCATATTTAACCACTTTTTCTGTACTATATTTCAAATGCTGACTCATTTTTTATTTTATTTTATTTTATAAAGCTTTATTTTATATCTTTGACATGTAAAGTGGTATATATTTAAAATGTATGAATTTATGTTTTTAATATGCATAGATTGTGAAAAGAGCACAACAATCAAATTAATTAACATACTGTCACCTCTAACATAGCTACCATTGTGTGTGTGTGTGTGTGTTTGTGTGTGTGTGTGTAGATTTTATGGTAAAATCTGTCCTCTTTGCAAATTTCAAGTATACTATACAGTGTTGTTAACTATCATCATCACATTATACATTAGATCTTTATTCATTTCTATAAGTGAAATTTGGTGCACTTTGACCAGCATCACCCCATTTCCAACTCCCTCCAGGATCTGGCAACCATCATTTTACTGTCTGCATCTGCATTTGAGTTTGACTATTTTAGATGCCACATATAAGTGAGATCATGTGATATTTCTCTTGCTGTGTCTTGCTTATTTTGCTTAGCATAATGTCCTCCAGCTTCATCCATGTCACAAATGGCAGGGTGTCCTCTTTTCTAAGGTCGAATAATATCACTTTTTTTTATTTACTCACCTGTCAAAGGACATTTAGATTGTTCCCATATATCTTGGCTATTGTAAATAATACTGTAATGAACATGGGAGTGCAGATATCTCTTCAAGATACTGGCTTTATTTCATTTGGAAATATACCCAGAAGTGGGATTGCTGGATAATACTGGTAATTCTGATCATTCTATTTAATATTTTGAGGAATGTTTATACTGTTTTCCATAATAACTGTACCATCATACATTCCCAACAGCACTGTATAAGGGTTCCCTTTTTCTTCATTCTTGTCAACATTGTTACATTTTGTCTTTTTGGTAATAGCCACCCTAATAGGTGTGAGATCACATCTCATTGTAGTTTTGATTTGTGTATCCCTAATGATGCATGCTGTTGAGCACCTTTTCATATATTTGTTAGCCATTTAAATTTCTTCTTTTGAGAAATTGATTAGTCCCTTTGCCCATTTTTTCATCTGAGCTATTTGTATTTTTGGTATTGAGCTGTATGAGTTCCTTATACACAAGGTTGGATAATTAAGTTCATGAACTTGTTGCAATGATGTTGCTAATAACCTTTTTTGATATCAGAGGGATTATTCATTATGAATTTATACCAACTGGACAAATAGTTAACCAAGTTTATTTTATGGAAGTGCTGAAAAGGCTGCATGAAAAAGTTAGACGACCTGAACTTTTCGCCAACAATTCATGGCTCTTGCATCACAACAATGCACCAGCTCACACAACACTGTCTGTTAGGCAGTTTTTAGTCAGTAAACAAATAACTGTTTGGAACACCCTCCCTACTCACCTGACCTAGCCCCCAATGACTTCTTTCTTTACCTGAAGATAAAGGAAATATTGAAAGGAAGATATTTTGATGACATTCAAGACATCAAGGGTAATACAAGAGCTCTGATGGCCATTCTAGAAAAAGAGTTCTAAAATTGCTTTAAAGGGTGGACTAGACACTGGCACCAGTGCATAGCTTCCCAAGGGGAATAATTCGAAGGTAACTGTAGTGATATTCAGCAATGAAGTATGTGGCACTTCTTCTAGGATGAGTTCATGAACTTATTTGTCTGACCTGGTGTGTGGGTGTTAATCTACTATTGTATATATGTTTTACAAACCATTTTTTTTCCCATTCCATGGATTGTCTGTTAATTTTTTTGACTTTTTTGTTTTTACTTTTGTTTTTATTTATTTGTGAAGAAGATTTTTGGTTTATGTAGTCTCACTTCCCACTTGTCCATTTTGGCTTTTGTTGCTTATGCTTTTTGTGTCATATTCAAAAAAATATTGCTAAGATCAATGTCAAGAAAGATTTTTTCCTGTTTCCTTCTAGCAGTTTTATGGTATGAGTTCTTACGTTTAAGTCTTTAATACATTTTAAGTTCATTTTTATGTATGGTGTGAGATAGCCATTCAATTTCATTCTTTTCCGTGTAGATATCAAGTTTTCCCTGCACAAAATTTTGAAAAGATTGCGTTTTCATTGTATGTTCTTGGAACACTTGTCAATAATCAGTTAATCATAAATGTACGGGTTTATTTCTGAAATCTCTATTCTATTCCATTGGTCTATATGCCTCTTTTATGCCAGTACTGTACTGTTTTAATTACTATAGCTTTGTAATATAATTTGAAGTTTTAGGAAGTGTGATGTCTCCAGGCTTGTTCTTCTTGCTCAACATTGCTTTGGCTTTGGGGTCTTTTGTAGTTCCATATGAATTAATTATTATTTTACTTCTGTGAAGATATCATTGTAATTTTTATAGGTATTAAATCTGTAGATTGCTTTGGGTAATATGGTATTTTAACAACATTAATTTTTCTATTTCATCAACACAGATGTCTTTCCATTTATATGTGTCTTTTAAAATTTTCATTAATGTTTTATAAATTTCATTATACAAGTTTTTTACCTAAGTTAAATAATAAATAATGTATTTTTTTTGTTGCTATTGTAAATTCGATTTTCTTAATTTCTTCAGATAGCTGGTTGTTAGTGTATACCACCAACTTTTATTAGATCTTTTTATTTTCTCTGTTATCCATTGTATGTTTCTCTACTTAAACAGAATGTTTTATTTTTCTTCAGAAATATATGTAAAATATAATATTAAAACCCTCTAAAACTAGCCCAGACTTGATAACTACATTTTAAATACTCAAATATTTTACTCATAATTTATCTGGTGAAAGCTTTACATTTATATGGTCATTAATATTCCTAGGCTGTGAAAAACTAAATAAAAAATTTTCAATAACATTACCAAAATCAGCAATAAGCAAAGTAAAACATATGGGCATCACATAAACTACTTAGTAAAATCTTGAAATACCAGGAGAAACTATCTTAATATAAACATTTTTATATCTTAATTATAAATTATATAAATTATAACTATCTTAATTATAATCATTTTATAAACATTTAATATAAACATAATTCATAGGCCACCTATTTGATTATCTATATAAAATGGGATCAAAGTGTGAAATACAAATTTTATTTTGATAAATAAATACTATTTAATATTCTAAGGATGAAAAATGTTCTGTTGAATGATAACTAATGGAGTGAGAGATGTGGAGAAAAACAAATTCTTGTATGCAGGCAAGGGCCTTCACCTGAACAAACTGGTTATTACAATCTCTCCCTAAATAAAAACTATTGCAACTCATAATTCAACCACAATTTAAATTTATTTTTTATTTAAAATTGAGGATAAAAAATATAAATATAAATGTTAAATTACTTTAAACCATATAAATTCCTCCAGTACTTTTTAATCATGTGGAATCTATTATTTTATTGTGTCATATTTGCAATGAAGATAAAGTGGAACCCAGGAATACATTGTAGAAACCTTTTTATTCTACAAAAAAATAAATCTATATAACTAGGTCCTTGTATATGAAGAATTCTTGCTATCATACTATTGAGCTATAATAACAAGATTTATGACCATAATAACTTTAATTATCAAATTTTGCTTTATTTCTGTTACTATTTCATTGGGGATGCGAAAGGTGAAGAACTAATAATCTGACTTACTATGACAATTATTTTTCTTTTAGAAGTGACATTAATAGCAAGTTGTTTAAAAATAAATATAATTTACTTTGAGACAATATAAGCAGATGTATGTTTCTCTATTCCTCCCACTAAAAATAATCAAAAGCTGTGGATATGATATGTAAAATAAACCAGAGGACACTCTGAAAAGAGGTGAGAAGAAGGCAGATAGGCTAGGGATCTAGAGACCTCAGGATCTGAGGAACAATATCATAGTTAGTTCTAGGTTTTTTTTGTTTGTTTATTTGTTTGTTTTCAGCATACTGGGGGTGCCAAAAAATGCATACAGGTGGACACTTTGGTCAGTGTTACTCCAAGCAGTAGTTTGCTGTAATGGGAAATGTCTGGATGCTGACGGTAACCACTTTGAGCACCTCTTGTAATTGCAGAAGTCAAACATGACTTGTATTCATCTTTTGTTATCGGTATATATTGAGTATTATAATTTTAATAGTTTTTTTTTCTTTCTTTCTTTCTTAAAATGTGTATACTTTTTGTGGCACCCTCTGTATATCCCAAACAAGATAGTGGAGAGTCTGGCAACCCAGAAATACCAATGAGTGCAAACAAATAAAAATAAAAATAAAAAAATCCCAGGAGACATCTACTGTATCTAACCATATGACCTGAAAAGGGGCAGTATAGCCTGGCAGAAAGCTTACACACATTAATTGCTCTACTTTAGCCAAATGTTACAGTAAAATTGTGACCCTGCTCCTGCTCCCACCAGCAAAGGTGGAGTGAAAAGCCTACACTTCTACTCTTACCAAGCTCTAATAAAGTCATATCCTGGACCACAAAGATAATGTCACCTAATTTAAAAAAGAAAAAAGTGAAATCATACAGAATATGTTCTCTGAGCAACCAGGTCAGACTAGAAATTAATTCGAGAAAGATAATAGAAAAGTCCCCAAATACTTGGAAAATAACATCACACTTTTCAAAAAGTCCATCTGTCAAAGAGGAAGCCTTAAGGAAATTAAAAACACATTGAATTGAGTGAAAAGAGAAATACAATATATCAAAATTTGTGGAATGCAGTAAATGTAATGCTAATAAGAAAACTACAGAATTAAATGCTTTATCAGAAACAAGGAAATTTCAAATAAACAATCTTAAAATCCCATCTTGGGAAGTTAGAAAAAGAAGAGCATTGTAAAACCAAAGCAATCAAAAAGAAGCCACTAATGAAGATAATAGAAGAATTCATTAAATTAATAACTGATTTCAGTAGAGAAAATCATGAGAAAATAATTCTAGGTCTTTGAGAATTCTTTAGCAAGATTAACAGAAAAATAGAAGGCACCAATTTAATTACTAATATGAAAAAGGAAACAGATATAATTACAGAATCTGCAGACTTCACAGTGGCAATAAGGGAATGCTATGAAAAAGTCTACACACATAAATTTGACGACTTAGATAAAATTGACCAAGATCTTGAAAATCAATTACCACAAGCAAAAATTACCACAAGTTATCTGATAAGAATGGGTAATTTGAATATTTATGGTTTCAGTAAATTGAATTCATAATTTTAAAATATGCCAACAACGAAATCCTCTGCTCAGATGGTTCCACTAGAGAGAATTAATAACAACTGTACATAATATTTTCCAGAAACTAAAAGTGGAGAGAAGAACATTTCCAACTTATCTTATAAATCTACTGTTATCCTGATACCAAAACCAGACAAAGATAGTGCGGAAAAGAAAAAAGAAAAAAGAATAAACACCAAAACAAACAAACAAACAAAACCCTACAGATCAATATCTCTCATGGATGTAAAAGCAAATATACTTAACAGATTTTTCACAAATATAATTCAACAATATATATAAAGAATTACACATATTTATCAAGTAGGCTTTATCCCAGGAATGTAATATTGGTTCAATATTTGAAAATCAATTAATACATCCCACTATAATGACAACCTAAACAAGAAAACTTACATGGTCATATTAGTTGATACACAATCATAGTGAAAACTTTCAACAAATTGAAATAAAAATAGAACTCAACCTGAGAAAAAATTCTTTAAAGTACTAAAGTTAATAACATACTTAATGATGAAAGATTAAATGCTTTCTGCTAAAATAAGGAATTAATGGAGAATGTCCACAAAGGTATTCAATATAGTATTAAATTTGTAGCCATGACAATAGGCAAGAAAATAAAAGTAATATGAACAGATTTTACAAAGAAAATATATCTTTCCTTATTTGCATGCCTTTATGATTTATGTAGATAAACACAATAAATCTTAAAAACAAAAACACCTAGGACTAATAAGTATATTTATACAGATTTCAGAACGCAATATAAATATAAAAATTATACTTCTACATAATAACATTACTATTTGGAAAACAAAATTTAAAAAGAAATACCATTTACCTTCCCTCAAAAAGATAAAAAAAAATTATTTACCTAAATGCAAACTAACAAAGCATGCATAAGGTTTGTATGATAAAAACTACATAATGCATAAGAAATAAATCAAAAAGGTTTAAAGAAATAGAGAACTATTCTGTTTTCGTTGCTTCAAGACATATACATAGTAAAGTCGTCGCTTCTCCTCACATTGATATGATTTATGCCATTCCTATCAAAGTGCCAACAAGATAATTCAAGACATGATAATTCTAAAATGTCTATAAAATAAGGAACTACAATGGCTAAAGTGATTACAAAAAATAAGAGTAAAGTATGAATCATGCTATTTAATTTGAAATATTATTATATATATAATGTATTCATAAACACACACACACTTGTGTTTTGGTATCCTGTCTGTGAAACCATTGCCTAATTCAAAATAACAAAGATATAATAGCATATTTTCTTTTGCAATTTTATATATTTTTAATATTAGTTTCAGGCATGAAAAATATAATGATTAGACATTTAGATCTCTCACAATGTGATACTCCCCCAAAGTCTATTACCCCTCTGACATCATATATAGCTGTTATAATACCATTGGCAAAATCTTACCATTTGCAAAACCAAGGATAGACCTAGAGAATATTATGCTAAGCGAAATAAGTAAGACTGACAAAGATAAATACCACATGATCTCACTTATATGTAGAATCTAAAGAACAGAATAAACGAGCAAACAAAATAGAAATAGACTCCGAGACACAGAGAAAAAAACTAATGTGTTTTGGAGTATAGGGGAGAATGTGAAGGGATTAGAAAGTAAAAATTGGTAGTCACAAAACAAACACAGGGACATACAGTGAAATACAGTATGGGGGATATAATCAATAATGTTGGAAAGATTATGTAGGGTGCCAGACGGATAGTGGACTTATCAGGGGATCATGTCATAGATTGTGTAGATGTCTGACCACTGTGCTGTACACCTGAAGCTGAAGTAGAATGATGTTGAATGTCAACTATAATTATATATATATATATATATATATATATATATATATATGTATATGTATATGCATATGTATATATGTATATGTATATATAAGTTAAATATTATATATATATGTATATGTATATGTATATGCATATGTATATATATGTATATGTATATATAAGTTAAATATTATATATATGAAATTACATATATATATATATATAGTCACAGGGTGTAAAATAACATGCATATTTTCTTGTAAGAGTTTTTTAATTTTAGTTCTTATATTTAGTCCTAAGATTGATTTTGTGTTAATTTTCTTATGGTTTAATGTAAGGTTTCAAAATCATTCTTTTGCATGAGGATACCCAGTTGTAGCAACATTTATTGAAAATATTATTTTTTCTTCAGTGAATTGCCCTGGCAACCTTGTCCAAAATTAACTAACTGTAAATGGGAGGGTTTGGTTTTGGCCTGTCAATTCTATTTTATTGATCTATATCTACCCTTATACTAGAGTAATCAATACACTGTCTGATTACCATAGCTTTGTAATAAGTATTGAAATTAAGAATTCTCCAACTTCATTCATTGTCAACTATTTTGGTTACTCTAGATTTCTTGCACTTTCATAAAATTTTAGAATTAGCTTATCAATTTCCATGATAAAAACAGCTGTCATTTTGAAAACGTTAGTATTGAATCTATTGTTTAATATAGAGAGAAACTGCCTTTTTCACAATATTGTCTTCTGATTAATGAATATAGACTGTCATTTCTTTTATGCAAATATTCTTAATTTTTTTTATAACAATGTTATGTTGGTTTCAGTATAAAAGTTTTGTACTTATTTTGTTGGAAAATGTTTTTTATTTTATTCGTTTAGATGTTAATGTAAGTAAAATTGCTTTCTTAATTTTGGGGCAGAATTTTTTATTACTAGTATATATAAATGCAACTGACATTTTTATGTTGCTACATTGCTGAAATCATTTATTAATTAAAATAGTATTTTAGAGAGTTCCTTATATTTTTAAATATACAAATCATAGCATGTGTGAATCAAGATAGATTTTATTTCCTAATTGTCCTGGTTAGAAAATCCAGTACAATGTTGAATAAGAGTGGTGAGAACAGACAATCTTGGCTTGTTCTGACTTTATCAGAAAAACATTCAGTCTTCTTACTATTAAGTATGATGCTAACTGTGGGTTGTTCACAGATACCTTTTATCAGATTAAGAAATGTCCCTTCTATTCCTAGATTGAGTATTTTTATAATGAAAGGGTGTTGGGTTTGTCAAAGCTATTTCGGTCTCTATTGAAATGATATATATTTAAAAACTTTTAGTATGGTCTATTGCATTGATTGATTTGGGGTTGTTAAACCAATCATGAATTCTTGTAATAAATCTCATTTGGTCATGTTCTATGTATTTTTAACTGAGGTCACATTAGTTAAAATGTCATATAAGTTTCATATCTACAATACTATATGAGGTCTGACAATTAAGTTTGCGAGTTCATCCTAGAAAAAGTTCTACATACCTCATTGCTGAATATCACTATGGTCACCTTCGAAGTACTCCCCTTGTGAAGCTATGCACTGATGCCAGCACCTAGTCCACCCTTCAAAGCAATTTTGGAAATGTTTTTCTGGAATTGCCATCAGAGCTGTCGTAGTATTACCCTTGATGTCCTGAATGTCATCAAAATATCTTCCTTTCTATATTTCATTTATCTTTGGGTAAAGAAAGAAGTCATTGGGGGACCAGATCAGGTGAGTACGGAGGGTATGTCAATACAGTTATTTGTTCACCAACAGTGCTGTGTGAGCTGGTGTATTGTCGTGATGCAAGAGCCATGAATTGGCACAAAGTTCAGGTTGTCTAACTTTTTCACGCAGCCTTTTCAGCACTTCCAAATAGTAAACTTGGTTAACTGTTTGTCCCGTTGGTACAAATTTATAATGAATAATCTCTCTGATATCAAAAAAGGTTAGCAACATTGTTCAGACAAGTTCGCAAACATAATTGTAACACCTCGTATACACTATAGCATGTTCACCACCAAGTCTAGATTCCATCTGTCACCGTGCAATTTGACCTGCTTTACTTTCACTCTGCCCCCTATTCCCTTCCCCTCTGGTAACCACCAATATGTTGTCTTTATCTGTGAGTTTACTTTTATTTTGTTTTGTTTCTTTTTTGTTTTATAATCCACGTATGGGTGAAATCATGTGGAATTTATCCTTTTCTGTCTGACTTATTTCACTTAGCATAATAACCTCAAAGTCCATCCATGTTGCAAATGGCAATATTTCATATCTTTTATGGCTGAGTGTATTACATTGTGTGTTATATAGACCACATCCATCATTACCAATTCATCCATCGATGGGCACATAAGTTATTTCCATACTTTGACTACTATAAATAATGCTGCAATAAACCTAGGGGTGCATATATCCTTTCAAATTAATATTTTCTTCACTAGTGAAGTCACTTTTTTATGGAAATGCTTAAAGTATTAATTCAGTATCTACTTTTTTTTTTTTTTAAAGATTTTATTGGGGAAGGGGAACAGGACTTTATTGGGGAACAGTGTGTACTTCCAGGCCTTTTTTCCAAGTCAACTTGTTGTCCTTTCAATCTTAGTTGTGGAGGGTGCCGTTCAGCTTCAAGTTGTTGTCCTTTCAGTCTTAGTTGTGGAGGGCACAGCTCAGCTCCAGGTCCAGTTGCCGTTTCTAGTTGCAGGGGGGACAGCCCACCATCCCTTGAGGGAGTCGAACCGGCAACCTTGTGGTTGAGAGGACGCACTTCAACCAACTGAGCCATCCGGGAGCTCAGCGGCAGCTCAGCTCAAGGTACCATGTTCAATCTTAGTTGCAGGGGGTGCTGCCCACCATCCCTTGTGGCATGAATTATAGTGCTGTTGGCTGGGATAACTTATAATGTATGTATGTGGGACTCGAGGAATTGAACTGGCAACCTTGTGGTTGAGAGCCCACTGGCCCATGTGGGAATCGAACCGGCAGCCTTCAGAGTTAGGAGCATGGAGCTCTAATCACCTGAGCCACTGGGCTGGCCCCCAGTATCTACTTTTAAGAGGTATAATAAAAAATTTCTTGTCTGGTCATTTTTGGTCGTTTGTGTTTTTATATAAATTTCATCCTTTCATCTAAGTAATCTAATTTGTACATAAAGTTGTTCACTGTATTCTTTTTTTTTCTTAACTGTTAGATCAGTAATGATGTCTTCTCTCTCCTCAATTATTTTAGCAATCTGAGTCATTTTTTTAAAAATCAGACTTGCTAAGGGATTTTCAATTCTGTTGACCTTTTGAAGAACCAACTTTTGATTTTGTTGACATTCTGTATTGTTTTTTCCTTCTATTTCATATTTCTCTGCTCTAATCTTTTTTTTTTTCTTACTTGGAAATCTGTTAAAATATTGATTTGTGATCATTTTTTCTTTTTTATGCACACATTTATATGTATAAGTCTTCCTCAATCACTGCTCTCTATGCATTTCATAAATTATCATGTTTGTTTTTATTTTATCTCAAAATATTTTCTAATTTCTCTTATAATTTTACCTTTGACCCACTAACAATATAGAGGGTTTTTTTTCCCTCCTCATTATTTGCAAATTCCAAGATTCTATATTTGCAAATTTATCTACTTGCAAAATATTTGTATTCCAAAATAAATAGTTGTGGTGCTTTCCAGGTCATTCATGAATATATGCAGAGCAGTAAAATATTTTAGTCACCCAACATGCTCTCTCCCAACAGACGTCAAACAAGGTGGTACTCTGATTTCTTGTTTCTGCTCTCAAACAGTAAAGTGTGTACAAAAAATGTGCCCTTGTTGCAGCTTCTTTAGTGTTAAGTTTTTAACATTTTTGTATTTGTCATTTTCTGTTTAAAATGTCCCCCAAAGATAGTGCTGAGGTGTTTTTTAGTGTTCCTAAGTACAAGAAAATTGTGATGTGTTTGCAGAGAAAATACATGTGTTAGATGAGCTTTGTTTGGGCATGAATTATAGTGCTGTTGGCTGGGATTTCAGTGTTAATTAATTAGCAATAATATTAAATAAGCTGTCTTTACACAAAAACACAAATAAAACAAAGTTATGTATTAATTAGTTGATGAACGTGCTATAACCAGAGACTTGCAGTATGTAACCCTGTATTTCCCCTAAGAACAAAGTTTCCATATTTGCTGACTTAGTGTTTATGGCTTTATAGAACTTATCACAAGTAACAAGAATCAACTGTAATCATGAATTTCCCAAATTCTATTCTTTTATTTCAATTAAATCTATTTGATAGAGAATACGTTTTGTATGGTTTCAATCATTTTGAATTTGTTGGGACTTTTGCATGAGATAGCATGTGATTTATCCTGAAGAGTGGTCTATGAAATGTTGAGGAAAATGTATATATTCTGCTGTTGTTAGGTGGAGGGTCCCATAGATGTCTGTACAAACTAGCTGTTTTCTTCTGTTTTTCAGGTCTTTACTCATTCATCTTCACCCCAGTTGTTGTATCGATAATTGTAAAAGGGGTATTGATGTTTCCAACTATTATTGTTGAATTGTCTATATCTCTTTTCAGTTCTGTGTGTTTTTGTTTCATGTATTTGAAGTAATATTATTGGGTACCTGTATATTTATAATTGGTATGTTTTTCTCACAGATTCACCCTTTTATCCCTTTAAAATGTTATTTTTTCTCAAGTAACAATGATTGTTTTAAAGTTTATTTTATCTGAATAGAGTTCCCATCAAGATGGCAAAGTAGATAAACTCTGTGCTCACCTCCTGTGACCAGATCAAAATTACAACTAAATTATAGAATAAATCAACCTGTGGAACAACCTGAAAACTAGCTGAACAGAAGTCCTATAACTAAGGATATAAAGAAGAAGCCACATCTAGATTGGTAGGAGGGGCTGATGTGAGATGGGCTGGTCCCATATCCATACTTGGTAGTTTAGAATTGGGAGTCATATCTCAGCTGCAAAAGGTCCCCACCTGAGGAGCAAAAGGTCCCAGCCTTACATCAGGCTGCCCAGCTCTGTCCACAACTTCTGACTGTAAAAATAAGCAGTGATTCCATCCATCTGGGTGAGACAGGCAGATGCTGGAAACCTAGGTGCTCCCTTAAAGGTCCCGTGCACAGACTCACTCACTTGCAAGCACTCACCCTGTACTCCAGCAGAGGGATGGCAGCTTGGGAGGTGCCAGAGATATATAGGAAGAGACTGAGGTGTGTGGCTTCAGAGCAAGAGCTAGAGAGAAAGCCACCATTATTCCTATGTTGAGCCCTCCTCCCACACAGCTGGCAGGTGGGCACCATATTTAATGTGTTGAGCCCTACCCCCACACAGCCAAATCTGAATCTGTATTGTCCTGGTGAACACCACTCACTTCACCCTGATGACACTATGAAACAAACCCTGCCTCATGCAATCCCCATACCACCAGAAGCTTTTATGGCAGCAGACAGCTGGCCTTGGCCCACTGCCTTTTTAAAAAACTCTCAGAGGTCCACAAACCCTATTGGTAACAGCTGACCTCATTGCATCCTGTGCCTTTTCATGACTAGCCTCAGGCTAAGCATTGGTGCCAAATGTGAACCTGCATTATCTTGGTGAACACAACCTGTACAACCTTAATGACTCCTTGAGACCCTGCCTCACTGAACAGGTATACTACCCAAAGCTCTTTCAGTATCTGAGCCTTGCAGTCAGCTGGCAGGCAGTGGTAGGTTTTGGAGTACCCTGTAACTTATGGTGAGCTGCCCCAGGACCTATTCAGTGGCCCTCATTTCCCAGCATGGCCTGTGCCATGTGCTTCCAGTTTGAACACGAGAGGCTACCAACCATGGATCCCTTTATAGCCCTGGGCCAGTCATAGGCAACTACTGAACTGGACTACATAGGAATCTTTCCCAAGAGGTCCCAGAACCAACACAGGCTGTGGTTGATTTCAGTCACAACAGAACATCACCCAATTAGCTCACAAGCAGCACATCCAAAAGGTGGTCTTGGTAGGCACCAGAGCCTTCTGGGGAAAATCCTGCTCCATGGGGCCAGCCACAACACAGCAGCTTATAAGCTATAGTCATGGTAAATCCTCATATCCAGTCTGCTTGAGGGTCAATCACACCCATTGATGTGCCAACAGCAGTGAAAGCTCAACTACAACAGGAGTGTACATACAACCCTTACAAAGGACAATCCTGGAGCACCCAGGTCAAGTGATAAGGGACAATGTGCCACTGGGTCCTACAGGACACCCATTATATAAGACTACCCTGCCAAGACTGGGAGATGTAGGAGATCTACATACTACATAGAAACAAACACAGAGAAGTAACTACAATGAAGAGATAAACAAACATGTCTCAAATGAGAGAACAAAGGAAAACTATAAGAAAAGAAATACATGAAATAGAGGCAATCACTCTATCAGATACAGAGTTCAAAACACTGATAATAAGGATGTTCAAGGAACTTTGTGAGAACTTCAGCAAAAGATAGTAAACATTAAGAAAGGACATAGAAACTATAATAAAGAACCAGGTAGAAATAAAGAATGAAAGGACTGAAATGAAAAATAAACTAGAAGGAATCAACAGCATATTAGATGAAGCAGAGGATCAAATCAGCAATTTGGAAGACAAGGCAGCAGAAAACACACAACCAAAACAACAAAAAGAAAAGAAGAATTGAAAAAAAAAAAAAAAAAAAAAGAGGACAACATCAAGCATAACAACATTCACATTATAGGGGTGCCAGAAGGAAAAGAGAGAGAGTAAGTGGTTGGGAACTTATCTGAAGAAATAATGACTGAAAACGTCCTTAACCTGTCAAAGGAAACAGACATGCAAGTCTAGGAAGTACAGAGTCCCAAACAAGATGAACCCAAACAAGCCAACACCAAGAAATATCATAAATGCCAAGGATTAAAGACAAAGACAGAATCTTTAAAACAGCAGAGAAAGGCAGTTAGTTAACTAGAAGGGAGTGTCGTGTCCATAAACCTGTCAGCTGATTTGTCAACTAAAACTTTGCAGGTCATATGGATTGGCACAAAATATTCAAAGTGATGAAAAACTAGGAACTACAGCCAAGACTATTCTATCCAGTAAAATTGAAGGAGAGATAAAAGCTTCCCAGACAAGAAAAAGCTAAAGAGTTCATCACCATCACACCAGTATTATATGAAATGTTAAAAGGACTTCTTTAAGGAGAAGGGAGAAAAATAAAAAATAAAAATAAAAGTAATGAAATAGCAATAATTATGTACCTATCAATAATCACTTTAAATGTAAATGGATTAAATGTTCCAATCAAAAGATGTAAGATAGATGAGTGAATAAGAAAAGAAGACCCACACATATGCTGTCTATAAAATACCCACTTCAAATCAAAAGACACACAGAATGAAAGAAAAGGGATAGAAAAGGATATTTCAAGAATATGGAAAGGAAAAAAAAACTGGGGTAGCAATACTTACATTAGGGAAAAAACAGACTTTAAAACAAAGGCTATAAGAGACAAAATAGGACATTTCATAATGATAAAGGGATCAAACCAACAAAAAAATGTAACCCTTGTAAACACTTATGCACTCAACATAGTTATTTATGCACTCAACCTAAATGTATAAAACAAATACTGACAGGCATAAAGGACTTTAACACCCAACTGAAACATTGTCAAATATTACAGAAAGAAAATCAACAAGGAGTGGCCTTAAATAACACAGATGGATTTAATTGATATTTCTATCCCAAAGCAGCAGAAGATACATTCTTTTCAGGGGCACATGGAACATTTCTGAGATATAGTACATTCTTGGCCACGAACAAGTTTCTATAAATTTACGAAGATTGAAATCATACCAATCATCTTCTCTGACCACAATGGTCTGACTCCAAATCAATTACAAGAAAACAAAGAATGGAAAAACACACAAATACATGGAGGCTAAATAATATGGTACTAAACAATAATGTTAACAATAAGATCAAGAAAGAAGTCAAAAGATATTCTGAGACAAATGAAATGAAAACAAAATGGTCCAATATCTATGGGACATAGCAAAAGTCATCTTAAGAGGGAAATACATAGCAATAGAGGCGTACATCAAAAACAAGAAAAATCTCAAATAAACAATCTACCTTTACACTTAAAGCAAGTAGAAAAAGAACCACAAACAAAGCCCAAAGTGAATAGAAGGAAGGAAATAATAAATACTAAGGTGGAAATAAATAAAATAGAGTCTAAAGAAACAATACAAATGATCAGTGAAACAAAGAGCTGCTTCTTTGAAATGATAACCAAAATTGATGAACCTTGAACCAGATGCATCAAGAAAAAAAGAGAGAGGAACCAAATAATTGAAATTAGAAATGAAATAGGAGAAATGACAACTGACACCACAGAAATACAAAAGGTTATAAGCAAATACAATGAACAATTATATGTGAACAAAATAGACAATCTAGAAGAAATGGATAGATTCCTAAAAACATACAGTCTTCCAAGACTGAATCAAGAAGAAACAAAAAATATGAACTGTCCGATTACTACTAATAAAATCGAATTAGTAATAGAAAAAACTCCCAAGAAACAAAAGTCCTGGATCAGATGGCTTCACAGGTGAATTTAACCTAACATTCAAAGAAGAATTAAAACCTATTCTTCTCAAACAATTCCAAAAAAATTTAAGAGGAGGGAAGTCTCCCAAGCTCATTCTACAAGGCCACCATTATCCTGATTTCACAACCAAGCAAAGACATTACAAACAAGAAAATTACAGGCCAATATCCCTGGTGAACATAGATGTAAAAATCCTCCACAAAATATTACCAAACCAAATTCAACAATACATAAAAATTATCATACGCCATGATCAAGTGGGATGTATTCTTGGCTTAATGTTTGGCTTAATATCTGCAAATTAATTATTGTGATATACCACATACAAAAGAAAGATAAAAATCATATGATTTTTATCAATAGGTGCAGAGAAAGCATTTGACAAAATCCAGCATCCATTTATGATAAAAATTCTCAGCAAAGTAGGAGTAGAGGAAATATACCTCAACGTAATAAAGGCTATATATGACAAACCCACAGTTAATATACTTAATGGGAAAAAGCTAAAAGTGTTTTCCTTAAAATAAGGAACAAGACAAGGATGTTCAGTTTCATGACTTCTAGTCAACATACTATTGAAGACCTATCCACAGCAAACAGACAAAAAAAAAAAGAAAGGAAGAAAAATAAAAAGAAAAGAAAGGTATCCAGATTGGAAAGGGAGAAGTAAAACTATCATTATTTGCAAAATACATGATGATATAGAGAGAATATTAAAGATTCATTAAAAAAACTGTTAGAATTGATAATTGAATTCAATAAAGTAGAAGGATACAAAATTAATATTCAGAAATTGGTTTCACTTTACTATACCAATAACAAACTATCAGAAAGGGAAATAAAAAAACAGTCCCATTTACAATTGCATCAAGAAAATATAAAATACCTAGAAATTAATCTAAACCAGGAGATAAAAGGCTTGTACTCAGAAAATTATAAGACATTGAAGAAAAAAACTGAAGGAGATACAAATAAATAGAAGCATATACCAGTCTCATGGTAGGAAGAATTAACATTGTTAAAGTTCCATACTATCCAAAGCAATCTATAGATTCAATGCAATCTGTATCAAAATGCCAGTGACAACTTTAACAAACTAGAACAAATAATCCTAAAATGTATGTGGAACAGCAAAACCCAAATAGCCACAGCAATCTTGAAAAAGAACAGCCAAGTCAGAGGTACCACTCTACCTGATATCAAATTATATTACAAGGCCATTGTAAGCAAAACGGCATGGGACTAGCATAAAAACAGACACATAGATGAATGGAACAGAATGAAGAGCCCAACAATAAGCCCAGGCTTATATAGACAATTAATCTATGACAATGGAGGCAAGAATACACAGTGGGTAAAGACAGTCCATTCAATAAATGGTGCTGGGAAAACTGAATCAATACAGGCAAAAAGATGAAACTAGAACACCTCTTTATACCACATATAAAAATAAACTCAAAATAGATTAAAGACTTAAATGTAAGACTCAAAATTATAAAACTCTGAGAAAACATAGACAGAAAACTCTCTTATATTACTTTCAGTAATATTTTTTCTGATATAGTTCTTCACTCAAGGGAAACAAAAGAAAAAAGAAACAAATGGGACTCTCAAACTAAAAAGGTTTTGCACTGCAAAGGAAACCATCAACAAAATGAAAAGAGAACATACTTAATGGGAGGAGATATTTGCCAATGATACATTTGATAAGTGGTCAATATCCAAAATTTATAAAGAACTCATACAACTTAACACCAAAATAATAATAACAATAATAATAATAAGCTAAAATAGAGCAATCCAACTAAAAAATAGGCAGAATACTTGAATAGACATTTTTCCAAGGAGGACATACGCATGGCTAATAGACATATGAAAAGATGCTCAATGTCACTGTTCATCAGAGAAGTGTAAATTAAAACCGCCATGAGATATCACCTTACACCTATCAGAATGGCTATCAATAAATTAATAAATAACTGTTGGTGACAATACAGAGAAAAGGGAACCCTCATGCACTGTTGGTGAGAATGTAAATTTGTGCAGCCCCTGTGGAAAATGATTAGGCGTTTTCTCAAAAAATTGAAAATAGAGCTACCTTATGACCCAGCAATTCCACCTCTGGGTATTTATCCGAAGAAATCCCAAACACTAATTTGAAAAGATATGCATACCTCTATGTTCACTGGAGTACTACTTACAATAACCAAGATACAGAAGCAACCTAAGTGCCCATCAATAGATGAATAGATAAAGAACATATGGTACATATGTTCAACTGAATACTACTCAACCATAGAACAAAATGAAATCTTACCATTAGCAGCAACCTGGATGGACCTATTGGGTATTATGCTAAGTGAAATAAGTCAAACAAAGAAATCCAAATACCATGATTTCATTTATATATAAAATCTAAAAAACAAAATAAATGAAGAAACAAAACAGAAATAGACTAATAAATACAGAAAATAAACTGATGGTTACCAAATGGGAGGGGCATTCAGGAATTGGATGAAAAAAGTGAAGGGATTAGAAACTAGTATAAAATAATATTGAATGCACAATTTTGTCATACTTGAAACCTATGTAACTTTACTAACCATTGTCACCTCATTAAACACTAATTCAAAGTGAGACTCTGCTTAATACAGGAAAAGAATAAGGGAGAAATCTGAATGGTGGCAGCTTCCAAAACAGGAAGCAAAGAGATTTTGTTTACTTGAATAAAGGAACTGAAACAAAAAAACAAACAAACAAACAAAACCAAAAAACAAAAAAGCATTGAACATGAATTATAATTGGGAAAAACAATAAATTAAAAAATAAAATCCATTTTGTCTGATGTTATTGTAGCCATTTAAGTTTCATTTGATTTACTGCTTCTTCGTTGGTATATCATTTTCTATCCTGTGACTTTCAATGTATTTATTTTTCTGAATCTTAATCATGCCTTTTATAAACCACATATAGTTGAACATTTTAATGCATTCTGCCAATCTCTGCCTTAAACTGGGACATTTAAGCTCTCTGCATCTAATGCAATTACTGTACATGGAGAATATTTTTCTGTCATTTTTCTCATTGTTTACCATGTTTATTGGATTTTTTCCTCACTATTTGTTGAGTCCTGCTTTCTTTTCTGTTAGAGATTATCTAATGCAGATTTTTAATTCTCTTTTCTTCTTTATTTTATAATTTTATTTTTGCTGTTGTTACTAAGAGGATTACAATAACTTAAATCAATCTATTTCTTATTAATAACAACTAAATTAAATTATTTAGATGAGACTTTGCTTCAGTATGCCCCTGCTCACTATTTTTGTCATACAAAGTATACCTTTTTTACATTTTAAGTACATCAATACAGTTTTCTGAGGTTCTGTTCATTTTTTATTACTTTATTTTCTCCTGCTCAGAGTAGATCATCTTTATTGGCCTATACTCAAGATTGTTGATTCTTTCTTCTGCCAATTCCAATCTTGTTTAGCCCCTCTAGTAAGTGTTTAATTTCAATAAATGAGTATTTCAACTATATATTGTCTATTTTTATATATAATCTCTGTTTTTTTATTGGTATTTTCTATTTGGTAAAACACCATTGTGCTACTTTCCTTAATTCTTTGACATGATTTTCTCTAGTAATTTGAATGTATTTATATAGCTAATTTGAAATCTTTGTCTACTAAATCCAAAATCTAAGCCCAAGTAGAAGTATATTCTGTTGATTGATATTTTTCCTGTTTATGTATATACTCAGAGACCAAAACTAACAACATAGGATGGTCTGAACATAAAAATTCCTAACTACTTGAAAGCAAGTCATGGCCAGTAGTCACATCCTTAGCCTGTAGCTTCCTCTGACAAAGGTCAATCTTTACCTTATCTGAGCCTGTCTATTGAATTTTTACAACTAAGATAACACACCCTTTGAATGTCAGAGTAACCCCTTTTTTCCAACCCCTCAGAGCACAACCTGCCATACCAGAGCAGGAAACTACAGTCTCTCATTGTTGTTCCTATCCCGATTACTATCTCTATGTGCTGTAAAATGCTATTAACTATCCTGTACCCACCAATGTAAAAGAAGTATCCATCTCTCCAATTTACTTTTTATCCAATCCCAGAGATTTCCCCACTTTGCTTTCTCCCACCCCCTTAATCTACCACCAATGGATCATGTAATCCTCCTACTTAGATTCTAATGTATAAAGTAAATTGCAAAACCGCCATTTTCTGGAGCATTTTCTCAATCCATTGAGATTTTGCTTCCTGGAAATTGTCAGTTTGGCTCAAATAAACTCTTATAAACTTTCTCTTAGGCTGGATGTTTTTTCATTGACATTGCTATTTCTTTGTTTTGCAGTTTTTTGCACTGACTCTACAGATTTTGCATTCCCAGTAGTGTGTGGCCACTAATTTGTGTGTGTGTGTGTGTGTGTGTGTGTGTTTAACATTTATTAAGTCAAGCTTTCCACTGGTCATGTCTGGGTCAGCCAACTGTGGTCAGACAATTTCATTAAATGTGTTGCCTCTATATCTGTTACCTTTTGCCCAGGGAATTTGCTTATGAAGGCACATTTTCTTACATTAGACCATTCCCAAGACAAACTTGACTTTAATCTCCTGCCTGTTATGATCTCAAGCTGTCAGAGTGAGTAACTCCTGCCTTTTCCTTTTTCGTATCTTTTGTAAACATGCATACAGCCTTGAATATGCATATATGAATTTAGATCCCCAAGAATATGTCAGAAGTTTTCCTAAATTGTCAATCATTATCTAATTTTTCAAGATTTTCTTTTAAATTCTAGGCTAGGATTTTATTTACTCCAATTTAAATCTCAGCCTTAGGTATTTGAGATGTTGCTAACAGCTTGCTATTATTAGGTCCCCTTTGTTTTTTCCCCTCCCGCTGCTAGCTAAGCTCTGAGTCAAATAGCCACACATTCAATATAGAGAATTCCCAGGGAGTTGCAAATTCAACCAAATTATTGATTGTGCTCTGATTGAGGTCAAGCCTCTCGATTTTCTGCCATGCTGTTGGCTTTGCTACAAAGCCACTGATCTGGAAAAGGAGAGGCTTTTAATATCTTCAAGTAAAAATTTTAAGACATACCCCATTATCTTACTGAGTGAGATCCAGCACAGAAAATGTTCAGTCTGTTCTGTAACTTTCGTTATTTTTCATTTTTGTTAATTTGACTAATTCTAGAATGTTTTTAAATGAGTGTTTTATCTCAGCTGCTTTGCCTGTATTTTCAAAGTTTTAGAGGGATTCCACTGGATGATTTAACTTTTGTTTTATTTTTGGATTTTGAAATTTTGGTAATATGATTTAGGGTTTTTTGTTTTTTTTGTTTGTTTATTTGCCTGTTTGTTTAAAGTAATCAGGGCTCAGATTTCCCCTTGAATATGAAAACTCAAGTACATACTCAGTTTGGGGGATTTTCTTGTAATTTTAATTTTTTGTCTCCTTCATTTCCTACTCATTTTAAATGCTAGTTATTTAGCAGTAAATTCATGGAACTGTCTTTCACTTTTTATTTTCTATATGTTTTCTACTTTATCTTTAGAGAATCTCTCAGCTATAGTTTTCAGCTTTAGATGTTTCTATTCTGCTGTGGAGTTTTTATTTCAATTCTGATATTTATATTTCATAGAATCACTAATTAGTCTGGTTCATAAGAGTTAGGTTTTAAAAATTGGCTGCAAGTTTTTCTAAGCACTATGAGGAGTTTGATGTATATTCTGCTTAAGTGAGCTTGTCTTTGATGATTATTGAAGATGAGAAATATTGTCCCTAAAGATAGCTGGAAGTTTTCCTTATGGAGTAGGGGGTGCTATCCTTTCTAGAGACCCGTGGGGCACTCAGAGATTGATCCACATTCACAGCTGAAATATGAGAGTAAATCATTTCTTATGTCTACCTTAGCAAAGCTCATGAGTTAGGAGGGATTGGCTAACCCATTAAACTCAAAGGTAGTTTTCAAATAACTATCCTGACAATTGCACAAGTGTCGACCCTCATCCCCCAGTACTTCAGACTGTATACATGGATAACTTCCCGAATAAAGGTCAATCACTTGAATTTCTTTCATGGTCTTCTCTTGCATCTGTTTAGAGTCATGGGTTCTTCTGTGAATTGATCTTACTTTAATGCCGATGGCACAAATGACTTTTGTACTTTTTCTCTACCTATAACTTTCTGCCAATTCTAGGATATTTTTGAACATGTAACAGAAGTACATTAGTATTCTCAACCTTCTGAGAATAGCACATGTACTTTTATCCTTATAACTACCGTGGAATTTATTAATCTCCATCTTATATAAGAGGATGCCAAGGCTGAGTTTAATAACTTATCCCACATAAAAGACATTTATATGTTAAAGCCAGAGCTTAGAGCTTATTAACTATTAAGCTCATATTCTTACAACTACAGGGCAGCATTTTATTATAAAAATTAGATAAACAACAAATGATATATAAAGATAAACTGCAATAAATGATTTTTAAAATTTCAGTAACTGATATTCATTTAGTATTGCTTTATTTATTTAAAGCTAGGACAAGTGAGGTAATACTTACTGTCTCCATATCTTTACTCACCAAAGGGTTCTTTACGTTTAACCTAAAAATAATCTTTCATACATTAGTGATTATAAGAAAATATTCACAAGTGGTTCTCCAAGATCATACAGGATTTATAACATACCTGTAAAAGTACACTGAGACCTCTTACCACATAGCTTTCAAAACATTTCTCAAAATACTGTAAGTTGAAATCATCATCATTTTGATCTCTTTAATCTTAATTTAAGTCGTAAGAAAGCTGATATTTCTAGGTTTGGTCAATTTTTCATTAAATACATATGGAATTTTATGTCATTGGTTTTTAATGAAAATATGTTTAGTGTTTCTTCTTTTTTATTAGCTACTTCAGGAAATAATACCAGGAATATGGTGATAAATATTGTTTTTGTTAAACATTTGTTCATAAAAGCTCAGTTGCATCAAGTGATTTCATGCTTTGGATCCCTAAGAATGGGATCAAAATTGTATATATACAACTTACTTTCTTAGAAAACAATATTTTTTAATATAGACTAAAATATAGTGATCTAATTTGCTGGTTATTTTGTCATTTTACTAAGATTATTTTCTACTCAAGTTAAAGTTTACTTAGTCTGCTTTTAGATTATACAATTAAAAGTATATAATTGCAAATTATTTAAACAGCTATAAATTCAAGGCACTGTCCAATAAAACAATGGGTGAGAAATTTGGAAACAGATTGAGAGAGACAACATTCCACAAATAAAACATATCGCAAATTGCTCAATCATGCTTATGTCTGCAATTTACTTCAAAATGTGTCAACATTTTGATGGATTAATGGATAAATGATGAAGTGGATAGACAGATGTGTGATAAAGAAGTATAATGGAATATCAATAGTGGAATTTAGATTGATTATATATGGGTGTTTATTGGAAACCACGCTAAATATGCTGTATGCTTGAAAATTTTCATAACAAAATGTTGAGAAAAGTGTTTACAATTCTCCACTGTAAAGTAGTGACCTAGTATGTTTTAACAAATTTTTATTTTATGTCTGTAAACAAATTCACAAATACTTTTAAATCCATATAGCTTTATTTTTGTTTCTGATGGTTTGGTAAATGCCTTTAATTTCCCCAGAAGTCAGTTTCTTATACGTGATAAATAACATATTTCTGTACTGTTTTATTTTCTGTTGAAAGAAAGTATAAATGAAACCAAAATATAAAAAAATAAACAAAAGGAAACAACAGATAATCAGCATAAACAATTCAGCATGCATTTATTATACATAAAGAAATGCCAAATACTTCTACAGATCTTCTAATATACATTCACAACATGTACTTCATAGTCCATTCAGATTATGACTAATTAGTTAATTTGTTTGCCTAAGTGGAAAAAAAAAAAAGATTGGAGAGAGTGACTAAATAATGATACCAGGAAATATTAACTAAAACAGAGACAGTTATTACTTGTGCATTCCCAGGCAAGCATCAGGCTAGCCTTAGGAATACTATGTTGTAAGATATATTCTTTGTGTTTAAAAGTTGTTGATCTAGAGAATAAGGCACACTGATGAAATAACTGCCAGGAAGGATGGTCACCAATGTTATGGTATATATAAATTTAGAGGAGTTATATAATATAATCTATAAAAGTAGTTCTTGTCTCTGTAAAGTTTATAGCTCTAAACTTGAAAATTTTAAATGTGGGAAGGACAGAAGATTTATATACATTTAATAATTATCTTTACTGACTACTCTTCTAATAATAATAGCTATTTTTTCTAATATTTCCTTAGTTACTGTGCTAGTTTCTTTAAAAATGAAACCTTTCATTAGTGATTTATTGAGTGTCTTCTATATGCTGAAAACAGGGGGTATTTATTCTTTATATTTTCCCTGCAAGGTAGCAGTGGTAATTTACTGGTAAATACCCCAGGTAATAAAGCTAAAGAAGAGATTTTATCTCAAAGCTACCTGATTCTAATTTTCTTTTGACTGTATCATGTTACCTACCCCCTTAGTTAAAAATAGTGATGTTCTAACAAAATGTTGAATCCTCAAATGATATCAACTTCAATCATAAGGATGGCTTATGATACATGGGTCTTGTAAGTCCAGTAATGAAATACTTGCTGGTTATTCTCCTTGCTTTCCTTCTATGTGATACTTTTAATTCTTGCTCACAGTTGTAATTATAACAGTTATAAAATAGAATTTGTGGTAGTTTTAATTCTTATACAATTTCTATGATGTCAACAGAGGTGACACATACAGTATGGCTAAACGATTCTATAGAACTGGTCATTGTTTGATTGGTTAGTGGCATTTGATGTTAAATAGTATCCACGTTTAGTCTGGTATTTTCAATGTTATTCATGGAAGTACTATTTTCCCTTGTTTTATAGAAGGAGATGGTGACTTTACAGAACTTCAATAACCCACCAAATACTCTCATTATTTTTAAGACTGCTCTTTCTACTATTCAAAAATTGCCTATAAGTTTAACACATTCAATGAAAACCTTTTGAAACTAGCTCTTAATGAATGAATTTTTAAAATATTGTTAAAAACACTATAATAAGCATATAATAAGTAATATTTAGAAGCTGACAGGTTACTAATAACTAGTAAAGTTAACTAAATATAATTAGCTGCATATATAAAGGACTTATCTTACTACATTAAACTTGTCTATATACTATAGTGAATAATCATTTTATTGAATTTATCTTTTGCTTCTGTTGTCATAAAGGATTTGTTGGCACATTAGAAAGGATTACAAGAGAAGTAACTTATCAAATGCTATACTGCTGTCAGCAACTAGGGCTTATGGTTCAACATTTGCCAGAAGAATATAGAACTGACAATATTAACATCATTCACCAGTATTAAGATATGTCCAGTGTTTTGAAACATTGAGAAATCTATCAAAAACTAAATATAAATAATTCTGAACAATAGTAATGCATTTTGATAATAACAGAAAGAATCAATTTAATGAGCAGTGTTAGTGGCTGGAACAAAGTAAATGATCAATCAATGGTAACCAGAGGGGAAAAGAGAAGATGTAGCAAGAAATGAAGAGAAGACTGCTCCATAGATAAGTCTATACTTAGGGAAGAGGCAATGATGGAATGTAGATTTGAAAATTATGAGACAAGTTACACAAAGGAAGTGGATGAAGTTACCAAGATATTTGTCTAAACTGAAGGGAGACAAATACAAGGCAAGACCATGTGTAACAACAAAGCTCTGGAGATATACAGTAGGAAAGGAACCAGCAAAAAAGGACCTACAGCCACAATTCCCTTTTTAAATAACCTACAGACTAGGAGGGGGTAGTAAGATAAGTCCAAAGACAATCATAAGACAGAAATGGGTTATTCTCAGAGAGAATCAGGAAAAAACTAATGAAAAAAGTTAAGAGAAAAGCATGAGCAGATATATAAGGCAAAAAGAAGATATCTTGTTAAAAGAAGAATGAGAGTGCTAGAATAGCAAATAGGGTCATTCGTTGGAAGACTTTTAATGTCAGGCTAAGACTATTGCCCCCAAATTTAATAGGCACTTTAATGTAACAGAATTGTGGTAATTTTGATCTAGAGTTGAAAAATTAATTTTGAGGATTAATTTCCATAGAATTAATTTTTCACTTTGGTATTTGTTATTTTTCCTTTTTTTTCACATTGGAATACTATATTTATAATTAATTCTAACCCAAACATTGTTGTGGTGAATTCCATAGTAGAGTAATGGAAATAATTCATATTTTTAATAGTGAAAAATATATGTATTCATAAAAATAAAAGTAGTGAATATTTCTAATGAGTTAAATACAACATAGTTAATGTATTTCAGAATATCAAACATTTGCATGAAACAAAGCAAAAAATCATTTATTTATTAATTTCATTTAAAACATAATAACATGAGGAAAACATAAATTAATTTTAAAAATAATTTTTGTAAGGATTTCTATTCATATCCAAAGAAACCCATAAATAATGATAAAATAGTCAGATTTTTTAAAACATTTAAATTATCATTTAGAATGTTAAACCACTAAGAAAGTGACTGTTTAGTTACCAGAATGTTATTTTAGTGTGATATAAATGCAGTTCATAAGGAATTAAAAGTAAGAAATGCAATCAGTTATGCATAATTTAAGTTATGCCTTTCAGTGAAAATTAAAATCTTTAATTTATTCTTTTGGTCATGAGAGACATTAAAGGTAAACAAAGAAAATGTGTCCTTTTACACTTTTGGTTCTCTTAAATTTTCTCCCCTTTGCTTCTTAACAGTATTAATGCAGTTAGAGGTGGTTTATGTGATGAACTTGGGTTTACCTTTGCTTCAATCTGTTTAGTATCTGGATTCTGAAACAAAAATTTGATTTTGCTTTTGCCATCATCTGAAGAACCTTTAAGCTGAGAAAATTTATACCTCCAAAGTATAGCCTAAAAGAAAAAAAGAAACATATACAAATCAATACAATTAATACCTGTGTTGAAACCAAGATAGAGTTCTTGCTTAAGTGGGAAGTTAATCGTATTAAGTTAACATTATATCTCACTATTAAATACTAAATTGAAATACATTTATCTAAGGCTATAATAGTATTCAATATATACTTTAATTTCTAAAAATAACTTTAGTATGTATTTTCAAAAAATACATACAGAAAAATCAGAGTATCTTGATTTATATTATTATAAAATAAAAACAAGCTCATTTAAAGCATATGTCTATGCCAGCCACTAAGCAAAAACACCTATTGCTTGTTTCTTTGTTTTGTTATCAGTAGAAGTGATAAAGTAATTTTGAATTTATACTTCCATAGATAATTCTCAAGAACTTTCTTGTGAAGCTCAAACTAATAATCTGGAGCTTTTCAAAGATGAAAATAATTATGAGTAAATAATTATGACAAAGTTTTGCATGGAGTCTTCCTGAGATTGAACTAGAATAAGCATTGTATAAAACTAGACACATCAAACAATAATATCTCAGTTCATTGGATTATTTGACTAAAATTCCTCTTCCAGTATTGCAGCATCAGATTTAGATAGTATACAATCTACATAAGAATCAAACCACTAATTAAAATGTAACTGTGCTCATATTGTTTAAATACATAGTGAATTTTTCCATTTCTTTGAGATTGTCCAATTTGTTAGCATATAATTGCTCATAGTATTTTCCTATACTCCTTTGTATTTCTGTACTGTCATTTGTCACTTCTCTTATAGTGCTGATTTTATTTCTTTGGGTCTCTTCCTCTTTTTTTTTTGATGAGTCCAGTAAAAGCTTTATAAGTTATTTTTTCAAAGAATGAGCTGTTGATTTCATTGATCCTTTGTATTGTTTTTTCAGAGTCTATTTCCTTTATTTCTACACTAACCTTTATTATTTCCTTCCTTCTACAGCAATTGGGCTTTGTTCACTGTCTTTTTTTCTAGTTCCGTTAAGTGTAAGCTTAGCTTATTTATTTGAGGTTTTTTTTTTTTGTTTTTGAGGTAAGTCTGCATTGCTATGAATTTCCCTCTTAAGACTGCTTTCACTGTGTCTCATAGCTTTTGGGTCATTGTGCTTTCATTTTCAATTGTCTCAAAATATCTTTTGATTTCTTCCTTTATCTCATTGTTAGCCCATTCATTGTTTAGTAGCATGTTATTTAGCCTACATGTACTGGTGCTTTTTCAGGGTTTTTTTTTGTGTGTTTTTTTTGTTTTTTTTTCTTGTAATTGATTGAAAGTTAAATACCATTGTGGTCAAAGAAGACACTTGATATATAATTTCAATTTTCTTAAATTTGTTGAGACTTGTTTTGTGGCCTAACATGTGGTCTATCATGGAAAAGTATTGATATGCACTTGAAAAGAAAGTATATTCTCCTGCTTTTGGGGTGAAATGCTCTGAAAATATCAGTTAAATCCACCTGGTCTAGTGTGTCATTTAAGGCCACTGTTTCCTTGTTGATTTTCTGCCTGGAAAATCTGTCCATTGGTGTCAATGGGATGTAAAAGTCCCTTTCTATGACTGTATTGCTGATTGTTGTCTCCCTGATTGCTGTCGATCACTCCCTTTATGATGATCAATATTTGCTCTATGTATTTGGTGCTCCTATGTTTGGTGCATAGATATTAACTAGGGTGTATCCTCTTGTTAGATTAATCCCTTTATCATTATATAATGTCCTTTGCCTCTTATTATAGGCTTTGTATTAAAGTCTATTTTGTCTCATATAAATATTCCTACCCCAGCTTTTTTATTTTTTTGTTTCCAATGCATGGGATGTCTTTTCCATCCCTTTACTTTCAGTCTATGTTTGCTTTTCAATCTGAAGTGGGTATTTTCTAAACAGCATATATATGGGTCTTGTTTTCTTATCCATTCAGCTACCTTATGTCTTTTGATTGGAGCATTTAATTCATTTACATTTAAAGTGATTATTGATAGGTACATAGCTATTGCCATTTTATTATTCATATGTATGTTCTTTTATTCTCCCCCCCAACACACACACACCTTCTCCTTTATCATTTCTTATAATATTAGTTTGGTAATGATGAACTCCTTTAGCTTTTCCTTGTCTGAGAAACTCTTTATCTCTCCTTAGATTCTAAATGATAACTTTGCTGGGTAGAATAATCTTGGTTGTAGGTCCTTGCTTTCCATCACTTTGAATATTTGAAGCCAATCCCTTTTGGCCTGCAAAGTTTCTGTTGAGAAATCAGATGAGTCTTATGGGAGCTCCCTTATAGATAACTAACTGCCTTTCTCCTGCTGATTTTAAGATTCTGTATATGTCTTTAACTTTTGGCACTTTAATTATAATATGTCTTAGTGTGGGCCTTTTTGGGACTCTTTGTGCTTCCTGGACTTGTACGTTTACTTCCTTTGTCAGGTTAAGGGAGTTTTCACTCATTATTTCTTCAAATAGGTTCTTGATCCCTTGGTCTCTTTCTTCTCTTTCTGGTACCTCTATTATGTGAATGTTATTACACTTGGTGTTGTCCTAATTTATTATTTATTGATTGATGGATTGATTGATTGATTTTGCTGTTCTTGTTGGGTGTTTTCTGCTTTATTATCTTCCAAATGGCTGATTCAGTCCTTTGCTTCATGTAGTCTGCTGGTGATTCCTTCTAGCTTATTCTTCATTTCAGTTATTGTATTCTTTATTTCTGGTTGGTTCTTTTTTATGGTCTCAATGTCCTTTTTTTTATGCATGTTATTTTTTTGTTGAAGTTGTTACTAAGTTCCATGTGCATCCTTATAACCAGTGTTTTGAACTCTGCATCTGGTAGCTAGCTACTTCCATTTCATTTAGATTTTTTTCTGGATTTTTCTCCTATTCTTTCATTTGAGACATGTTTCTTTATTTTCTCATTTGGCTGCCTCTGTTTCTATATATTATATTAGGAAGAGCTCCTATGTCTCTCAGTTTTGCCTGGTGGCTTCATGTAGTAAATGTTTTGTATGTCTCAGTGGCACAGTCTCCCTGATTACCCACACCAACTGCTCCAGGAGTGTCTCTTGTGTGAGTTGTGTGCCCTACAGTTGTAGCTGAGCCTTGATTGCTATTGGCAAACCAGTGGGTAGGTAGGATTGACTCTCAGCCTGACTGACTATGAAGATTGGCCATGCCTACAGCATATGAGCTGCTGTGTGGGGGCTGACCCCACAGAGGGGGATTCTCCCCAGTGGGTTTGTGTGCCTGTTGTGACCACCCTTTTGGTGTGCCACTTGTGGGGTTAGTTGCATAGTAACTCTATTATAGCCTGAGGCTGGCTTCTTCTTGTGTTGGTTCTGGGGCCTCCTGGGTGGGGCTCTGGTGCAGGCCCAGGTCAGCCACTGTCTGTGACTGGACCAGTGCTACCTGGTAGAAACTATAAAGTTACCCATGGTTGGTTGCTCCCTGTGATGGACCTGGAGGTGCATGGGAGAGGCCACGCTGAGAACTGAGTTTAGCTGTTACCAGTACCAGGCCTGAGGCAACTCATTAAAATGTTCAAGGCACCCTGAGGCTTGACTCTACCTGCCAGTTGCCCGTGAGGTTCAGCTCAGCCACTAAAAGAGCCTTGGACTCTACACAAGTTGGGTGAGGTTGGGCCTAGAATAGTCACCAGGGTGGGGCAAGTTATGTTTACCAGGTCAATGTAATTCAGGTTTGGTGCCATTGCTAAGCCAGAGGCCCTTAAAAAGTCTCAGAGCAAATCTAGGCCAGCTGTTACCCTCCTCATGTTTGCAGACCCATGAGTGTTGTCCAGGTAATACTGAAGCCTTGGTGAGGCGGGTTACTCACCATGGAAAGTGCCTCATTCAGCGTGCAGCCTGAGACAAGCTATTTCTTCCTGAAAGAGTCTCCTCAGGTGCATGGGTTGGGGTTGGTTGTCCAGGCTCCCAAAATGGCTTTGGTGGTGTGCTAGTTGGGTGAGGCAGTGTTCCAGGGAGTCACTGGGGTAGAGTTAGAAATGTTCACCAACCCAACACAGTTTCAAAGTTGGCCATGTATGTGAGGGCTCAGGGAAAGATGGTGCCACCTATAGGCTACATTGGAAGAAGACTCAACACTGGGACAGCTTTTCCGTGTTCCTTTGGTGTCACTTGAGTTGCAATCCCTCTGCCAGAGTCCAGAGTAAATGCCTGTGAGTAAGTCTGTGTGCAGGTCCTTTAAAAGGACATCTGGGTTTCCAGCAGAGTTTCTGTTTCACCCAGATGGGTGGAATCCTTGCTGATTTTCACAGCCAGATGTTGTGGGGATTCCTCTTCCCGGCACTGGAAACTTACGCTTGGTGTCCTTGTGTGATGCTAGGTCCTAAGGGTGGACCTCTGCCATCAAGATATCCCTCCTGATGCTCCACCAACACATGTGGGTGTGGGGTCAGCCATTTTGTGTCTCTGCCACTCTTACCAGTCTCAACATAGCATCTTCTTTAAATTCTTAGTTATAGGACTTCTGTTCAGCTAGTCTTCAGATAGTTCTCCAGGATGATTATGCTATAAGTTAGCAATAATATTAATGTGATCATGGGAGGTGGCAAGGGAAGTATTTTCCTACTCTGCCATCTTGCCTGGAACTCTGCTTGCACCTCTGTCTTCAGAAGGTTTAGTTCTGGATAAGGCTGGGGTGGTGAAAATGGGTTATCTTCATTCCACCTCACTCCAACCAGCTTGGGAACCCCACTTTAAATCAATCCCCTGAATAAACCCAGGTGGGATTAATGCAGATCTTCTTCAGGAAACCAAAGACTGTGGTTGCTAATGGCGACTGCATGTAGCAGGAACAACTAGTGAATTCTAATATCTCAAAAAGTTGATAATGTGTGTATAATTGAACAAAATGTATTTTGATGTTTACCCATCCACCATGGGAACTACAGTATCTCTGATCACATAAAAACAGCACAAATTGGAAGATATTTGAAATATTAGTAGCTACTTTTTAAAAATGCCCAGAGTTTTTATAATATAATTAGACATATAATTATATTTAAAAATCATTCTTTTTGCATAAGTATTTATTTAGATCAAATGACTCTGCTTTAAAAAAAAATCTGGTCATTTTGAACTTCAAGTTTTCTTATACATGTATCAAAGTGAAGCTATTGAAATTGATTTGTCTCCATTAACAGGAAAACTTCACAATTAAATGATGTCATTTGTCTACTGATATTTTACTTAGAAAATCAGTTAACTCTAATAACTTTTTTTTCCATTTAAGTTGTACAATCAAAGTAAAGCTTTAGAAATTTCACTATGTCAAATCTATTGTTTTGAATGCTATTATAAATTCAGTTAAAACTTCAGCATTGGATATGTTACTTGTAACTGCAATGGTAATATGAATCAGTAGAGCACAATGTTGTGGTAATATTAATATTTCCCTAAATTAAGAAACATGTAGCTAAAGTATACTTGAATTGGTTTTGGTGAATACATCATTCATAATTGCATCTTAACAAGCTGCAGTACTTTACTAAATTATGTACCAAAAAATAATTACCCTGCTTATTAAAACTTAGATATTGATACAAATGTCTTTCAATTTTTCTCTACTATGCCTAAATACATGTTTATATTTTAGGGATAATAGTCTTTTAAAATAACTTTTGAACAGAACTATTTTTCAGGTCTACCAATATCAGAAAACTAACGTGTTTTCTAATAATTACTTATTATCACATGTGAAGAGTAAATTGCATGGTCACCCCACTTATTGATTACAAAGGGGTCTGATATTCAACTAGAACTGTAGGGAACTCAAAATTAGAGGAAAATGTTTGACTATGTCTCCTACTCTCATCCTTTTTCCAGAGATCTGACATCTTTTACTTAATGATCAATGACCATATAAATGTACAATATCTTTCACTTGCTACCTTTGTTGGTTTGTAATTATCTCCACTATATCTGCATGTCTTCCTAAAGCATAGACTCATCCTACTTTTGGTATTAAATATGGAAAAGTTAGTTAATTTAGACCACTTAAAGTAAAAGGCATATGTTAAATATGAGGGCAGAAAATTAAGTTCCCGAACTCATCCTAGAAAATGTGCTGCATACCTCATTGCTGAATATCACTATGGTACCTTCAAAGTACTCCCTTTGGCAAGCTATGCACCAACACTAGTGCCTTCAAAGCAATTTTGGAACACTTTTTCTGGAATGGTCATCAGAGCTGTCATCGTATTACCCTTGATGTCCTGAATGTCTCAAAATGTCTTCCTTTCAATATTTTCTTTATTTTCAGGTAAAGAAAGAAGCCGTTGGGGGCCAGGTCAGGTGAGTAGGGAGGGTATTCCAATACAGTTATTTGTTTACTGGCTAAAAACTCCCTCACAGACAGTGCCGTGTGAGCTTGTGCATTGTCGTGATGCAAGAGCCATGAATTGTTGGCGAAAAGTTCAGGTCATCTAACGTTTTCATGTAGCCTTTTCAGCACTTCCAAATAGTAAACTTGGTTAACTGTTTTTCCAGCCAGTACAAATTCATAATGAATATAACCCCTCTGATATCAAAAAAGACTAGCAACACTGTTGCAACAGTTTGGGAACTTAATTGTCAGACCTTGTACAAACAATGTTATGAATCAGAGGCCTCAGATAAGTTACAAATAAACACATAAATCTATGTTTTTACAATTAGAATGATCTCTCTCTCTGTCTCTCTCTCTCTCTCTCTCTCTCTCTCTCTCTCTCTCTCTCTCTCTGTCTCTCTCTGTCTCTCTCTTTCTCTCTCCCTTATGTTTCAAAAAAAAAAATCCTTTTGTTTTTCTGGCTTAACAGTTCCTTTTGCCACTTTTTGAAAATTCTTCCCCCAACTTATTTCATAGCTGTTCCATTCTTTCCATCTAGGCCCCTCTAGAAATAGAGACCTCAAAGAGCCTTTTCCTGGCAAACTGTTAAAAGGCCCTTCTGAGGTCTTCTTTTTCTCAATACTTTGCTCATTTCCTTGACAAACCTGACTGCAATCTGTGATCATCTTGCTCTGTCTCTCTCCAATATGAAGAAAGTTTCAAGTCGACAGGTAGTTGATCAAACAAGCTCATCACTGCATCCCTCGATCTTAACAGAGCAGCTGATATATAGTAGACACACAGTGAACCTAACTTTTGTGAAAAAAATGCATTGAGAGAGGATAAATATTAAAGAAGAAACGTGTCCCTTCTCTTCCCTTGTATTATTAGGCTGTCATGTTATTGGAGTCGTGCAATTAGGAGAAGTGGAAGAGACATACACTAAAGTGAGAACTTATAAAGTACTGTGAATTTTCCAATCACCAGTAGTAATCTTAATAGGTTAAACTTGATGGAAATCAGGTCAAAAAGGAGGGAGTAAAAGGAAAACAAAACAAAACCAATAAATAAATAATAGCAATTTATGAAGATATTTCAGAACATCTTTGAAATCTGGAATTTGACCCAAAGCCTTCATTTATAATAAAATTACATACTAAATTTTCACTTCCCCATGTCTTTTCATGGGTAACTTCTGCTTGCTCCTGAAGAAAAAGGATGTTAAATAAACATGGTCAAATACATTTAATGAGGATTATCTGCATAATAGCGTCTGAGGATATTTTTGGAAGAAAAACGTATTTAATTTTGTTAAACCAGGTAGATTTTCCCATGGAATACATTTCAAAAAATGATAAACATTTTCAGTATAAAATAAAATATTGAATGAATTTAAGTATAGCAATAATGGATCCAAAACACCTATGATTTATCAAAACATTTATTTGTTTTTGACAGTCAAAAATAGTGTTGTAGTCAACATATTCTTTGAATGATTATATGGACTGATACATATAAAGTGCATCTGGCATTTTGAAGATACATTTAAATATTTTAAGTGCTTAAAAGCTAAACGCAAAGATAACTATATGTATGAAGAAAGAACAATACAATGGATCACAACATTTTCAATATTGTTGGTGTAATAAAGTCATTGAAGATGACAAAGAAGGAAAATAATATGAAAATATATAGTAAAAGCTTATTAATCTAAGTGCTCTTACATTAAAGATTTTGAAAAATAATCATTTTGCAAAAGAATCTTTTGTCCCTGAGCTACTCTTTGCAATAGCTACATTTTATTTAAAACAATCCAAGCAAACAGATAAATGCTAAAAAACTTTGGATGTAATGCCATTTGGGGTTTATCATTTAAGGTCATAATTCTTAACTTGGGGAGTAATCTTTATAAAATGTGCTTACAAATAATGATTAATGCATTTGTGATTGAAGATGAAACATTGATTATTATCAAGCACAGTATGTTATGTAAAGATAATGAAGCACATAATACGTAATCTATCATTTATTCCTAATACTGATGGGTGAATACATGTACAAATCAATTTTAAAATACTTCATTTAGTGCCTGTGAAGCATTCCCTGTGTCTGTTGTTGTCTTTTCATGGAACATTATTATTACAATGAACATAACACTGTGGTAGGCCCTTTTGTACATTTTCTCTAATTTTTGCAAGAGCTGTGTGCTAACTAGAATATTGCCATTTTCTAGACTATATAATTAAGAAAACATCATACACATTGATAATATTTCATAGCTAATTAGTGGGAATCAAATCCAAGTCTGTTATTCTCCATGGTTTATATTTCTTCTTTTATCTCAACCTGTTTCTTTGCTTTGCTATAATTACCTTAACTAAACACCACAAACCCATTTATTGAGCATGATTATAAGTGAATTGCCTGATTTCTTTCTAAATATATAAGAAAAACCCAGAGCACTATTTAGTACAAGACACTAAACCCAGAAAAAGTAATTTACTGATTTTTTTCAAACATAGTGTGCAGAGTCATAATTTCTTCTTCCTTATAATGCTGTTATTATTTTAAGCTCCCCTCCCCCACCTCCTCTAGTAAAATGTTTCCCATAAGCTATTCATTCGTTTAAGATCCATTTTTAGAACTGACTTTAAGTTTGGAAATGCCAGTGATTTAGAGAACTTCAGTGGGAAGGAAAAAGAAACACCCTGCCCTTATTCTTCACTTTTGCCATTTATAACAAAGATTCTCAAAGGTAGGTGTAATCCATCAGCGAGCTGGAATGCAAAGCTGGCTACAAACCAAGGGATGCGGATTAGTGAATTAATTGACATTTGTAGAGCATCCAGCGTTCCTTAGCTGCAGGCTATTAAAAAATAAAATTCCTTGATTGTATATAAATGAAAACCAAAGTTACACAAATGATAGTGAAAACTTCCATATTGAACAAAAATAGGCAAAACAAACTCAAGTGCATCATTTATCAGTTTCCTTATCACTATTTGCATACCCCAGTTTTTCATGCCCTACAGAAAAATTCTTCTTTAAGAAAAACAGAAACAACTACTACATATGAAGATAATTTAAGCAGTATGCCAGCTACTTCATGAGAAATGGAAGTAGGATAGTTTACTATATAGGGGCCAAAAACACTAAAAGAATAATCTATGTGGATTGTGACTTAATACATAGAGCACTAAAAATTATAGCAAAGATGCTTTGAAGCCAGGATCTAATTTTGCACTCCTTATAACACCAGTTACCTGGTATTTGACATTTAACTAATGTTTTCCCAGGAATAACCACAAGCATTTTTTTTTTCTTTGCAAATTATCTTTATGTGTCTTTTAGTTAAGCAGTAAATCAAACCTTCCCACACAGTCCTATTTCTATTTTGCATCACCCTTCAACTTTAGCAAAAAGCACACGGACACATAATCCTTTTTGGCCTTCTATCCACCGCTTACCCTCACAATATTAATGTGGCTCTTCAAAGTGTCTCCTTTCCTTCCTTTTTTTGTGGGTTTGCTAGGGGGTCATATTTAGTAGAAAACCATGAGAAACCTTTTCTTTACCACTACTTTTCTTTACACATCTTTACACTTCTCATTTGTTTTTCATTCATGTGAAATTATCCTAATTAAATATGTCTTTGGCTTAAGTAATTGCATTTTACAAAATAAATATTTCAACTACATACTAATTTTATAAATTTTGTAAATTTGAATGGCAATTATGAATAAAGGGATAAAAATAGAAACATCAAAAGATCACAAAATAGACAAATGTTTATAGCTTTCACTATTTCCTTAGATAGTATCATATTAATTAATATATTTACCACTAGTCATAGAATTAATTCTGTGTTACTGAACTATGTTTGAGTCTGGACAAAGAGGTTAGAGTTAACATCCCCACCAGACTCGACTGTAATGCATTATAATAAGTGCTATGCTAGGGTATGCTTACAATTCTCTGCTCTCAAAGGGACATCTAAATCAGATTGGTGAAAAAAGCTTTCTGAATGAGGGTTTGCACTCTTGGGAGTGTTACGTATAAAAGCATGGAGTATAGCAGAGCCACTGATTGCTGGGGGGGATTGCAAGAGATGATGCTAAATTGTAGGCAGAGACCAGAACATTAAGAGGTTTCTATACTATGCTAACATATTGTCTTAAAGGTAGTAGGAAGCCACTAAAGTAATTAACAAGACATACTAATGACATAGCTGAATTTACATTTTAGAAGGATCACTAATCTGGTAGCGGTGTGGAAGATGGAACACAGAGGGATATAACTATATGTCCTTATAATGCTTTGGCTTCTTATCACACTATCTGAAAGTAACCAGGTCCAGATATGTCTTTTCTATTACATTGTAGGTTTCTTAAGAGAAGGAACTGTATCTATTTTTGTATTCCTAGTGTCTGTCAATGATCGTAGCACGTAGTTGGTGCATAAAAAAGAATGTGTTCAACAATAAATCGAGCAAGCCTTTTTGGACAATGTTGCAGTAATTCAAATGAGAAAGGATTACCCAAGTTAGTTAAGGTACACCTTCTAGATTTATTTAGAAGAAGTTGTTGAGGAACAGGTATAAGTATAAAATACAATTCAAATTCCTTTCAATATCTGAGATAGAAATGCAAAGGAGTCAGACAGCAATGGACAACAAATTCAGGGGTGGACACTCTCTGTTTAAGGTGCAGCCTTTCAGATCAAGATGTATGTCTGAGCTGGAGTTAACAGAACAGAAATTCATTATCATCAGGAGAATTGCCTAAAGTAAAGACTGGATGAAATTGCTCAATCAGGCTGAATTTCTCCATCAAAAGTATTTCAAATAAATTAATTCCCCCCAAATTGACTCTACATATTGAAATATATTTATATTTTTTTCATCAAATATACGGAACAATCAAAGAGGAGTATACAGATTTTCACTCTAAGAATTTATTTGGTTAAGATGTATTAAAATAGAAGTAATAAATATTCAAAAAATTATTTGGAATCTATAAAAAAGTTAAAAAAGGCAGGATAAATGTTTCTAAAACTCAGACCTTGTAGGTCATTTTATTTATTTATTTATTATTATTTTTTATTCATTGTGAGGCAACTATGTCTTAAACACTGTCCAATGGGAGCTGGTTACCATAAGGTCCTCAGTTCAATTCACAGAGTAACCTCAGTAATACAGATAAATTGAATTTGGTTTCTTTGCAGTCTAAAGATTACTGACTATTATGCTTGCCGATTAGAAATTTCTATTTATTTGTTTTAGTTTGTCTGAAATCTATGTTTTTTCATTTCATATATTTGATAGGTTGTTTTGTATTAGATTAAATTCACCAATTTAGTGAGTTGATGTACACAGAGTACTTATTTTAATCATATTTATGTAAAATTTTTCAGAAGAATAACCAAAATACATGTGGGAAAGCAAGCACTAACATGTTTCCACATATTATTCAATATGGTATGCCATTTATTATTCTTACCATACTAATTTCATTTTGAGAAACTTTATATGTTGTCTGTATAATAAATACTGTCAAGAAAATTTTGTTTTGTTGGCATAAATTTCTCAGAATCATAGGTTTTTGTTTTGTTTTGTTTTGTTTTAATTGTTGTTGCTGTTTTCTGACAACACGATAAAATTCAGCCACACTTATAATTCGTATTATCAATTCTCTATATAAGTCAACTCTTTTCTTTTTAACATATGCACACACAGTTGCTGCCAGCTCAGTGGATAATGACAACTCTAGAGAGAAAAAGAGATGAGTTTACTGCGATAGCTACATCTAAGTCAATATACCTGTGCAATGCAATAAGCCATCACTGTTTCATGCTCCAGGTTGTCTGTAGGCTGCTCCAATGACAGAGATTAAACACTTCATTTAAAACTGCTAAATTAACACCTAAGTTTCTGCATATTTTTATTTTGAGGCAGCACCAGCTAGTCTACACATTTACTAATTTGATTTCTAAACTTTAATTATGAATTTTATTGTTATGAGTCAACCATTTATTATTTTTTCCCTGAGCATAATAAAAAAAAAAATCTCCAAATTAAAACAAATTTGTGTTTCTAGCAATTGATAGTTTCCATTTGACTCAAATGTAAAAAGTATCACTTGGGAAATTATTGCATTCATTAAATTAGCAACATATAATGAATTGCCTTGGGATGTATACTCTTTCTTTCTGTATTGAATCATTTTGATTTAGTTAAACAGGCCATACAATATTGCAAATGGTGAGAGTCTGAATTACTCAAGGTTAATAAGGGTATATATACCATAAATATGATGCTTGAGTAAATTTATACAGGGTAGATCCAATATAGAAGGTGCCAGCTGGAGCCTAAATCTTGTTTACCCAGTGAATTTGGAAAAAAATTATATTTTGGTATCCTGGTGAAGCCTGATAGTCATAAATTTGTTTGTATTAGAGACAAGGAAACCTTTTGAAGTGAAAGTCATTCTGAGATAAGTAATACATTATATAGCATTGCATAGTATATGGAAAAGCTATTAGAACTAAACCTTGGCACTTTAAGTCCACAATATACTTTGTTTATAATATCTGAATCTTTGGTATATCACACTATGTTCAAATGTGTTTTTTCCAAGAAACAGGCAAGTTATTTAATGTAAGACACATAGCATTAGAAAAGTGAAAAATGTGTACTTCTCATCTTTACATCGAACATTCATAGTAACTATTCAGTGACCTCTCCATAGCCACTTTCATGAGAACAATTTAATGAATATCCTGCACATCCATTTCTTTTCCATTGTATTTCCTTTTCCCACATAATGCTCAAGTCAGAAACTTTGCTGTCATGCTTGTTCCATCCTTTCTATTCTCAAGCCCTACTCAGAGTCTATCCTCATTGTTACACAATCCCAACCACTCTGCATTTGAAAAGCACCTACGCTAAACCACATAATCTCCTATTAACCTCCTCCCATCCCAGCATCCACTCTTCTCCATCTCCAAAGCATTCTCCGCAAAGATGCTGAAGTCGTCTCAGATTGTACCCTGTTACTCACATAAAATCTGTTAGTGGGTTTCCATGGCCTTGGCACGATGGGCATATCAACCCTAATTTTCACGAATGCCTATTGCAATATAACTTAGAAATGCCCTTCCACCATAGACTGAGGTGATCTGTCTTTTTACTTGGTTTTGGTCTCAGTCACATGACATGCTTTGAACAAGGGGATTTTGCAATTTTTCCAGCAGCAAAGGCTAAAGCAAAATTGCACATTAAGGCTTATATTCTTTTGCATTTGCCATCTACAAGAAAAGGACACGCCTGGGATAAGCTGGTTCCACTAATAATAAGGAACAAGGAGAGCAGAACCTAATCGAGCATATTTGAAAGAACCATCCAAACTGCAGTCTCATTGATGAACCCTGTCCAAATCAACAGTTTGAACCCCACGGAAGTGTGAAAAATAAATATTTACTACTGTAAGCCAGTGAAGTATTGTCATTGTATGTTACATAGCTATTTTGTGGCCACAGCTATAATAACTGATGTAAGTTCCAAAGCTTTACAGTGAAGATAAAAGCTCCTCATTATTTGGTGTCTGACTACTTTACTTTTGAAAACTGCTCCCCTCTTATTCTCCTGCTCTTGCTACATTGATCCTGTCAGCACTTTCTCACATCTTAGCACACATGCTACTCAGTCTTTCTCCACCGTGTGCATAGTTAGCTTCTCACGACCTATGAATTCTCAGGTGTTATGTAATTTTCTCTAAGTACCACCTATGGTCCCTTAACCTAGTTTATATGCTTCCATGCTATCCCAAACTCCCTTTTCTGAGAATCATTAAACTTATCAATTACTTGTTTAATGTCAATCTTGTCTACTAGGTGCCATGAGAACAAAAACCTCTATAAAAGCAGAGACCCACGAGGACTAGAATATAGCAAACATGTTGATTGATTGATTGATTGATTGATTGATTGATTGATCAAGAATTCTAAAAAAGACAGTGCCACTTTGACATCTTGAGAGTGCCAGTGAGGTAGAAGGTGTTGTTTGTGCTAGTGCCCTGCAGTGGTCAGAATTACCTACCAGTGAATAAGCAACAAAATATCCACCTCTTATTGAAGGTTCATCATTTCCCACTCACTGTGCAACACATTCCACATACATTTTCTTAATTAACTTTACAATAATCCTATGAGAAGGGTGTCATTTTCATGTCCACGTTAAAGGTGAAAAAGGCTACAGCAACTATATGATTTGCAAAGATCCCACCAATGTTAATGGTGGGAGGACAGAAGCAGCTAATTTATGAATTTTGGAGGATTTGAAATAGAAGGGGGAAAAGAAGAATAGATTCCTGGGGTTAGATGAAAGACTGTGATTTGTGGTTGAGACAAGATCCATTGAAAGGTGGGATACCTGGAAATAATACTTAAGGACTTCCAAATCTAGGTGTTATATTTTTTAGTTTACTATTTTTTTTTCAAATAAGCTGTCTCATTTAGTTTTAGAATAATGTTGTGAGATAGACCCACAGCTATTATTATTTCCATTTATTATTTGAGAGTTTTAAAAATCAATACATTGTATTAACAAAAAAAAATAATGTAAATCAAAACTGACAGCTGAAGGAAAGACAATCTAAAACACAATGAGAAAAGTTTTAAGAGAGATATTCTTACTAATAAAAAATAAATAAAACCTATCAAAGACCATAGAAGGGAAGTAGAATTAGAAAATGTAAAGGGTGAAATAAGAGGAAACAAAAGATATAAAATGAAAGAAGTATGTAAAGCATATATTAGCCAAAGAATTTTTGACTATTACCTGATTTTTTTCTTTATATACTTTTAATTATAAATATAGTCAGTCATCTAATGAAGGACATTTTGGTTGTTTCCATGTCTTAGCCACCATAAATACAGCTTCAATGAACATTGGAGCACACTTATCTTTATATATAAATGTTTTCAGATTTTTTGGGTAGATACCCAGGAGAGGGATTGCTGGGTCATATGGTAAAGGGGATCAAATATATGGTGATAGAAGGAGAACTGACTCTGGGTGGTGAACATACAGTGTGATTTATAGATGTTGTAATACAGAATTGTACACCTGAAATCTATGTAACTTTACTAACAATTGTTACCCCAATAAACTTTAATTAAATATAGATAAATAAATAAAGTCAGTAAAGTATGTGTTAATTCTACATAACTTTCTAGTCTTTATATGGCAAGAAATGAACCAAAAAATCCAGAATTTTATTATTGTATTACATCTAGTTATATACTGGCACAAATACTTGGGTTAATACTTTTCTTCAGAACATTTACAGCTAACTTTGAAATGTTTGAGGGTTAAAAAAAATTACCTGATGGATTGTTTCCCTAAATGCCTGAGTTTGTTTTATAATAAGTGCAATGTTTTTTATTGCAAAGAAGAAATAATTTATCTGAAGAACATAAAATTTCCATCAAATAGTTAATTGTCCGTCTTTTGGTGCTGTAAGTTACACAATTAGAGAATAAAAAAGATTGAAAGATACTGTAAAAAGGAAAATGCTAAGATTTATATAGATATTGTCATAATGACATTCTAATTAATGTATTTTAAAATTTCTACTTAGGAGATATTTCAAGAAAATATTCATTTCAATAACTTCAAATTTTCCTTTTGTATTTTTAATAACTGTCTTTGATATGAAATAGCAAAAATACTATAGAACAAATAGCATAAAGTTAAAAAAAAAGTAATTCTATTTCAAGAGGTCTGACCTACAGAATTCATATTATAATTCTTTTATAATTATAAACGTTTTTTAGAAAAATTCAAATAAGCATATTATGAAATGTGTGCATATGAAAGACATATATCTTTAGGAGAAACAGTAGCTCAAACATTAGCTCTTTATAATTAGTGACCTTCAATTTATCCAATCCATATCAAAGACTTTTGAAAATGAAAAGTATAAGTATAAGTCAAATTAACTTTCAGATTCTACCTTGAAACACTGTAGAAATCAGTGTGTACTTAAAGGTATGAATGGATTAGATCGATTAAGATATTTCATGAATCAAATGCATTAACAATGAATTTAGTTCTGAAGCACAATTATTTGGGAACAGGAGCACTTCTAATTTTATAGAAAAAAATCTAAAACAAGAAGGAAGTGATTTTGGTTAGGGTGATATTGTTTTTTGCTACACAGAATATAAGTTCTTAAATTGCAAGTCACCATGCGGATATATGGGTTTTACAGATTTTCCCTAGATAATGTTTTCAATCTATGTTCAATGAAAATTAGTTATAAGGATAAGAAGAAAGCATAATATCTTTATAATAGATTCTAACATACAATGGAGCTAATTCTTTAAAATGTTACTATTTTATTTTGTAATTTATGATCTTTCAAAGATCTGTTGTTAATCATGATATCAAAAAATATTTCTAATATGCTATGTATTATTTAAATATCTTGAAATAAAGAAGTTTTTAAGTAAAGAAGCTGTTAAAGAAGCTCTTGACATTTCTCAAATTCAACTATTAAAACATTAAAAAAAAAACAAAAAACTATCAGACAATTACAATTTGGCAGAACTAATGGATTCACAGACTCTACCAGGGAAACAGTAAGAATGTGAGTAATAATGTCTTTCACTTTGACCCAGGTTTAAGGGTCAAGTTTTGTGGTGTTCCACACATTGCAAGGGACAATTACACAGAATGAAGTCCTCATGCACCAATTACAGCCAATGGAGCACTTGAAGTTGGCTCATCTGCAACATGATAAGGACTGAAGGGGAGCTTTATGGTGTGGCATTGGGATGACTTTTTCCTCATTTTAACCGTTACAGATGAGGTGTTATTTGGTTGATATAAATAAATAAAAAACACGCCTTGTCTCATTTTTTTTTTTTTTTATGGTTTCAAATTTCATGATTTTTTTTTTTAAGAAGTTATTCTTCTAAATTTTCAAGGGATAACATAAATGTCCATTAATTCAGTCTTGCCTCCACTCAATCAATGCAATCTATGCACCTCAGCTAGAATGATCTTTCCACAGTATAAATTAGATTTAAGTCAGATCTGGTCAAGATGGCAGAATAGGTGAATGCTGTGGTTACCTCCTTTTACCAACACATCAAAATTACAACTAAAGTACACAACAACCATCATTGATAATCACTTGAAGTCTAGCTGCACCAAAGCCCTACCATTAAAAAAATACAGAAGAAGCCACCTCAAGACTGGTAGGAGGGGCAGAGACACAGCATGGGGGGTCCTCTACAAGCATGTGATCATTAAAAATTTGGGGAGATATCTCCATTGCAGAGATCCTGCTGGGTGGAGTGGGGGGTCATATAGCCCCACACCAGTTTCCTCAGCCCAGAGTTTAATGAATTCCAAAGACTGAAGGTCCCCCATAACTTCTGCCTGTGAAAACTAGTGCCATTGTTTCTATGTTGAGACTTCCCTTCTCCCAGCATGTAGCCATAGGTGGCCACCATATCTGAATCTCCATCAACCTGACTAACACCATTTGTTTGCCCTGATTCCCTGAGATCCTATCCCACCCCACTTCCAGGCACATCCAAACTGCTTCCAGTGACTTTTCTGGCCTTTCTTGGTTCATGCTGTGGATTTTCCTAAAATCTCTCAAAGGCTCACAAATCCCACACAAGCAGTATCTGGCTTTGGTATGTCCCCTATCTCTGGCTAAGCAGACCTAAGCACTAGTGACAACTGACCTTGGTTCTTGGCTTGGCCTCTTGAGACACCTCCAAACCCATTTCAGGTGTTGGCCATCTGTGAATTGCTTTGTGGCTCATTCCAGGTGTCCCTAGGCAGGGTGAAGTCTATGGTTGAGCATAGCCTGCAGTGGGGCCCCTTCCAGGAGGACATGGGGCTGGCATGCCTGGCTAGGGCATCAGCCTGCTGCTCTAGGGATAAAACACTCAAAAGGGCACACTGGGCAGGCACCAGAGCCCTGCAAAAGTGCATCCTGCTCTGTAGGGTCAGCCCCTGTACCACAACACCTCCATTGTAGTCTCGACCAATCCTTACAACTAATCAGCCCAAGGGTCAATCTCTCCCATTGACATACAATTAGCAACCATACAAGGCTCAACTACAGTAGGAGGGCACACACAGCACACACAAGGGGCACACCTGAAGCACGTGGCTCAGGTGACCAGGAAGACAGCGCCACTGAATATCACAGCACACCTACTACATAGGGCTACTCTACTACCGTGTTTCCCCCAAAATAAGACTGGATCTTATATTAATTTTTGCTCCAAAAGATGCATTAGGGCTTTTGTTCAGAGGATGTCATCCTGAAAAATCATGCTAGGGCTTATATTGCAGTTAGGTCTTATTTTTGGGGAAACACAGTAAGAGAGAGAGAGATAGCAGGCCTCTCTAATGCATAGAAACAAACACAGGGACACAGCCAAATGGAGAGATTGATGAGACAAGCGTTAATAACAGCAAACTTGTACACTAACAGGAATGAGCTTAAACATGAAGCACTTGGCTCTGAATCCCCTGGCTAGTACTGCACCTGCAAGCTGACAAGCACCTTACATCCAGCATAGGTGGAAATAGAGCAGTTCCCAACCGCAACAGCAACCTATAAGCTGACATGCATCATATATGGGAGCAGGACAGTTCCCAGGAGAAGACAGTTGTAATGGCCGCCCCCACCCCCCAACCCCCTCAAGCCAACAAGCACCCTGCATTCTGCTTAGAAAAATATAAAACTCAAGCTAAACAGAAACCCAATGCAGCTGTCTCCATTGGCCTCTCCCCTGGCTAAACTCCTTTTGCCAGTATCTCTCTTGCCTCTCTGTCTCAGCAGCTCTCCCTATCAGACTGCTGTGGCAAAACTTTTGCCATTATTTCTCTTCCAAACAGAACTCTCTCTCTCTGCCTGACTTTCAATACAGCTTTCTTGCTCTCCCACTTTGTAGAGTCTCGTGGATGCTTTCACATTCTGTGAATGACCAGGGGTTAATTCTGTGCCAATACAAAGACACAGAAACATGTCCCAAATTAAAGAACAGAACAAAGCTCCAAAAAAAGATCTAAACAAAGAGGAGACAAGCGATCTACCAGACACAGAGTTCAAAACACTGGTTATAAGCATGCTCACTGATTGCAGGAAAACTTCAACAAAGACGTGGAAAACACAAAAATGGGAAAACATAAAACAGAACCAGCCAGAAATAAACAATATAATAATTGAAGTGAAGACTACATTTGAGGGAATCAACAGTAGATTAGATGAAGCAGAAGTTCAAATGAACGACTTACAAGATAAGGTAGCACAAAACACCCAAACAGAAGAGCAAAAAGAAAAAGAAGAAGAAGAAGCATCCAAAAACTGAGGATCGTTTAAGGGGCCTCTGGGACAATATCAAGCATACCAACATTCACATCATAGGGCTACCAGAAGAAGAAAAGAGAAAGGGAGGAATTGAAAACCTATTTGAATACCAATGACTAAAATTGATAAGTGAAGATGTAGTCAATATGCATATTACACGTTTTAAAGAAATGGAAATAAATAGTCCTTGGCTCTGCAGTGAACAACACAGATGGCATTCCCTCTCCAAACCCTCACTCTCCATCCTCTGGAGAGTACATACATTTGGATATTTTGGGGGATCTGTTCCTTACCCTCTGAACTCCCACTGCTTACATCTGAAACCCAGACCACAAATAAATTTGGATCATTTGGATCATGTGGTGCTTTTCACTTTCTGAATTTGGTATCTGACTCAGGAACTAAATAGATTCAGATACTTGATATTTACATAAGCTTACTGTAACTGCAGACCCTTAACTGGGAACTCCAACCCGTGTCTGACTCATGCAGCATGGAAGGAAAGGTTGAAAAGGAAATGTTGAGGATTCTGTTTTCACTGGCATAAGCCCTAGCGATCAAGATTACAGAAAATATCTGACAGTCGTAGGGGCATCCAAACTTGTTTAAACTGATTTCTCTTGTTGAATTCTGAATCTCTTTCCAAAGTAAACAGCATACTTTCTTCTTGTTCAGGAAAAAAAGAAAACATATTTGAAGAAATGGTGACTAATAAATTTTCTAACCTGGTGAAGGAAATAGACACACAAGCCCAGGAAGTGCACAGTGTCCCAAACAAGGTGAACCCAAAGAGGCCCACACCAAGACACATAATAATTAAAATGCCAAATTAAAGACAGAGAGAGACTCTTAAAAGCAATAAGAGAAAAGCAGTCAGTTACCTACAAAGGAGCTTCCTTAAGACTGCCAGCTGATTTCTCAACAGAAACTTTCCAGGCTAGAAGGGATTGGCAGAAAATATTCAAAGCAATGAAAAGCAAAGACCTACAATGATGATTACTCTACCCAGCAAAACTATCATTTAGAATTGAAGGACAGATAACGAGCTTCCCATATGAGGAAAAGCTAAAGGTGTTCATCAACACCAAACCAGAACTACAAGGGATCTTAGAGGGATTTCTTTAAGATGAACAACAAAGAACAAAAAAAGGATAAGGAATATAGTCAACAATATTGTAATAACTATGTGTGGTTTCAGATGGATACTAGATTTATCAGGGTGATAGATGAAAGAGGGGTTTGGGAACAGGGTGAAAAAGGGGGAAGGATTAAAAAGTACAAATTTGTAGTTAGAAAATAGTCAAGGTGTGCAAAATAAAGCATAGGGAATATAGTTAATACTATGGCAATAACTATGTATAATGCCAGATGTGTACTAAGACTAGTCAGGGGTACGTACAGCATAGGGAATACAGTCAATAGCATTGTAGTGTCAGATGGCAGCTGGTGATCATTGGTGATCATTTCTTTAGATACACAAATGTTTAATAACTGTTGTGTACACCTGAAACTATAATAATATTGTATGTTAGCTATATTTTAATATAAATCTTTTAGAAAAATCAGATTTAGGTCAAACATGAAATGGAACTTAACCATGTGGCCCTGCTTATTTTTTTCCCCCTCCAGTATTGTCTCTCTCCATCCCCTTCCTGCACCTTATCTTTCGGTTATACTAAACTACACTGTGATTACTGTTACCCTCAATTTGTAACAATGTGTTTATTTGACCTTGTCAACCATGCATATAATTTTCTGAGCGATGTCGTAGAGTGATAGATGCCCAGTTGAAGACAGATTTTGAGAATTTAGAATCTGTAGTTTGCCCAGGTTCGCTCAATCTTACTCATATACTCTCCTATTAGTTGTGTATTGTCAAATAAACCTCTTATCATTTCCTTCCTTTTTCTCAAACCCTTCAAAGGTATTCTTCTGTTCTTAACACCAAATCTGAATTCTTTAATAGAACCCCTTTCATCATCTGTCTCTTAGTTAGCTACACACTTGATCTCACATTTCTGACCTCAAATTCAATGTCCTTCCTCACTTACAGATATATGTCTGGATAATCTTACTCTCGGTGTCTCAATTTCTATGAAGCCTTCCTTGAGCACCCACGACTGACAGGTATACCCCACCTGTGTTTCTCTATAAACAGCAAGTATCAAGTAAATACTTATTTGAAAATATTACCAATGAAGACTCTGTTTACATGGAGATCTATTATTATATATAATTAACTAATGTACCTACGACTATGTGTGTTTAAAGGAACATAATGGCAGAACATTTATACTCTTAGCTATGAGAATTATATAAGTACCGCAACATCAGACTTTGACACATTAGTGAGAAAACCTTTTCCTAACATGGAAAAGGCTACATTTTAACAAGGATGAGGATTACAAAGGACAAGCTGAGCTGTATATGCCAACAAACTTCTGTGAGGGAATAACCCCAGCAACACTAAGGGAAACAGAAGAATGTACAACCTCCTGCTATGTTGCTAATGTAAACTGAAGTACATGGAATATGGTGCTATTTAGTGTGTCTTACACTCTCTGGAAAATCCAGGAAAATGGTTTTTATGGGGACTTTCATACACAAGTACTATGTAACAAGAACCAGCTTGACATTCCCAGACACCTCGCTGCTTCCAAACCAGTAGTATTCAAGTATAATCTAAAATCATGCTGACTCTCATTTCCTACGCTGACCACACCAATAGACTCTTATTTTTTCTCAAGATCAAAACACGTCTCCTATCTGTACACTGCCTTTCTCACATATTTATATCACTATCCTGTTTTATTTGCATTTGCTTTTTTAAAATCCTGTACAAGTCTTACTTTCTAGGTAAAATATATTTCCCAGTAAAGGGTTTCTCGTTAATCCTTAAAATTAGTGACAAAAAAAATATTGGTTTGTTTCTTAGGTTATACTTCGATAAAGGAGAAAGTGAGGTGCACCTAAGGAATTGATGTCCTTTTAGGAGAGAAGAGAGTGTCTTCCATTAAGACCAGAGCTCCAAGTCAGAAAGTTGAAGCAGTGACTCCAGTACTGGAAGATTAACAGTAGATGGTAGGTCAGTTGAGCTTTAGGATTTTTTAGATATAACTGGCTGAGAAAGTGCCCTTAATCATTCAATATATGTCCGTCCCACAAACATAACCTTTGTGAAAATGGCACCCAATTAGAGAGCACAAGACCATATTAAGTTATGTGTTTACAAGGATTGTATCCTTGGCTTGAAACTTCAAACCCTTAAATTCCTCCATTCTATAATTCTAACATATTATCCATAAAACTGAAAAATATATTTTCCCTATTCTGATATTGGAGATGTTGCTGCAGAAAAGTAATAAAGGGATATTTTGCTTTAAAAATAGTTTGGGGGAAGGAAAATTTCCCCTCAATATGAAGCCATACCTTTAGTAAAAGAGGATATATATGTATACATATATAATATCATATATACACTTTATATAGTTATAGTGTTTTTTGGCAAAAAATTGTTTATTAAAATTATTTTTTTTTGTTTTTCTATAAACAGATTAAAGCATAATTTAACTTTTTGAATGACAGGCATTCGAAGTTATTTCAATCATTCTTAAATTAGAATGTATGCAGCACATTTCCCAGAGCTGACTTGATCACATTACCTTTGTTGCAGCATCAAAGCAGATAAATCCTGTGCTAAAGTCAATCGTGAGTCCCATTAGATGACTTTCTAGGACACATGCATATGTCTTGCTCTAGACAAAACAGAAAATACTGTTACTTTTCATGTAATTGACCCAATATCAGCCTAAATAGCCAACATTTTTCAAAGACACTGTGAAAGCTCCTGTAGTAAGTTCTCTATATAATAGCTAACTTAATATCTGCAGTAATTGTATAAGGAAGAGAGTGTTATTAACTTCTTAATGTTAATAAAACAGAAGCTAAGTGATTTTTGACCTGCTAGGGGATACTCAGGGCCAAATTCCCAATTCTGCTCTGTCAGCTCTTGTCTTTACCTTGGGCCACACTGGCTTCCTTTGGTATTTTGGCAATAAACTTGGTATTAAAAATTTTAGGTGTAGGCAAGATTATGTTCAGTTGTTAAGTCCACTAGCTAAATATCACTGCATTTTCATTAAGTCAAAAGTGAATTATTAAAGATTAAAATGTTACTTAAATTCTTGACATATTAATTTTATGGATATTATTAGAAGAACTCTCAGGCACACAAATTCAGATTCCCTAACAAAGGCAAAAAATTCAAGAAACATCTTGACCTTAACAGTTTCAGTATGTTCATTCATGTCATGTAGCAAAACATATTTCCCAAATTACCACTTGTTATTATTTGTATAAACTTATTGATTCTTCAGAAATCAACAATTAATTAATTTTTACATTGAGACAGATTAATTTATAATGTTACTTATATAAAATTATTGGAAAGACTAATAAAACAGGTACTGAAATATAAGAATAACAGGAAATAAAAACTTGAGGCTTATACGCAACGTAATACATTTTTATATCCATGGGCTTGTTTTATTTGCATAGTTAGATATCCAAATAGAGAAAATTACTTGTAATTAACAAACAAGGAGAAAGAGAAGGAGGGAAAATAAGGAATAAATCTATTTCAAGCAAATTTTCAATACCAATCCTTACATTGCATTTGTTTTTGTATTACTGTATATGAAAATACATTAAATGAATCACATTCTCACTATAATTTCGGAGAAATGCATCAAGTTGTCTTCACCAAAAAGCTATATGGTATATTCATATATTTAAGTTCAATTTGCAAAGGAAAGTTATAACCATGCCAAATTATTCATTTGGAAATAACTTTTTTAGGATTAGCAAACAAACTTAATAGGACCTATAAGGTCGTTTGGGGTGGAAGTTTATTTATTTAATACATGGACATCTTCTATGCTTGCATCCACCCATTACTACTTTGTCAATACGACTATCAACATTAAGGAATGTTCAAGGCTATCTCATTTCCTCTAATTTAGACATAATTGTGTGCTACTTCAAGTACTATCATTTTTTAAAAATATGTCAGGTGAAAATATTAAATATTACAGAAAATTAAAATTTATTTCTTTAAGTTCAGATTTACAAATTAAATTACATTGTTTCAATAATCATTAAATTGAAACACATATGATGTAAATTAAAATACACTGAAGTTTAATTCTATAATGTCTAATCTTAATAAACATATATAATGAGTATACTTAACATGTTTTTCACATTAAAATATTTGATTAATTTCTATGTTTATTTTATAATAAAAATGGAATTATAGTTAGAAAAATGCAAAAAAAGTTTAGGAAGTTTCAAACTAGAAACACTTCAAAAGATTTTGCATAATTATATATTATTAACAACATTTAAAGATACATGACACAAAATATTTGTTAATATACCCTGTTGAATGACAGCTAAATGTGTATAGCTTGGTAATATACATATGAAATTGTCTGCAATCATAATTAAAGGAAATCATTATTTTCTTTTATAATTATATTCAAAAGTGAAATGATCACTTTTGAAAATGATACACTTTTTCCTTAAAAGTTCTGCTGTAAAAGAACTATATATTTTTCAAATTAAATTAATGTAAAGTCTAAAACAATTATCTGCTTTTTACTAACATTATTCATTTACTCTGGGAAGATTGTTCAGAAATAGGACAAGCAAAGGAACTAAAAATACTATAAATGAATTAGGCTTCATACTGGTACTTTGGATACTATGGAAATGTAAGACTTTATTCATATAAATTTTTACCTTTCTGTTTCAATATTTACTACATTTTCTATTACTAAGGTGTGAATTTAAATGTCAATATCAAGTGTTTAGAAATACCTGCATTCAATGGATTACCTATTAAATATGTAGATATTTATAACAATATTTAGTATAGTAGAGATCAGAAAACTTGTAAGTAGATAAAGGAATAGATTACAAGCTAGGAAATGTTAGAGTGCAATCCCATTAATGAAAACCAATTTCCAAATAAAAATAATTTTATTTATTAATTTATTAATCATATTAATCACTTCATTAATTTTCTACATTTCTGCCTATTTCACATATTTTCCCTCTTTATTTTTTTTATCAACTTTAATGTTAGTGGGAATATTGAGAACATAGAAGGAAACATATAAAGTTCTTTTGTAAATATATGCACATTCTTGTTTTTGAAAATAACACTACCAAAGTGTTTAGTCATTAGCTATTGATTCCTGATAAAGTAATTGACATAAAAATATTTTTATATTTGTATAGAAAATTTATGACTGGGAAATTATAAAGTCTATGATAAAACTGAAAGCTACAATGGCATTAAATATTTTACTTTTCACTTACTATATGCATTTTAAATTGGCATTGTGAATAGGTAAGTTGATAGATAGTCCAAAGAAATGCATTGCTCAAGACATCAGCTTAGAGAATATGAAGCCCATTTTACAAACATACACACACACACACATAAATAAACAAAAAGTATTCAAATATAGTAAAACAACATAACTTTATCTCTAGCTCATTTCTAAACATCAGGAGACTCAAAATGAAATATCAAATTGAGACCAACAGGTAGAAATCAATATGTAGATTTTTCCAAGTAAAATGTGATATTCTAGGAACATGATAATTAGGGAAACCTAAAAAATATCAATATAATTTTAAATAATGTCAACGTCTATGAAACTGACATGTTTTATGCTTTAAAATGGTCTTAGATGTTGTCACTTGAAATAAAATAATATTTAAGACAGTTTTCACCTTTTCATTTTTGATATTAATGTACCTATTTACTAAATTGAGGTTATATATACAGTTAAATTTTTGAAAGAGTATTTCTGTTACTTTAACATTTTTAGATATATGCAGATCAGCAGAGCTATTAGAAAATGTCAACTGAGAAATAAAACAAGTAGAATTTGAATCTTCTTCTTGTTCTTTTCCCCTTTTGTCATGTCATACTGCAAATTGATGTGTTGAATACAGGTTTGTAGTCAGAAAAAAATAATAATATATGTTATAAATCAGTTCAACATACGGAAAAAATATGCATCCAATCTCCTATTGTAGATAAGCATTCTAGGATAGTCAATGCTATATCATCATCGTCACATATTTGTTTTTCAAAATTAACTGCCTATGTGTCTATTTAGGTTCTGGTTCTATGAGTCTATTCACATGTGGCAAGTGCACCACAACTGTTCAGTATTGCCATTGATCTCTGGTCCCTGCCAGGCTCATAACCTATATTTAGTAGTCTGCTTCATTTCATAGTTCTATGAATTAGGGAGGCTGAAGGCTCTATGAAGTTTGATCTGGATATAACTTCATACTTAAGAAATAAAACTTAATAAGTATGTATTGAATACTAGTGATGTACAAAATACACTGTACTTCCATTTGTAGAGGAATAAAATAATCTCAAGCAAACTATAACTATTGTGAGCAATGTCAAGCACACATCACTTCAATACAGACAGTGTGAGCAGACTTAAGAAAGTGATATTGGTGTTAAAAAGTGAACAGGTTTGTTGTGGAAGGAGTAGTGGTACTCAGTGGCCAGCGAAGACTGGAAGTCAGGAAAATCTTCATGGATAATATGACCTATGAAAAGAGTTTCAAATTCTGTGTAGAGTTTTGAAACATAGAGACGAAGATAAAGCTTTCTAGCAAGAAAAAACATTATAAGTGAATGAAGCCATTCAGCTGAAAATTTGGTGGTCATGATTGGAGAACAGAAAATGGTCTTGTAAATGATTAATGAATATCAGAGTATTTCATTTTAGATTTAAAGTGGAGAAGATTATAATTAAAATTAGAAAGAATATATTTTGATGAGTGGCAGGAAATAGCCTAGACAGATCAAATTTTAGAAAAATTAAAGTGTTTTTCACAGCTGTATTACTATTCATTTAATCACAATGAATAATTATAAAATGTATTTGAGAAGCCAAGACTCACAGAACTGTATTTTTATGCTAATTTTAATTCAATAATTAGACCTTTAGGCCAGTGGTCATATATCTGTGTGAATCATAGATCCTAAAATTCCACAGACTCTCACCTGTATTCGTTCCACTTCCAGAAAGGTTGCTGTTTGGAAGGCTCTTTCCCACTGGGCAAGGTCACAATCTAACTCCACAGAGAAGTAGAGGTCTTCTCCAGACTCGGACTGCACAGTGAAGCAGTGTTTCCGCCGGTCTAGCAGGTCACTGTCCTGTGATGTATACACAGGCTGGCATACATCAATTCATATTGCTAACATGGTCAAACCTTGAATCAATGTTGACTAATGCACACTTAATACATGAGATTCAGGTTCTTATTGTACAAAGGGATAACACACAACCTCCTTTATTAATAATAGAGTCATAAAGGTTACTCTATTATTTTTATCATGTAATCTTCATTAAAATTGGTCATGGCAGTTAAATGCCAGGCCTCAAAGTCCATTACTAACATGTTTCTTTCCTGTATTGACACTGAAGTATGTCCATAAAATCGAAGTTTGGATTTCTGGTTTCAACTCTTATTAGCAATGTAACTACCAAACATTTAATACATGAGATTCAGGTTCTTACTGTACAAAGGGATAACACATGGTTATTCCTTTATTCCCCTACAGAGCTGTCAAGATGATAAAATTAAATAGAATGTGAGTTTGGCCCCAATAGAAATAATAACCTCCAGAATACTTTTTGCTAATTGGAAAGTATCATTTAATAATGGTAATAAAATAATAACTAAACATATCTGCAACAATATCTTTGTACACTTCCCTCATTTATGATTTCTCCTTTCAGAAATATCCTCTAGATTTTAGATTTATTCCAAGTCTCCTGGACATTTTCTGCAGACTAATAACCAAATGCTGTCCTTCCTAGGATAAGTTTGAAATTTATAAAGCAATAGTACATAGAAACCACATATTACAAATATGGTTGATAGTAATGTCTATATTTTTTCTAAGGTATTCAGAGATCAATGGGTCTAACCAAAGTGTATTACTTTTTTAAAACAACAACCAAAACAAACCATATGCTTATAATAATTATTGAACATATAGACATTACCAGTCATAAATTTTCTACTGTCTCAAAACATATAAAACTAAAGGCAGTAAAAGCTGCAAAAAAAAATCATTGAGTAATTTATTGCTGTGGCAAGTTTCTGCATATATCAGTATGGTTTCTTCTCTCCTTTATACTATATCACCCAATATTCACTAATATGACAAGTTACTTGTTTCCCACTGTGGACAGAAAAGGGGCCACATACTAAACCTGACAAGCTCAGGGGAGGCCAGCATGGGAGGTCCTGCAAACTCAGAGACTGAAATTAACCACATAGATTGTTCTGCGCATAAAAAGTCTTGACTAAAAGCAGTCACTGCTGATATTCCATCCTTGGCATATAGCTTCCTTGAAAAACTCAATCTTTATTTACCTTAAGTGAACCTGTCTATTGTCTTTTTGCATCTAAGATAACATACCCTTGGAATGTCAGAGTAATCCCTTTTTCCAGACCCCTCAAGGCTCAACACACCACACCAAAGCAGAAGACCACAGAACCCCTCATTTTTATTTTGTTCCCCAAATACCATTTCTATGTGCTGTAAATGTTAACTATCACCTATCATGTACTCACCAATGTAAAAGAAGTATGTGTCTCTCCATTTTACTTTTTATTCAATCCTAAAGATTTCCCCACTTTGCTTTCTCCTACCACTTAACTAGCACAAATGGATTTCAGGTTACTTTCCTTACATCTCCTCCTTTGATTCTAATAGATAAAATAAGCTGCAAAAGTGCCATTCTCAGGAGAATTTTCTTTTCTTTTTTAATTAAAGTTTACTGGGTGACAATTGTTAGGAAAGTTACATAGATTCCAGGTGTACAATTCTGTGTTACATCATCTATAAATCCCATTGTGTGTTCACTACCCAGAGTCAGGCATCCTTCCATCAACATATATTTGATCCTCTTTACCCTTATCTCCCACCCTCCTCTGCCCTTACCCTCTGGTAACCACTAAACTATTGTCTGTGTCTATGAGTTTTTGTTTCTCATTTGTTTGTCTTGTTCTTTTGTTGTTTTCAGTTTTATATACCACATATCAGTGAAATCATATGGTTCTCTGCTTTTTCTGTCTGACTTACTTCGCTTAGCATTACAATCTCAAGATCCATCCATGTTGTCACAAATGATCCCATATCATCTTTTCTTACCGCTGAATAGTATTCCATTGTGTATATATAACACAACTTCTTTATTCATTCATCTATCGAAGGACATTTTGGTTGTTTCCATGTCTTGGCCACTGTAAATAAAGCTGCAATGAACATTGGAGCACATGTGTCTTTATGTATAAACGTTTTCAGAATTTTTGGGTAGATACCCAGGAGAGGGATTGCTGGGTCATACGGTAATTCTATTCGTGATTTTTTGAGGAACCTCCACACTGCCTTCCATAACGGCTGCACCAGTCTGCATTCCCACCAACAGTGTATGAGGGTTCCGTTTTCTCCACAGCCTCTCCAACACTTGTTACTATTTGTCTTGTTGACAATACCAATTCTGACTGGGGTGAGGTGATATCTCATTGTGGTTTTTATTTGCATTTCTCTGATGATTAGTGATGTTGAGTATTTTTTCATATGTCTATTTGCAAATTTTATGTCCTCTTTGGAGAAATGTCTCTTCAGATCTTCTGCCCATTTTTCAATTGGGTTGTTTTTTTTTGTTGTTGTTGAGTTTCATGAGTTCCTTGTATATATTGGATATTAGCCCCTTACCGAAGGCACTGTTTGCAAAAATCTTCTCCCATTCAGTTGGTTGCCTCTTTATTTTGTTGATGTTTTCTTTTACTGTGCAGAAGCTTTTAAGTTTCATATAGTCCCAATCATTTATTTTAGCTTTTACTTCCATTGTCAAATTCATAAAATGTTCTTTGAACCCAAGGTCCATAAGTTTAGTACCTATGTTTTCTTCTATGCAGTTTATTGTGTCAGATCTTATGCTTAAGTCTTTGATCCATTTTGAATTAATTTTGGTACATGGTGACATATAGCAGTCCAGTTTCATTCTTTTGCACGTGGCTATCCAATTCTCCCAACACCAATTATTGAAGAGGCTGTCTTTCCTCCATTTTATATTTTTAGCTTCTTTGTCAAAAATTATCTGTCCATATTTATGCGGTTTTATTTCTGGGTTCTCAATTCTATTCCATTGGTCTATGTGTCTGTTTTACTGCCAATACAATGCTGTTTTGATTATTGTAGCCCTGTAGTACAAGCCAAAGTCAGGGAGTGTGATACCTCCAGTATTGTTCATTTTTCTTAAGATTGCTTTGGCTATTCGGGGTCTTTTGTGGTTCCAAACCAATCTGATGATTTTTTGTTCTATTTCTTTAAAAACTGCCATTGGGATTTTGATGGGGATTGCATTAAAACTGTATATTGCTTTGGGTAATATGGTCATTTTAACTATGTTGATTCTTCCAATCCATGAGCACGGAATGTCTTTCCATTTTTTTGTCTCTTCTTCAATTTCTTTCAAAAATGTCTTATAGTTTCCAGCATATACGTCTTCACATACTTGGTTAAGTTTATTCCTAGGTATTTTATTCTTTTTGCTGCAATTGCAAAAGGAATTGTTTTTTGTATTTCTTTTTCTGAGATTTCATTGTTAGTTTATAGGAATGCAATGGACTTTTGTATGTTGATTTTGTAGCTAGCAACTTTACTGCATTCGTTGATTGTTTCTAATAGCTTTTTGGTGGTCTTTAGGGTTTTCTATATATAGCATCATATCATCTGCAAAGAGTGATAATTTAACTTCTTCATTCCCTATTTGGATCCCTTTTATTTCTTTCTCTTGCCTGATTGCTCTGGCAAGGACTTCCAACACGATGTTGAAAAGCAGAGGTGATAGGGGACATCCCTGTCGTGTTCCTGAAAGTAGAGAAAAGGGCTTCAGTTTTTCACCATTAATTATGAGATTAGCTGAGGGCTTGTCATATATGGCCTTTATTATGTTAAGGTATTTTCTTTCTATACCTATTTTATTAAGTGTTTTAATCATAAATGGATGTTATATGTGGCAAATGTTTTTATGCATCAATTGATATAATCATATGATTTTTGTCCTTTATTTTGTTCACGTGATACATCACATTGATGGATTTGCAGATGATGAACCATCCTTGTGCCCCGGAGATGAACACCACTTGGTCGTGATGAATAATCTTTCTAATGCATTGTTGTATTTGAATTGCTGGAATTTTTTTTTAGGATTTTTGCATCTGTATTCATCAGAGATATTGGTCTGTAGTTTTCTTTTTTTGTGCTGTGCTTACCAGGTTTTGGTATCAGGGTAATGTTGTCCTCATAAAATGAGTTAGGGAGTATTGTCTCTTCTTCAATTTTTTGGAAGAGTTTGAGCAGGACTGGTATTACATCCTCTTTGAAGGTTTGATAGAATTCACTAGAGAAGCTATCTGGTCCCGGACTCTAGCTTTAGGGAAGGTTTTGGATGACTGATTCAATTTCATTACTGGTGATCGGTCTGTTTAGATTTTCCAGTTCTTCATGGTTCAGCCTTGGAAGGCTATATGTTTCTAAGAACTTGTCCATTTCTTCTAGGTTATTGAATTTGGTGGCATATAGTCCTTCATAGTATTCTTGGATGATCCTTTGTATTTCTGTGGTGTCCGTGATAACTTCCCCTTTTCATTTCTGATTTTGTTAATTAGTGTCTTCTCTCTTTTTATCTTAGTGAGTCTAGCCAAGGGTTTGTCAATTTTGTTAATCTTTTCAAAGAACCAGCTCTTTGTCACATTAATTTTTTCTATTGTCTTTTTGTTCTCTATTTCATTTAGTTCTGCTCTGATTTTTGTTATTTCCTTTCTTCTGCTGACCTTGGGTTTCACTTGTTCTTCTTTTTCTAGTTCTTTAAGGTGTAACATGAGGTTATTTATTTGGGATTTTTCTTGTTTCTTGAGATAGGCCTGTAATGAGATAAATTTCCCTCTTAAAACTGCTTTCGCTGCATCCCAAAATTTTGGTAGGATGTATTTTCATTGTCATTTGTTTCTATGTATCTTTTGATCTCTCCTCTAATTTCTTCTTTGACCCAGTCATTACTTAAAAGTATGTTGTTTAATCTCCATGTATTTGTGTTTTTCCTGCTTTCTTTTTGCAGTTGATATCCAATTTCAAAGCCTTGTAATCAGAGTATGTGCTTGGGATGATTTCACTCTTCTTAAATTTGTTGAGGCTGATTTTATGTCCCAATATATGGTCTATCCTTGAGAATGTTCCATGTACACTAGAAAAGAATGTATAGTCTGATGTTTTAGGATGAAGTGCTCTATAAATGTCAATTATGTCCATTTCATCTAATGTGTCATTTAGGGCTGCTATTTCGTTATTTATTTTCTGTTTGGATGATCTATCCATAGCTGTCAATGATGTATTTAAGTCCCCTAGTATAATTGTGTTTTGGTCAATTTCTCCCTTTAGTTCTGTTAGTAGTTGCTTGGTATATTTCGGTGCTCCCTGATTGGGGGCATAAATATTGATGACTGTTATGTCTTCTTGTTGTATAGTCCCCTTTACCATTATAAAATGTCCAATTTTGTCTCTTGTTATCTTTTTCACCCTGAAGTCTGTTTCATCTGATATAATTATGGCTATACCTGATTTTCTTTGGGTACCATTGGCTTGGAGTGTCAATTTCCACCATTTCAGTTTGAGTCTATGCTTGTGCTTGTAGCTGAGATGTGTCTCTTAGAGACAGCATATGATTGGGTTTATTTTTTGATCCAATCTGTTAGTCTGTGCCTTTTTAATGGTGAGTTCAGTCCATTTACATTTAGGGTCATTATTGATATTTGAGGATTTCCTGTCATTCTATCTTTAGTTTTCTGGTAAGGTTGTGTCTCCATTGTTTCTTTGCCTTCTTGTTGTTGTCTATTATTTCTGTTTATTGGTATTCTATGATATTTCCCTACGTTTCTTCTTTTATTACAGTATATATTTCAGTTCTGGATTTTTTTTTAGTGGTTACCCTTAAGTTTATATAAAAGAAAGTTTGATATTTAGAGTATTCTGTTTTCTTCAGCATGCTTACTTTCTCCATTCTCATATTCCGGTTTAGGCCTTTACTCTCCCCCTTTTTATGTTTTGGTTGCCACAAATTGTCCCTGTTGATGGTGATCGAATAGCCTCCGTTATTATTTCTGTAATGCAGGTCATGTATTAGAAAATTCCCTCAGCTTCTGTACGTCTGAAAAAGTCTTTTTTCCTCCTTTGTGTCTAACGGATATCTTTGCTGGATATATTATTCTTTGCTCATAATTCCTCTCTTTCAACAGTTTGAATATTTGGTTCCACTCCCTCATGGCTTGTAGAGTTTCTGCTGAAAAATATGATGATAATCTAATGGGCTTTCCTTTGTAGCTGACCGTCTTCTTTTCCCTGGCTGCCTTGAGGATTCTTTCTTTGTCGTTGATTTTAGACAGCTTCAATACAATGTGCCTTGGGGAAGTCCTGTTGGGATCGAGGTAATTAGGTGTTCTATTTCCTTCTTGGATTCGAGAATGAAGTTCTTTCCACAAGTTTGGGAAGTTCTCATCGACAGTTTGAATATATTCTCTGTTCCCTTCTCTCTTTCTTCTCCTTCTGGTACGCCCATTATTCTTATATTGCTCTTTCTGATGGTGTCAGAAAGTTCTTGTAGAGTTCTTTCATTTCTTTTAAGTTTCAAGTCTCTTTCTTCTTCCATCTGTGTAATTTCCATGTTTCTATCTTTGATGTCACTGATTCTTTCCTCCATCTGGTCAACTTTGCTACCTAAGCTGGTTATTTCATTCTTAATTTCTTCTATTGAGTTCTTAATCTCCAGAAATTCTATTTGGTTCTTTTTTAAAATTTCAATCTCTTTCGTAAAATGCTCATTTTGTTCTTTGATTGTGTTTCTGAGTTCATTAAACTGCATTTCTGTGTTTTCTTGCACCTCATTGAGTTTTTTCAGAACTGCAATATTGAATTCTCTGTCATTTAAGTCACATGTTTCCATATCTTTAAGTTCCTTTTCTGGAGACTTTTCACTTTCTTTCTGAGCTGTCTTGTTGCCTTGGTTATTCATGGCAATTGCTGATTTATTATTTCTCTTCCTAGACATCTACAGGAGTGGCTTCTACAACCGGTTTATAGAAGAGGTCTTTCTTTTGTTTTCCAGTACTTGTTGGTAGAATGTTTTATTATTTCTCCAACTGCAACTTATTTTTCTTCTCCCACACGGTAGTGCTATGTTTTCTCTGCACTATTCCAACTTCTCACACAATGGGGGGATTCCCTGGGAGAGGGGCTTCTCCTCTGTTAATAGTTCGTCTAGGTCACAGGGCGCAGTGTCCCAGTGGGTATGCGGAGAGCTTTTGATGTTCCAAAGCTCTTCCAGCTCCTGATTCAGAGCCCGTATATTTCAGCAGTTCTGTTTACTCCTGCAGGGATCCGCCTAGATAGGTGGGGCCAGGGGCAGGGTGAGTTGTGAGAGGTGACCCAGAGCAATGGCTGCGTCCACCACCATAGCCAGTCCTGCTTCCACAGCTCCCTCCCGTTTGCTGGAACTAGTTGGGCTGCGAATCTGTGTCTGTGGTCCACAGTTCTCAGAACAGCAAATATTCTGTTCTTTTGATCTGACACTGCTACTGTTCCTCTTCTAGCACCGGGCAGGTGGGGGCGGGGTGAGCTCTGGGAGGGTAGGGAGGGGGCGGCTAGTCTCAGTACCTAAGGCTTCCGTTCTCTGCTCAGCAATGAGGGCTTAAACCACTGTTTTCAGCCTTCTTCCTTCAGTCTTTGCTCTGAGGTCTCTGCCGTGAGCGTTGGGTTCAGCCGTGTTTTATGCTGTCCCCTCAGCCCTGTGGGCCATAAGCGGAGCCCTAGCAGTCCGAGTTCTTCCCTCTCCCGCAGCTGCGGTAGTTCCGGGAAGCAGCGAGCTCCGCGCACTGAGCTAGGTCTGCATCCTGCGCCCACGTGGCTCCTTCTCCGCACTTCTCCCTCTCCTCCTGCCCTGCTCGTGCAATTCTCCCACCTGTAGGTGACTTCGGTAGTCAGCCTCTTCATCTCCTGTCTGCTGTGCAGGGAGTCCTTTGTGGAGTTTTTGTTGTTCGATTCGTTGTAAATTCCAGGGGAGCTTTACAGAGGCTCAACTCACGCTGCCATTTTGATGAGCTTCGAGTGCTGTTTTTCTTATTCACAAAACTCCAAGCCCTACTAAAACAAAGCTTCACCTGTTGAGTCCTTCAATAATCATTTAGATTTCAAGTTTATTTAAAGCATTCTATAACTTTCCTAATTTTTTCAGTCAGCTAGGCTTTTTGTCAGCTCATCCTTCCTTTGAAGTTGTATTGAATCTCTAATACATACTGGAGTCCTTGGTATATATAGGGTACTTAACAAATATTTTTAATATATTTTTATTTTTCAATTACACACACATATGATGTTATATTAGTTTCAGGTGTACAACATAGTGATTTGACATTTATATAACTTATGAAGTAATCATTCTGATAATTCCAGTACCCACCTCACACCATACATAGTTATTACAATACTACTGATTATATTCCCCATGCTATACTCTATATCCCCATGACTATGTTGTAACTACCAATTTATACTTTTTAATTCCCTTCCCCCTTCACCTATCCCTCAGACTTCCCATCCAGCAACCATTAGAATGCTCTTTTTATCTATGAAATTGTTTATGCTTTGTTTGTTCATTTATCTTGTTATCCAGATTCCGCATATAAGTGAAATTATATGGCATTTGTCTTTCTCTGTCTGACTTACTCCACTGAGCAAAATACCCTCTAGGTCTATCCATGTTTTCACAGATGGCAAGATTTCATTCTTTTCATGGCTAATATTCCATTGTATATATGTACCACCTCTTCTTTATCTATTCATTCATTGGTGGACACCCAGGGTGCCTTCATATCTTGGCTATTTTAAATAATGCTGCAATGAATATACAGATGCACATCTCCCTACAAAGCAGTGTTTTGGGTTTCTTCAGATAAATACCCAGAAGTGAAATTGCTGGGTCCTCTTTGTCTCTTGTTATCCGCTTGTTTTAAAGTCTATTTTGTCTGGAATAACTATTACTACTTCAGCTGTTATTTTTATTTCCATTTTCATGAAATATCTTTTTTTTTCCATCCCTTTACTTTTTAGTCTGTGCATATCTTTCGATCTGAAATGAGTCTCTTGTAGGCAGCATTTTTTTTTTTTATCCATTCACCCATCCTATGTCTTTTCACTGGATTATTTAATTCATTAACATTTAAGGTAATTATTGATAGATATATAATTATTGCATTATTATTATTATTTTTATTAAAGTAGTTCCTCTAAGATTCCTTGAAATACTGGTTTGGTGGTGATTAACTCCTTTAGTTTTTTCTTGTCTGGGAAGTTCTTTACCTCCTTCAGTTCTAAATGATAGCTTTGCTAGGTAGAGTAAACTTGGTTGTAGGTCCTTGCTTTTTTTTTTATCACTTTGAATATTTTCTGCCAATCCCCTGGGCCTGCAAAGTTTCTGTTAAGAATTCAGCTGACAGTCATTTAAGTAACTAGTTGCCTTTCTCTTGCTGCTTTTAGGAGTCTCTGTCTTTAACCCTTGACACTTCAATTATGATATGTCTTGGAGTGGGTCTGTTACAGTTAATCTTGTTTGGGACTCTCTGCATTTCCTGAACTTGTATGCTTATTTCTTTCACAAGGTCAGAGAAGTATCCAGTCATTACTTCAAATAGGTTCTTGATCCCTTGCTGTCTCTCTCTTCCCCTTCTGGAACTGCTATGATGCAAATATTGTTATGCATGATATCCTGAAGCTCCCTTAAACTATCCTCACTTAAAAAAAAAAAAAAAAATTGTTGTTGTTGTTGTTGTTGTTGTTCTGATTGGGTGTTTTCTGCTACCTTATATTCCAAATCACTGATTTGATCCTCTGTTTTATCTAATCTGCTGTTGATTCTTCCTGATGTGTAATTCATTTCCATTATTATACTCTTTATTTCTGACTGGCTTTATTTATGTTTTCTATCTCCATTTTTTTATGTGTCTATCTCTTTGTTGGAATTTTCCCTGAGATCACTGAGCATCCTTATACCCAGTGTTCCAGTGTTGTGAACTCTGCATCTGGTAGTTTGCTTATCTCCACTTTGTTCAGTTCTTTTTCTGGAGCTTTGTTCTGTTCTTTCATTTGGCATGTATTTCTTTGTCTCCTCATTTTTGCTGCTTCTCTGTGTTTGTTTTTATATATTACATAGGACTTCTATGCCTGCCAGAGTTAGTAGAGTGGACTTATGTAGTAGGCATCCTGTGGAGTCCAGTGGTATAGTCTTCCTTGTCAGCAGAGCTGGTCTTCCAGGTTTGTCCCTTGTGTGGGACTTGTGAGCCCTCCTGCTGTTGAGACTTGGTTTCTGCTTGCATATCAATTGGAGAGAGACCCTTAGCCTGCTTGGTTTTGAGGACTGGCCATGACTATAGTAGAGGAGCTGTTTTGTAGGGGCTGGATCAACAAAGCTAGACTCTCTTTAGTGGGGCTCTGGTGCCTGCCCAATCTGTCCTTTGGGTGTCTTTTTTGTGGAAGTGGTTTGTTACTGCTCTGGTATGATATAAAGCTGGCCACCAAATGTGTTGGTTGTAGGGCCTCTTGGGAGGGGCTGTGCTGCAGGCCAAGGTCAACTGCTGCTTGTGCCCTTCCAGGGCCACTTGATATAAGATACAATGTGACCTGCAGCTGGTTTCCACTTTTGTTGGGCTTGGTGGCACCTGGACGATTCTAAATAATAGCTATGCTAAGAAGAAGCTAAGCTGGGAACTGAAGCTGGCTTCCACTAGTGCCAGGCTTGGGGCTGCTTAGCAAGAGGTACAGGGTATGCCACACCAGGTACTGCTTGTTTGTGTATCTTTGAGAGATTTAAGGAAAGTCCCCAGAATGAACCAACTTTGTATGGAAAAGCCATTGGAAGCAGCTTGAGTGGCCCACAAGTTGAGTGTGGTGGTGTCTCACCAACACGGGGCAAACTGTGTTAGCCAGGTTAATGGAGAATCAGATATGGAGGCCACCTCATTTGCATGTCAGGAGGAGGGAACGCTCAATAGTGGAACTATGGATTCTGATAACACTTCTGTGTAGGAGAAAACTGCTGCATCTCCCCTTGCCCTGGATCCAGACAATTCCATTCCTCTGTATGTCCCTGGTACCTCTGAGCTGCTGCCCCAGTACTGGACCTCAGAGCAAGTGAATCTGTCAGAGAATGTGTTCATGCTTAAGAGGAACACCTGGGATTCTAGCGGCCCTCCATCTCACTTAACCAAAATCTCTGCTGGTTTTCACAGCCAGAATTTGTGGAGGCTTTTCTTCCTGGCACCTCAAGCCTGGACCAGGGAGCGTGGTATGGGGCTGAGACCCCTCACTCTTCAGGAGTACCTCCACAGCTGAGATATCCCTCTCAATTTTTAACCACCATATGCGGGCATGGGAAAGCCCATTCCTCATCTCTGCCCTTTCTACCAGTCTCAAAGTGACTTCTTCTGTATGTCCTTAGTTGTATGACTTTTGTTCAACTAAACTTCAGGAGGTTCTAAATGATGGTTTTTCTGTAGTTTAATTGTAATTTTGATGTGTTCATGACAGGAGGCAAGCATAGTGTTTACTTACTCTGCCATTTTGTAGAACTCTCAACAAATATTTATATTATGAATTAATAAAGAAAAATGCATTTACAAATCAATTAATGCATTGCTGATCTTCACAATAGCCTATGTTTTATTAGCCCCATGGTCCAGGTGAAGAAACTGAAGCTTACAGTGCCTAATATAATTGCAAAGGGTAATACCCTAGCTCTTTGTAAACAGTGTATCTCTTTTCAGTGTGCCGCTTTCTCATTCTCATATCTTTCCATTTTATCAATGCTTATACTACCAGAGAAAGGGTCAATATGTTATAACACTTAAAGCACAGATTTCGGGGATAGATTGCAAGATTCAGATCCTTTGCTCCAACGTTAACTAGCTATATGTCCTTGAGATATTTAGTTAAACTTTCTTTGCCTTACTTTTCATATCTGCAAAAAGGGAATAATAATAACTGCCTCATAGTGTTGTATTATGTAAACCCCTTAGAATAATACCTGGCACATACATGTAAGCTATATACAACTAATGATTATTTCTTCATTTTCTCTTTTATTACTTGGTGTAGCTTCATATCAGAAGACAGAGGGTTTTCTCAATTAGTGGCCCCAGGCAAGATGTTCTCTGGTCCAGATCATTAAATTGTGGTTTCAAATTGCTTTACCTGAGGGATCCCTTTCTGGAGACAAAAGTCATCAACACACACAGCTTGCAGAAGACTTCTACCTTACAGTAATAAATGGTTGGTTCTTAGGAGTTGCCCCTTCAAATTTGCTACCCAGATCCAACTGTCTGAGACCCAGCTTCTTGTTAAACCAATTATCCTCCAGGCACTGGTCTGCATGCAGGAGATAATCCATTTAGCACTAAAGCTTATGTCCACTCCTCTGTTCTTGTGCTATATGGAATTGAATGAGAATTCTTGATGGATAATTCTGCATGTCAACTGTGAATCCATGATGCATAGAACTTTGGTGTTTTACTCAGTAATGGTAGGAGTGTTTTCTTATTTATGTATAACAAATAAGAGTAGATTTTTTTTTTTCTGTGTCTGAAAATATTTATCTCCAGGCCTCACTGCCTATGCAAAATTTTCCCAAAGCAACTAATAAGCTAAAGACACATTTTACATTGAAAGATAAATGTGAAGTGCTCTTTGATTTTAATTCGGTCAAAGTGCAAATACAAGGGCACTTCCAGATACTTGTGATAGCATTATAAATTGGTATGGTTTTTCTAGGAAGCAATTTAGATATATAAACCTGACATCTTCAATATATTAAGATATTTTCCACCCAGGAATTCCTAAACTCATAATTTACATTAAAGGAAATAACTTGGAATTACATAAACTCTGTGAGCAAGGTCAATTCTTTGCTATCTATTTTTTGGTATCCCTTTATATTTACTTAACATCTGTGTGATCCTTATAAAAGGTAAGCTCAATGAAAGCAGAGATTTTTCTTTTCCTGCCTTTTCCCCAGCCATATCACAATATTATCTGGTATATAACAAGTACTCAACAATTATCTATTAAATAAATCAAAGAATGTTTGTTGTAATATGTCTGATAAATGGGAAAGTATATAAATCGTAAAATGAAGGATTTAGCTAAATAAATATGACTAAATGATGGGATAGATGAAATCTACCAAAAAATATCATAGTATTTTTGAAAGAATATTAGTTGACATGAAAATTTCAAGACACTTATTTTTACATAAAAAAGTAAATTACAAACAACGTAATCCTAACTTTGCAAAACACATTTTTTTAAGAAAAGAGAAATAAAATAATGAGTACTTATATGGAACCAGATATAATTCATATTGTCTCCTTTAAAATTGTTCCTATTTCAAGTATAATAAACCACAGGGTTTTTAAATGTTCAGACATCTTTTTTTTTTTTTTTTAATAAGAGGTTATAAGGACTACTTAGCTACTTGGACAACAGGAAATAATCTAAGTCTAAATAAAAATATAAAAATGCATGCTGATCAAGAAAATTATACTGATGTATAAAAAAAGTCGTATTAATGTATAAATAAGGAATGGACAAATAAAATTGATTTGTTAGGGTAGTTTCCAGGTTTCTTTCTTTGTCTTTTCTTTCTCTATTTTCCTTCGTTCCTTCCTTCCTTCCTTCGTTCCTTCCTTCCTCCCTCCCTCCCTCCCTTCCTTCCTTCCTTCCTTCCTTCCTTCCTTCCTTCCTTCCTTCCTTCCTTCTCTCCTTCCTTCCTTCCTACTATCCTTCCAACTTCCCTTCCTTCCTTCCTTTTTTCCTCCCTTCCTTTCTTCCTTCTTACCTGTCTTTTTTCTTTTTCTTTCATTCCACTGGGGCTTTTGCTTAAAAAAATTCAACTAGAAAGCTATCTCATTAGCCATTTTTTGTAGTTATTTCAAAAACTAGAATTGAGTATTATCTCCTTTACTTCAGATGCTGGTACACCTTTTAATAGTTGCCAGAGCCAACTTTACTAACAATAAACTCAAGAATATCAGAGTTGTTCTTCCATGGTTAGTCTCACAATAGAATTAAAACCACGCACAGCAATGAACAAGCAATAACGTATATTTTTATTTAGCTCTTATGTTGTTGTAAATATCAGCTTTAATCTAGGATTATTCTGTAGGGAATAAAAATTATGAACAGTTTTGAGGTAATGATATATGTTATATATATAGCCAAAAAATGTATACACATTTTAAGAAAGGAAAAAACTGTATCAAAATACAGATAACAAAAGATGAAACCATGTGTACACATTTTTTTGACACCCCAGGATATATATATGTATTTATTTTCTTTGTATTTATCTTGTATTTTCTTTTATATTCATGCATCATTTATTGTCATGAGCTACGTTTAAGCCCAGAACCACTCTTTGTTGAGAAAAATACACTAAACTTTTACTACATATTGATCATACCTTGAGAATCTTGCACATAATCTCGTAAACTGAAAACGTTTTTTCTGCTCGGGTCCAGTCCCATGTTGTCACCTTGAAAAGATAAGAAACTAATATGCCATTTGTTTTAGAAAGATAGCTTTAATTCCTTTATGTTATTTATATAATATGGTGTATAAGTGAACCACTCACATATGTACTATATAATTTCTCAATTGTGAAGTTACTGTCATAGAGATCCACGTATAATGTTTTAGTTTCCTCTCTTCTAAGCTTGATCACCTCCTTCAGCAAATTTTTATATAACATGCAACAATCTCCACTTGCCTGATTTTTTTATACATTTTAAATAATGTGTGTATTCTCTACAATAAATACTAAGTATTTATATTTCATACATATTTTTTCAGTTTACCTTTATATATATATATATATATATATATATATATATATATATATATATATATGCATATATATGAATACTAGATAGCAACACAGACTTTAACTTTTTTAAAAAAGGCATTATTTTATATTAAGAAGTCATATCAAGATGTGAGCGTTTTATAACACTGTAAATGCATCAAACACTACAGTAAAGTTGTTTCATTTATTTAAGTTTGAAATATATATCCTCTGTCCAGTCATAGAAAGTATTCAGAGTAGTAATATAGTAAAACTTATAAATACAAACGTTTTTTTCCTACCTTCCTGGTGTTCTGAACTTTATGACACAGACATTCAAAACAGCAGCAAGCCAGACTTGATCATTCCAAGACCCTAAGCATTATTACTTGTGCAAGTGAGTGATATAGCATTTGATATTTATAGTCAACAAATATTTATTGAGAATCTACTGTTGTGTAAAGTGCATGTTTCAAAGGCAGGACTTTACATACAACAGATACCCATACATATTTAATACAAAGCCTAAAAACTAGAATATAGGATATCAAAAACATTATTGATTTGATTTAGATAGACATGCCACATAAGCTTATTGTGACTGTTATAAATGCCTAAACAGAAAGGACTTCTAGATTTTTCTGGGGTTATAAAGAAATGTTTAATGCCAGAACATATATCTTTAGCTAAATATATTCAGAAATATTTGGACTGTGTTCTATATTTTTCCTGTATTTTATTTTCTAAATATACTGGTAATATATTATCTGCTATTGTTTAGTTGATATCACTCTGTTGTGATAAGATGAGAAAAATAAAAAATGTTGGACAAAAATACTTACTGGAGGTGCCGGAAACTTGTGAAGACATGAGCCCCTCAGGGCTAGAAATGTTGGAAAGTACACACATTCTTGAAGGGGGTCCTGTTCCCGTGCTTCACACCAGCCCATGTAGACTATCTGCAAGGAAATTGAATATAATTACTGACAAATAAATCTCATATCAGTGTGTTATGTGAATTTTTTCATATCTTGTAGTATTTTAATTCTCATAAAATTATCAAATTAATTGATGCAAACAAGTACATTAACCAGATTTACCTTCAATAAGTGAATGGGAACCACTCATAAGAGTTTACAATATGTTTCTACCAGCACTTATTAAGTTTTTATTTGTTCATGTAATCCATCTTGGCATAAATTATAAATCCCACCCTCAGCCATTCATACTATGAAAATATTTTTTGTAATATAATTCGTTGACTTATACCATCATTTCCCCAATTAGTCACATTTTACTGTCTGGGAATGTGCTCCCAGGATAAAATATTCAAATGGATAAAGGAAATAAGTCAAAGAGAGAAACCCGATGTGATTTCCACTAGTGTGGTGCACCACATCTCTCCTGTGCCTGACAGGGTGGGATGATAACCTTTCTTGTTTTAGTCACTGATCTCAGAGGAATATAGATTTATTAAGCACTATTAATTTGTAAAGTGGCAGTGACATCAACTCTTTTCTTCTAGCTCTTAATTTAGGTGGAACAATTTCCAAAAGAAAATCATGAGATGAACCACCCCTCTAGACATCATTTGACAGTTTTAAAATAAAAAATGTACATAAACATTTATTAAATGAATATTACATATCTGAAAACATATTCATACGTCATTGCATGTATCTTTGACCACAATCTGTGTGGTATTATTTCCTACATCATGTAACTTTGATTTTATGGTTGGCAAAATGTTCTTTCCTGCTCCTACCATGTTTTCCCGAAAATAAGACCTAGCTGGACAATCAGCTCTAATGCGTCTTTTGGAGCAAAAATTAATATAATACCTAGTTTTATTTTACTACAATATAAGACTGGGTAATATAATATAATATAATATAATATAATATAATATAATATAATGTAATATAATATAATATAATATAAATACTGGGTCTTATATTAATTTTAGCTCCAAAAGATGCATTAGAGCTGATTGTCTGGCTAGGTCTTGTGTTCAGGAAACAGTAAACTTTCATTTTTTGTTATGATGACTAGAATATTAATGCACATACACAAGTAAGTTTAACGTATACCTTGTGCTTCTGTTATTACTATGAAAAAAGCATGCCCAAGACACTAGCATATGGAGCAGTCTAGAGAGCCCAAACTATCTCCTGTACCAAAACCCAGCCAGTTATAGCCTAGTGGCTAATGTCAAACAACCAATTCACTTGCAGAGAGAAATAAATACTTATTGTTGTGCTACACCTACTTTTTGGGTTGTTATGCAGCATCACTGTGGTGATAGCTTATTAAAAACAATGAAAAATTTGAAATGTAGAATTGGAATTAGGATATCTGTTTGATTTCAGCCTCATTTCCTTTCCACTATATTATAGTTACTCTCCAAAATAACTATATTGTCCATTATCTCATTATCAGAGTTTGATAATAAGCCTCTAAGAAATACAGACCTTTCTTTAGTAAATTAAGGAATTGTGATTTAAATAAATTATCCTGACAAGAGAATCAAACTTGATATGTTAGAATTGGAATTTGAACCAAGGTCCCTTATTCTTTTAATTATACTATGTAGTCTCTATATCTGCTTTGAAATATATAATACATGGGAGCTATTCAGAACTTCATTGGTTAACAATAACACAATAACAACCAGCTATAATAATTGATTATTTTGTATTGCTTATATGGCTATGTAGATATTTAATTAGATATCATCTTTTTCTTTCTTTTAGAGTAACTTCATTACTCTTTTAAAAAAGTTACTTCATTACTATGTGACCTTCTGAAATTTAGGGATGCATATATGAAAATTATTATTATTAAACATTGACAATCCCAATCATAATCTCAGCAATTCATTCTGTGGATATCCACAAAATGATTCTAAAGTTTATATGGAGAGGCAAAAAGATCCAGAATAGCCAATACAGTAATGAAGATGAACAAATTTGGAGGACTTACACTACTCTACTTCAAATCTTATTGTAAAGCTACATTAAATAAGGCAGTGTGGTATTGGTGAAAGAACAGACAAATGAGTTAATGTTACAGAGTAGAGAGACCAGAAATAGATCCACACAAATATAGTCAACTGATTTTTAACAAAGGAGCAAAGGTAATACAATGCAAAAAAGAAAGCTTTTTCAACAAATGGTGGTGGAAAAACTGGACATTCTCCTTCTAAGAAAAAGAAAGAAAAAAGAAAGGAAAAATCTGGACAGAGACCTTACACGCTTCACAAAAACTAACTCAAAATGGATCACAGCCCTAAATATAAATTCCCAAATATAAAACTTCCAGAAGATAGCATAGGAGAACATCCAGATTTTCTTGGATATGTTGATATTTGGCGTGCAACACCTAAGGCATGAGCTATGAAAGAAATCATTGCTAAGCTAGACGGCATTAAACGTTAAAAAACAAACAAACAAAAACTATGCTCTGCAAGAGACAATATCAGTAGAATGGGAAGATAAGCCACCAATTTGTGAGAAAATATTTGGAAAAGACATTATCTGATAAAGGACTTTTATCCAAAATATACAAAGAACTCTTGCAACTTAAGAATACAAGTACTGTAACTCAATTTAAAAAGTGGGCCAAAGACATTAACAGATACCTCACTAAAAAAAGATATACTGATGACAAATAAACATATGAAAAGATGTTCCACATTTAAGTTATTGGGGAAATGCAAATTGAAAAACAATGAGATACCATTATACATCTATTATAATGGCCAAAATCCAGAACACTGACAACACCAAATGCTGGTGAGGACATGGAGTAATAGGAACTTTAAAACCTTGCTGTGCGAATGCAAAATGGTATAGACACTTTGGAAGACAGTTTGGTGGTTTCTTACAAAACTAAGTATACTTGTACCATACCTTTCAGCAATCATGCTCCTTGGAATAAACCTAAATGAGTTGAAATCTTATGTCTACACAAAAACCTGCACATATATGTTTATAGCCCATTTATTTATAATTTCCAAAACTTGGAAGCACTCAAAATGGTTTGGTAGGTGAATGGATATATACACTCTGTTACATCCAAACAATGGAGTATCATTTACTGATCAAAACAAATGAGCTATCAAACTATGAAAAGACATGGAGGAATCTTAAATGTATATTACTATGAGGTGTGATCAGACAATACGGTGAATGTTTAAATAAAAACAATCATTATAGTAAAAGACACATTGCCATTAATATCCCTCAAAATACTCCCCCTCACTTCGAACACACTTATCCCATCATTTTTACCATTTTTTTGAAGCAGTTCTGGAATTCCTCTTTTGTGAGTGTCTTTAGTTATGCGATCGTGGTTACCTCGATGTCCTAAATCATTTTGCTTTTGGGGAAGAGCCAGAAGTCACACAGTGCCAGATCTGGTGAATAAGGGGGATGAGGACACACAATAATGTTTTTATTTGACAGAAATTGCCATACGGCGGAAGTGATGTGTGACACTGATCATTGTCATGATGGAGGACGATTTGTAGCACACCTTAACACACAATTTCTGTCAATCGTAACTCTCACCCCATTGACTGCACTGAACAAGCTGAAACTTATCACACACTGTTACTAAGGTTCGAGGCACTGCTTCCCATATTGAAGATCCCTGCCTTTCCATTGGATGGCATTCGGCAACAGCATTCACCGTAATTTCTGATTACAACAGAAAGGCTCTGTGTTACACATAGCTCTGATACAACAATTTCTATCAAATAAAAACATTAGTGTGTCCTCATCCATCTTATTCACTGGATCTGGCATCCTGCAACTTCTGGCTCTTCTTCAAAGTCAAAATGACCATGAATGGTAAATGTTTTGGATCGATTCAGGACATTGAGGCAGTCATGATAGCACAACTAAAGACACTAACAAAAGAGGACTTCCAGAACTGCTTCAGAAAGTGGCAATAACAATGGGTAAGTGTGTTCGAAGCGAGGGGTAGTGTTTTGAGGGGGATTAATGGCAATGTATCTTTTACTGTAATATTTTTTATTTGAATATTCACTGTATATTTGATCACACCTCATAAGTAAAGGAAGTCAACCTGAAAAGACTGCATGATCCCAATGATATGTCATTCTGGAAACAGTAGAATTATAACAATAGTAAAAATATCAGTGGTTGCTAGAGGTTGAGTAGAGAAGGATGAATTGGTGAAACACAGGATTCTCAAGATAGTGAAATTATTCTGTATGATACAATACGGAGTATACATGTCATTATACATTATTAAAACCCATAGAATGTACAACACCAAGAGTGAACCATGATGTAAACTATGGAATTTGGATTATAATGACCTCTCAATGTAGGAGCATCAGTTGTGACAAATGTACCATCTGATGGAGGATGTTGGTAATGGAGAAGTCACACAGGCTGTGTATGGGAGGGGGGCAGGAGGTCTATGGGAAATCTCTGTATCGTCCACTCAGTTATGCAGTGAACTGCATAATTCTCAAAACTAAACTAAACTAGTGAACTAAAACTTCTCAAAAAACAAAATGTATTTAAAAGAGGAAAATTATTATTTTAGCATTTATTATATTTTATTATGTAATAAAATATAATAAATTATTATACTTATATTATAATGGAAGGGGAAGTATTTAAGAAGATAGATATTACAATATAGCTTGTAATAACATATGCTTAACAAAAAATAAAACTGAAGCAAAAGGTACATTCTTGCAGCAGAATAATTATAGCACACTAAGTCTTTGCATTTATTAATATAGGTCAACAAGGGTGGGTTTAACTTTTCTTAGCTAAAGTGAAATCAGACAGAACACTTAATCTGATCTCCTGTGATAGTGTGGTCCTTGGTCCATCAGCATAAGTATCATCTTGGAACTTGCTAGAAATGAAGGTTATTATGCCATATGATTCATATCTACTGAATCAGAACCCTTGAGGTCGGGGCCCAGCACTCTGTGACTTAACAAACCCTCCAGCTGATGCTGGTGCTGCCTAAACTTTGAGCATACTTATCCTGAAACTAGGGAGTAGACTATCTAATTGTGTTATACTCCCAACAACTGGTAAGTTTGTGTATTATTGAGAACAGTGTTTTCTACTTATGATAGAAGAAACCACTGCAAAAGTATTTTAGTTCTTGAAAGAGAAAAAGAAATGTTGAGTTCTTCATAAACAGGGTATTTCCAAATACAACAATGGTCGACCAGCTTGTTGAAGACAAATTCTACTTCCTGGGACAACTAGAATAAAGTAGGCAACCATTTTAAAAGGAGGATTGTCATGCAGGGTGACAGGAGGGGTCTCTGCTCTCGCTCCCCACACAAGAACGCAGGATGTGGTGAGGCCCAAAAGGAGCACCCACGAAGCCATAGGTAGTGGAGTCATAGCATTATAGTCTCACTGGATTCACACGATGTGTGACCTGCTGTCCGCTTTTCTGCCAACCAACCGACTCCCCTCCACTCGATTCCCCAGGGCAGCCAGGGAAGTTATATTAGTGGCCAGTTGGCTAACCAGCTACAGCTGATGGCCAACTAGCCACAGTTGACAGCCATCTACTACCCGAGCCAGCACCCCTCCACGTGAGGACGAGAGCCTGGAAACTGCTCTCTGGGGCTCTGTCCCCACAGGATAAAAAACATTTTAGAAAGTATCGCTATGTTACCAAGGTATAAAGACTTAAGCAGTCCAGCTCCTAGTGAAAAATAAAGTGTAGAGATATGAGTCACCTTCAATTCTAGTCCCTCATGACATTCATCCTTTGTAAACTAGCTGTGGAGGGGCTGAAACAATGGACCTCAGCCTATTCAAAGTTTGATGTAATATGTTGGATTTCAGAGCATTCCAAGAAAAAAGTCCAGCAGAATACAACATAGGAGTAAAAACAAATGAGTAATAGGCTAGACCTCCTAAAGACTGGCGCTTATTGTATAAGCACTCAGTCCTGATTGTGACTAGGTAAATTGTAATTCTGATTTTATTTTGCCAGAATGAAAATAAATTCTCTCTGGAGGAAGGTGACATCATTCAGAGCCTCAAATTATGTCTATATAGATTTTTTTTTTTGCAGTGTCTACTCAACTAATATTTAGAAGTCATATAAGGAGACAAAAATAAATATAATTAGGAAAAACAGGAGATAAAACAGACAATAGGGGTAAAATAACACACACATAGGAAATTCAGATTTTGGAAGTATCAGACCCATATTTTAAAACTGATGTTATGCTCAATATATGTTCAAAATATAGATGACTAGTTTACAAATTATAGCAAATAGCTGGAAATTGCAAAATAATAAAACACATATCTAGAAATAAAAATATTAGAATAACTGTAACTGCACCTCAATATAATGATTTGCCAGAAGTTTATATACACCTGAAAAGAGGAGCACAGAATTAAATGAATTTAATAGTCACTGTATATAAAAGAAACATCACAGTCAGTTGCATTTCTATACTGAAAAGACCATTTTCTACCTTTTGATGTGCATGTGAATTTGCACTTGTGCACTTGTACGTGTGTGTACAAAGATAATTAGCAGAACTTTAAATGCTACAACTAAAACCAACTGGGAGTAACAGCTCTTTCTCAAGGCCAAAGCAATCTAAAATGTCTACAGAAGTCGAGAAGATAAAAAAAAATTAAATTATTTATTATGGAGTTCTGGTTTAGTGGTACCCTCGTCTCACAGCACTCCTCACCTTGCAGAACTTCAAAATTAGCCTCAACTTCCTAAATCAAAGGAGAGATGTAATATCTCCTAAATTACAATCATCTTTATGTTCCACCTTGCCCCTTATTCTTTCAGACCATGACATCGACAACTTCTAACAAATTCATGTCTTCCTTGGATAATGTTTCCAGGAGGTTTCTGACAAAACTGTGCCTATACTCATGACAGTATGTGGTCACTGCTGCCACTGTGTAACTCAGTTGTCTTTTCCCACAGTATCCACTCCAGCTGCTTCTTGGAGAAAAGCCTTTCCATGGACCTGTGGGCTTGAGTTCTGGACTGGTTCACCTGCTTTATAATGTGAACATGTCCTTTCTTCCCCTCCCATTGTTCTTTGCATTCAGTGGACACCACTTCCAGAAGCTGAAGCCATTCAACTCAAGTAACAGGACAGACTATGTCTCATCAAAAACGTTTATGTTAGTTGGCATCAAATTCACCCTCCCTGTCAGGCCAGGAGGCCAGCCTGTTTCTGTCTGGCCTCAGAGTAGAAGTCAAAACCACTCCTTCAGTCCTTTCCTCTGTCCAACCCCATTGTAATGTCATTCACTCACTGTTTGATAAATGTTTCATCAGGTGATTTTATTGAGGGGGGACTTTTACAGTACTTCTGTTGTGCTGATTTTTCTCTAAGTCAAATCTTAATAAAATGAATTTGAAAGAGAGCTAAAAATGGAAGAGAAGTTACAAAATATACCCTGAGTGCTCTGGTACAAGCAGGGAGAAGTAATCGTCACATTGTTGATTATGAGTTTACAAATGAACCTTTACCATTTTTATGCCAACTGTAGAAAACCATCCCCTTTCCCTGTTGCCAGCTGCTTCCCTGAAAACCACTGATGAGCCAGCAATTATTGTAGCAGCACAAAGCACCTCAAATAGGGGAGCGTGGCAATTACTTTGATTTGTCACCACAAAGGGTTGGCTATAAAGACTTTTTTCAAGACACTGAAACTAAGCAGCTTGGGACTATGCCAGGGTATTTTAGAGAGTAGCAATCAGGAGAGAAAAATGAGACACCACTGTCAGCACAAAAAAGTAGGTAGACTTGGCAGGAGGGGCTAAATGTGTTAATAAGAAATAGGATGACTGTTTTCTGGCAACAGGTGTCAGAGTTATCTGAGAAACATTGTTTTTCTGAGGTTGGTCACTCTCAGACAAATAAAATTATTCTAGGCCATCTTGATTCACAATTAAAGAGTAGAACAAGATTTTTGTTTTGTTTTATTATGTTTTGTTTTGTTTGGCTAAGAGGCATTTCATAAATAATGACATTGAAAGTTTCTGCATATATAAAGGTAACATTTTCAGATGATTGGTAACCTGAACATCTTTCCTTTTCATATACGCAAAATTTAGAGTAGTTGATTCAAGCCTCTGTTATAAACATTGGTGATATAGCAGTGAACTAAATACACACTGCAATAATATAACTTAGAGTCCAATTTCGAAGATTGAGAATGAAAAGAGAAAAAAATTAAAATATATGTTATATTAAAGAGTAAGAAGTCCTAAGGGAAACAAAGTTTTAAAAAAAAATAGGGAAGGAAAAAGAAAAAGAATTGGGAAGAGTCTGAAACTTTAGGTGAGATTGCATAAGGTCTTATGGAGGGGACATTTGCGTACAGATGTAACAGAACTGATATTTTCCAAATACTATATTTATCTGGAGGAAGAGAATTAAGGTGAAGGGACAAAAAAAGGCAAAGGCTGGAATGTAAGAGCGTGACAGGATGATTGGTAGGACTGTGAAGCTATGACGATTAGAGAAAAATGATTTAGAGATTATAGTGGATCATGAGGTAGATGGAACGTGACCACAGATGTGCACAACTTTGCAGACCACTGTAAGGACTCGGGCTTTTGCTCTGAGTGAGAAGGTCAGTTACTGGAGGGTCTGAGTATAGGAGACACAGAATCTGATTTGTATCTGAACAGCATCACTCAACTGAAAAAGAAATGAGAAAAGAGGCAAGGAGGCCTGTCAGAATGCTTTTGCAGCAATTCAGGCAAAAGACGATGGAGGCTTGAAAAGACTGGCAACAGAGCAGGTTTTAGGAAGCTGTTGGACTCTGAATGTATTTTGAAAATTGAATTTCAACATATGGTGTGAAAGAAAAAAGTGAAGTGAAAGATGATACAAGGGTTTTTGACCTTTACAAACAGAAGAATGCTGATGACCATTATGAAATGGGAAACCTTTGAGAAAATCAGCTTTGGAGGAAAAATCAGGAACTCAGTATTACACATTTTAAGACTATGATCATTTTTGACATAAAGTGGACATACCCATAAAATGTTGTGGAGTTCAAGAGAGTGGTCAAGTCTTATTATGTAGAATCCTGATTTGTCAGTTTAAGATATTTAAAGCCTTGAAACTGGGTAAATGTGTACTGAAGAGAGAAGAGGCCCAAAGATAGTCTTGGAGCAGCAAATGATTTGTGTGGCAGAGAAAAGGAGAAAATACCAGCAAATTTGATGTCATGTGAGATAAGTGAAAAGAGGTTGATCAACTGTATCAAGAAGGTAAATGGGGTCAAATATATGGTGATGGAAGGAGAACTGATTCTGAGTGGTGAACACACAATGTGATATAAGATGACATATTACAGAATTGTACACTTGAAACCTATGTAATTTTACTAACCATTTCACCCCAATGCATTTTAATTTAAAAAACAATGCCGCTGATGACTCCACTACCATGAGGACTGAGAACTGATCATTGATCTAGCAAAACAGTGTTTATTTGTGTCCTTGGAACAAACAGTTATTGAGTTGGGCACAAGGAGGACTCTAACTGGAGACATTAAATATTTAGCCTCTCTGTTAATGAGGTTCACTCTAAAGCAGTGGAGAATGGAGTGGTCATAAGAAACAAATCAGTGGAGAGGAAAACAATGATGTCAAGTTCCCTTGACTCAGGAGCACTATGCCTGAGTGAGCAACAGTGATAGCTAGGAGCTCAAACAATTCATTTAGACAAGAGCAACAGCAGAGCCAGCACAGATGCAGGGAGCTGGACAGATGTGTTCACTTCTCATCTGATTGCTTCAATTTTCCCAGTGAAGCAGGGAGCAAAATTGTCTTTGGAGTCTAAGGATATGGGTGGAGAGTTGAAGAGACAGCAGAAATTCATTTAAAAGAGAAGGAAATAGTGACCTAGGGGAAGATAGAATAATTGCCAAACTAGGAGTCTACTTGAGGTCAGTGATCATGAATCTGAGACATTATCATGACTGTTTATTGTTCATTAGCTATGTTTAGCTATATGAGAACAGTGATATAATGGAAAGAAAGTTTGATTTTATTTGAATTATTTTTTCGCAAGGGAGAATAAGGAGAAAAGCAAGCTGAGGATATATGTGATGGAATGGTAACATTAATTGATCACAGAATTTAAGCTAGGTAAGTGTAATGAATGCAGTAAAATTAAAAAAAAAATGATAGGGGGGGAAAAGTTGAAAATTCCATTAAAATCAGAGTATTATGCAGTTTGGGGTGCTAGAAGGGCCAGGGGAGAAGGATTAGATTTATCATTCTAGCAGAATGTTTGAAATTTAGATTACAGTCACTTTGTAGTTCCTCATAATGACAAGGTGAAGGGAATGACCAAGTGGTGAGGAAGTATGAAGGTCAAAGTGATTGGATAGGAGCAGGTCAGGAAACTGAACGACCAGGACACTTTAGTACATCTTCTTTCATATGGAGATACATATTGAATGAGTAATTATGGAGATATTTATAATGACCCAGGGACTAAAATTGTCACCTAGCTGGGCAGATATCTAAAGATGTCTGGCATAGTGGATAGTAAAAGCACGCGCGTGTGTGAGAGAGAGAGCGAGAGAGAGAGCGAGAGAGAGAGAGAGAGAGAGAGAGAGAATGATGAAAAAAAGATTAGAGGGACAATGTAATGGGAGCAAGCTTAATGGCTATGCCTCTCCAAGATTAATAATATGAAGAGTTAGGGAAAGAAATTAGATACCACTTGAGAGAAGTACAGGACTAAACAACTCTCCACAGGAAAGCCAAGTTTCAGTTAGCCCAGGAAAGTAAGCAACTCAGATTAAAGAGCTAAAATAATAACAAAAAGAACACCTTTAGCTAGACTCATCAAAAGAGAGAGAGAGAGGACCCAAATTAATAACATCACAAATGAAAGAGGAGAGGTGACAACAGACACCACAGAAATACAAAAAAATTTAAGAAAATACTGCAAGCAACTATATACCAACAAATTAGACAATCTGGAAAGAATGGATAATTTTCTACAAGTATACACCCATGTTTCCCTGAAAATAACACCTAGCCAGACAATCAGCTCCACTGCGTCTTTTGGAGCAAAAATTAATATAAAACCCAGTATTATATTATATTATATTATATTATATTATATTATATTATATTATATTATAGGAACTAGTCTTATTTATATATATTATATTATATTATATTATATTATATTATATTATATTATATTATATTATATTAAAGACCTCATTTTATATTATAGTAAATAAGACTGGGTCTTATATTCATTTTTGCTCCAAAGACGCCTTAGAGCTGATTGCCTGGCTAGGTCTTATTTTTGGAGAAACACGGACCCTTTCAAGGCTAACTCAAGAAAAAAACGGAAAACCTGAACAGACTGATTACTACCAGTGAAATTGAATCAGTAATCAACAGGCTCCCAACAAACAAAAGCCCTGGACCAGATGGCTTTACAGGTGAATTTTACAAAACATTCAAAAAAGAACTATCACCTGTTTTCCTCAATCTATTCCAAATAATCCAGAAGGAGGGAGGGCTCCCAAACTCTTTTTATGAGGCCATTATCACCCTGATCCCAAAATCACACAAAGACATTATAAAAATAGAAAACTATAAGCCAATATCCTTAATGAACATAAATACAAAAATGCTCAACAAAATATTCGCAAACAGAATTAAGCAATTATTAAGATCATACACTATGACCAAGTGGGATTCATTCCTGGTATACAAGGTTGATTCAATATCTACAAATCAATTAATGTGATACACCACATTAACAAAATGAAAAATAAAAATCATATGGTTATATCAATAGATGTAGAAAAAGTATTCGACAAAATCCAGGAGCCATTTATGATAAAAAATCTTAAGAAAGCGGGAATAGAGGGATCATATCTCAACATAATAAAGGCCTCATATGATAAACTCACAGCTAAAACATAGTCAAAGGGGAAAAACCTAAAACCATTCCCCTTAAGATCAGGAACAACAAGCTTGACCACTTTCACCACTTTTATTTGACATAGTTCTGGAAGTTCTAGCTACAGCAATCAGATAAGAAAAAGAAATAAAAGACATCCAAACTGGTAAGGAGGAAGTAAAATTGTCAGTATATTTAAACAACATGATACTATATAGAGAGAACCACAAAGACTCCACTAAAACACCATTAAATCTTTTAAATGAATGTAGTAAAGTAGCAGGATATAAAATTAATATTCAAAAACCAGTTGAATTTGTATACACGAATAACAAACTATCTGAAGGAGAAATTAAGAAAACAGTCTCATTTTCAATTGCTTTAAAAACTATAAAATACTTAGGAATATATTTAACCAAAGAAGTAAAAGACCTGTACTCTGAAAATATAAGACATTGAAGAGAGAAATTAAAGAAGATGCAAATAAATGGAAACATGTAAAATGTTCATGGATAGGCTACATTAATATAGTTAAAATGTCCATACTGCCTAAGGCAATATACAGATTCAACGCAATTTCTATCAAACTACCAAGGACATTTTTCACAGAACTAGAATATGTAATCTTAAAATTTATAGGAAACCATAAAAGACCCCAAACATCCACGGCAATCTTGAGAAATAAGGACAAAGTGGGAGGTATCACAATACCTGACATTAAGTGATACTACAAGGCAATAGGAATCAAAATATCATGGTGCTGACATAAAAACAAACCTATAGATCAATGGAACAGAATAGATAGCCCAGAAATAAATCCATGCCTAAATGGTCATTTAAACTATGAGAATAGAAGCAATAATTTACACTGGGGTAAAGACAGTGTATTCAATAAATGGTGTTGGGAATCCTGGACAGAAACATAAAAAAAAAAAAAAAAAAAAAAGAAAGAAAAATGAAGCTGAACCTCCTCTTTACACCATATATAAGAATAAATTCTAAATGGATTAAAGACTTAAATGTAAGATCTGAAAACATAAAACTCCTAGAAGAAAATATAGGGAGTAAATTGGCAAACATTACCCTTAGTAATATTTCTACTGATATATTCCCTCGGGTAAGGGAAATAAGAGAAAAAATAAGCATATGGGATTACATCAAACTGAAAAGTTTTTCAAAGCAAAGGAAACCAGCAATAAAATGAAAAGGCATCCCATTGAATGGGAGAAGATATTTATCAATGATACATCTGATAAAAAGTTAACATCCAAAATTTGTAAAGCAAACTCATTCAACTCAACATCCAAAAAAAAAAAAAGAAAAGAAAAAATACACAATCCAATTAAAAAAATAGGCAGAAGACATGAAGAGACATTTTTCTAGAGGACACACAGATGGGAAACAAACATATGAAAAAATGCTCAACCTCGCTAATCATTAGAGAAATGCAAATAAAAACTATGAGATACTCCCTCACCTCAGTCAGAAAGGCTATCATGAGTAAATGAACAACCAGTGCTGGCAAGGATGTGGAGAAAAGGGATCCCTCATGCACTGCTGGTGGAATTGCAGATTGGTGCAGTCACTATGGAAAGCAGTGTGGAGGTATCTCAAAAAACTGGAAATGGAACTGCCTTGGGACCCAGCAATTCCACTCTTACCTGTCTATCCAGAGAAATCCAAACACTAACTCAAAAATATGTATGCACCCCTATGTTTATTGCAACACTATTCACAATAGCCAAGACATGGAAACAACCATAATGCCCATCGGTAGATGACTGGATTAAGAAACTGTGGTACATGTATACAATGGAGTATTACTCGGCCACAAAGAAGAATGAAATCTTACCATTTGCAGCGATATTGATGGATCTAGAGAACATTATGCTAAGTGAAATAAGTCAGACAGAGAAAGACAAATACCATATGATCTCACTTATATATGGAATCTAAAGAATAAAATAAATGAAAAAACGAATCAGAAACAGTCTCAGAGATATAGAGAAAGAAACTGAGTGTTGCTAGATGGGAGCGGGTAGGGATGAGGGAGAAGGTAGGGATTAGAAAGCACAAATTGATAACCACTGGATTCCCATGGGGATAAGACAGTTTGGGGAATAAAATCAATAAAGCTGTAAAGATTTTGTAGGGTGTCTGATGGACACTTATCTTATTAGGGAGACCACTTCATGGACAGTGTAGTTGCCTGAGCACTGCAGTATATACCTGAAGCTGAAACTGAATAATAATGAATGCCAACTAATATATATATTTTACAGGATGTAGAGCATAGCATAAAGAATAGAGTCAGTGGAACTGTAACATCTATATATGATGTCAGAAGGGTAGTAGATTGGGGAAGGGGGGTTATCACTTTGAGTGGTGTAAATGTCTAAATATTACATTGTTTTGTATACCTGAAACTAATGATAATAACAAAAATATATATATATTTTTTTATTTCTGTGGTGTCTGTTGTCACTTCTTCTCTTTCATTTCTGATTTTATTAATTTGGATCCTCTCTCTCATTTTCTTGGTGACAGGCTACAGGTTTGTCGATTTTGTTTATCTTTTCAAAAAAAACAGCTCTTGGTTTCATTGATCTTTTGTATTTATTTATTTATTTTTTGGCCTCTATTTCATTTATTTCCACTCTGATCTTTATTGTTTCCTTCCTTGTACTCCATTTGCTATTATTTTTCCAGTTCTTTTAGGTGTAAAGATAGACTGTTGATTTGAGATTTTTCTTGTTTCTTTAGGTAGGCCTGCATTGCTATGAATTTCCCTCTTAGAACTGTTTTTGCTGCATCCCAGAGATATTGGGTCATTGTGTTTTCATTTTCATTTGTCTTGGGATATCTTTTGATTTCTTCTTTGATCTCATTGTTGACCCATTCACTTTTTAGGAACATGTTATTCAGCCTCCATGCGTTCGTGTGTTTTCCGATTTTCTTCATGTAATTGATTTCTAGTTTCATAGAACTGTGGTCAGAGAAGACACTTGATATGATTTCAATCTTCTTAAATTTATTGAGACTTGTTTGGTGGCCTAGCATGTGGTCCATCTTGGAAATTGTTCCATGTGCACTTCTGAAGTGTGTATATTTTGCTGCTTTGGAGTGAAATGCTCTAAAAATATCGATGAAATCCAACTGGTCTAATGTGTCATTTAAGGCCACATTTCTGTGTTGATTTTCTGTTTAGAGGATCTGTCTATTGGTGTCAATGGGGTGTTGAAGACCCCTATTATGATAATGTTATTGTCGACCTCTTTCTTTGTGTCAGTCAAAATCTGCTTACTATATTTAAGACCTATTATGTTGAGTGCATAAATCTTTCCTAGGGTTATGTCCTCTGTTGGATTGATCCCTTTATTATTATGTAGTGTCCTTTTTGTCTTTTATTATAGTCTTCATTTTAAAGTTTATTTTGTCCAATATAAGTATTGCTACCCCAGGGTTTTTCTCCTTTCCATTTGCGTGAAATATTTTATTCCATCTCTTTACTTTAACTCTGTGTGTGTCTTTTGATCTGCAGGAGTCTCTTGTATAAAGCTATGCATGGTTCTTTTTTATCTTATCCACTCAGCCACCCTACGTTTTTTGATTGTGACATTTAGTTCATTCACATTTAAAGTGATTATTGATAGCTATACATTTATTGCCATTTTATTATTTGTATTTCTGGTCTTCCTTTGTTAGTTTGTTTTCAATTTATTTTTAACATTTAACATTTCCTACATTGCTGGCTTGGTGGTAATGAATTTCTGTAGCTTATTATTTTCTGGGAACTTCTTTATCTCTCCTTCAATTTTAAATGATGACCTTGCTGGATAGAGCAATATTGATTCTAGGCCTTTATTTTTCATCACTTCAAATATTTCTTGCCACTCCCTTCGGGCCTGCAAAGTTTCTGTAGAGAAGTCAGCTAATAGTCTTATGGGAGTTCCCTTGTAAGGAACCCACTGTATTTCTTTTGCGGCTTTTAGGATTCTTTATTTGTCTTTAATCTTTGCCATTTTAACTATAATGTGTCTTGGTGTGGGCCTGTTTGGATTCATCTTGTTAAGGATTGTCTGTGCTTCCTGGGTTTGTGTGTAATTTTCCTTCACCAGGTTAGGGAAGTTTTGGGTCATTATTTCTTCAAAAAGTGTTTGATCCCTTTCTTCTCTTCTCTTTCTGGTATTCCTATGATGCAAACGTTGTTACACTTGATGTTATCCCACATGTCTCTTATTTTCATTGTTTTTAATTCTTTTTCTTTTTGTTGTTCCAATTGGGTGATTCCTACTATCTTATCTTCTAAATCACTGATTCAATCCTCTGCTTCATCTAATCTACTGGTTATTCCTTCAAGTGGGCTCTTCATTTCGGTTATTGTGTTCTTTATTTCTGACTGGCTATTTTTTTATGATTTCTGTATCCTTCTTTCTGTTTACTATCTCTTTGTTGAGATGCTCACTAAGTGCCTTAAATATTCTTATAATCAGGGTTCTAAACTCTATATCTGATTGGTTGGTTACCTCGGGTTCATTTAGTTTCATTTCTCCTGGTTTCTTCTGATCTTTTATTTGGGAAATGTTTGTTTCCTCATTCTGGCTGTCGCTCTGTGTTTGCTTCAATGTACTAGGTAGATCCCCTATGTCTCTCAGTCTTTTCTGAGTGGCCTTATGTAGTATGTGTCCTTTATATTTGAATTTCATAGTCTCTCTATTCTCCTGTGTATATGTTCCAGAGGTGTTCCTTGTGTTGTGTGTATTCTCCTGTTGATGTTGAGCTTTAATTGCTTTTGGTTTATCAGTGGGTGGGATTGCCTACCAGGCAGGCTAGTTGTGAGAATTGGCTATGTCCACAGTGTATGAGCTGCTGTGTGAGGGTTGACCTATCAGAGAAGGCTTGACCCCTGTGGGCTCTTGTGCCTGTGGAGAATTTCCTTTGGATGTGTCGCTTGTAGGTCCAACTAGGTAGTGCTCTGGTTTGGTCTGAAGTTGGCCTCTGGGTGTATTGTTTCTGGTGTCTCTTGTGTAGGGTTCCTACACAGAGCAGTTTCAACCCTGTCTGTTACTTGCCATGGCTACCTGGAAGGTTCCTCAAAGCTGTATGCAGTTGGCGAATGCCTGAGCTGGGCCTGGATTCATGTGGGGGTGGCCTCTCTGTGATCTGAGCCTGGCTGTTTGAATATGGGAGTGGAGAAAGTAGGCATGCTGAAGAAAATGGAATACTCTAAACGTCAAACCTTCTGTACATAAACTTAAGGGTAACCACTCAAAAAAACTCTAGAATGGAATATGTACTGTAATAAAAGAAGAAACACAGGGAAACATCATAGAATACCACCACACAGAAATAATAGACAACAACAAAATGGAAAAGAAACAATGGAGACACAGTGTTACCGGAACACTAAAGATAGAATGATAGGAAATCCTCACATATCAATAATCACCCTAAATATAAATGGACTGAACTCACCAAAAAGAGGCACAGAGTAGCAGATTGGATCAAAAAACTAAACCCAAACATATGCTGTCTCCAAGAGACACACCTCAGCCAGAAGGACAAGCATAGATTCAAAGTGAAAGGTTGTAAATTGATACTCCAAGGAAATGGTATCCAGAGAAAATCAGGTGTAGCTATACTGATATCAGGTGACAGACTTCAGGGTGAAAAAGTTAACAAGAGACAAAGATGGACATTTCACAATGGTAAAGGGGACTGTACAACAGGAAGACATAACAGTCATCAATATTTATGCCACCAATCAGGGAGCACCAAAATATACCAAGCAACTACTAACAGAACTAAAGGAGAGAAATTGACCAAAACACAGTTATGCTAAGGGACCTAAATACATCATTGACAGCTATGGATAGATCACCCAAACAGAAAATAAATAGTGAAATAGCAGCCTTAAATGACACATTAGATGAAATGGAAATAATTGACATTTATAGAGCACTTCATCCTAAAACATCAGACTATACATTTTTTCTAGTGTACATGGAACATTCTCAAGGATAGACCAATTTTATTGGGACACAGAGTTAACCTAAGCAAATTTAAGAAGATTGAAATCATACCAAGCATATTCTCTGATCACAAGGCTTTGAAATTGGATCTGAACTGCAGAAAGAAAGCAGGAAAAACCACAAATACATGGAGATTAAACAACATACTTTTAAAGAAAGACAGGGTCAAAGAAGAAATTAGAGGAGAGATCAAAAGATACATAGAAACAAATTACAATGAAAATACACCCTACCAAAATTTTCGGGATGCAGCAAACGCAGTTTTAACAGGGAAATTTATATCATTACAGGCCTATTTCAAGAAGCAAGAAAAATCCCAAATAAGTAACCTGATGTTACACCTTAAAGAACTAGAAAAAGAAGAACAAATGAAACCCAAGGTCTGCAGAAGAAAGGAAATAATAAAAATCAGAGCAGAACTTAATGAAATAGAGAACAAAAAGACAATGGAAAAAATTAATGTGACAATGAGCAGGTTCATTGAAAAGATTAACAAAATTGACAAATCCTTGTCTAGGCTCACTAAGATAAAAAGAGAGAAGACACTAATAAACAAAATCAGAAATGAAAAAGGGGAAGTCATCATGGATGCCACAAAAATACAAAGGATCATCTAAGACTACTATGATGGACTATATGCCACAAAATTAAATAACCTAGAAGAAATGGACAAGTTCTTAAAAACATAGCCTTCCTAGGCTGAACCATGAAGAACTGGAAAATCTAAACAGACCGATCACCAGTAACAAAATTGAATCAGTCATCCAAAACCTTCCCAAAACAAAAAGTCCTGGACCAGATGGCTTCATTAGTGAATTCTACCCAACCTTCAAAGAGGATCTAATACCAATCCCGCTCAAACTCTTCCAAAAAAATTGAAAAAGACACAGTACTCCCTAATTCTTTTTATGAGACCAGCATTACCCTGATACCAAAACCTGGTAAGGACAACAGAAAAAAAGAAAACTACAGACCAATATCTCTGATTAATATAGATGCAAAAATCCTAAACAAAATTTTAGCAAATCGAATTCAACAATGCATTAAAAAGATTATTCATCACGACCAAGTGGGGTTCATCCCAGGGGCACAAGGATTGTTCAACATAACGTAATTCCATCAATGTGATAGATCACATAAACAAAATAAAGGACAAAAATCATACGATTATATCAATTGATGCAGAAAAAGCATTTGACCTGATACAACATCATTTTATGATTAAAACACTTAATAAAATATATATAGAAGGAAAATATCTTTACATAATAAAGGCCATATATGACAAACCCTCAGCTAATTTCATAAATAACGGTGTAAAATTGAAGCCTTTTGCTCTACATTTAGGAACATGACAGGGCTGTCCCCTATCACCTCTGCTTTTCAACATAGTGTTGGAAGTCCTCGCCAGAGCAATCAGGAAAGAGAAAGAAATAAAAGGCATCCAAATTGGGAATGAAGAAGTTAAATTGTCACTCCTTCCAGATGACATGATGCTATATATAGAAAACCCTAAAGACTCCACCAAAGAGCTGTTAGAAACAATCAACGAATACAGTAAAGTTGCCGGCTACAAAAACAACATTCTAAAGTCCATTGCATTCCTTATATACTAACAATGAAATCTCAGAAAAAGAAATAAAAAAAGCAATCCTTTTGCAATTGCAACAAAAAGAATGAAATACCTAGGAAAAAACTTAAGCAAGGATGTGAAAGACCTATATGCTGAAAACTACAAGACATTTTTAAAAGAAATTGAAGACACAAAGAAATGGAAAGACATTCCATGCTCATGGATTGGAAGAATGAACATAGTTAAAATGGCCATGTTACCCAAAGCAATATACAGATTTAATGCAATCCCCATCAAAACACCAATGGCATTTTTTAAAGAAATAGAACAAAAATTTGTCAGATATTTATGGAACCACAAAAGACCCCGAATAGCCAAAGCATTCCTAAGAAAAAAGAACAATGTTAAAGTTATCACATTTTCTGACTTCAGCTTGTACTACAGGACAACAATAATCAAAACAGTATGGTATTGGCAGAAAATTAGACCAATGGAATAGAATTGAGAACCTAGAAATAAACCCACATAAATATGGACAGTTAATTTTCAACACAGAAGCCAAAAACATACAATGTAGAAAAAACAGCCTCTTCAATAAATGGTGCTGGTAGAATTGGAAAGCCACATGCAAAAGAATGAAACTCTCTCTTCTCTCTCTCTCAGATTTAACTTACAATATTCTTCCTTTATTGTACAATTATAGAATGATGCAGATATAGACATAAATTAAGATTTCAAGTTTCATATTTCATGATCTTACATATCTGAAGTTACATAAATAATTTAAAAATTTAATAATCCCTACTTAGCTTTTATCATTTCTGATTTCTCATCAATAACATGCCCAACGGAAATTGAATCTTGAAACTAATTATAAAATTATTCAGGCAATTGAGAAAATCAACTGATTTGTCAATTGAAAAAAATAATCAAATATTTCCAATGCATAGGCTCTGGACTAGGTAATGAGGTCATACATATTAACAATATCAGAAGAGATTGTTTTCCTTTGACACAGTAGATAAGTTCATCAGACAATATATCTTCCCAATATTTTTGGATTATGAGATGTACTAGCTACAGTATGGCATGTTAAAAAGCACAGAAAATAATGAACTTACAGTTTATAAGAGCATAGGAAATTACCTAATCAACGTGGCTTTGAAGTCATAAAATACAGTGCTCTGTGTGAATCTTATAGAAGTATAAGCAGCAGATGAGTGTTGAAATGCATCTTTTATGAGCAGGGATGGCATGTCTAATTTTAGGGATTCATTATTCTCTCAGCTTATAAAAATTGTTCATATCACTATGACATATTTAAAAAGCTTCCAGTCATGCAAAGCATAGATGATTTGCAAACATTCTAAATTTGAGAAAAAGAAAAATATTTTCAAATGTTTTTCCTCCCATAACCAGAATTTTGTATTTATTATCTGGGTATGGTTAATAAGGATCTGTTAGGGTAAATGGTTTCAGGAAAGTTTGTGAATGTCTGAATAGTGTTGGCTCCTGCTCTACAGTATTGACGAGGGAAAAAATTACTTCATTTGAAGTATCACTTTATTATCATTATAATATCTCTTTATACGTACTACAACACAAGGGAAATTATAAACAGAAAATATCATTTCAAAATAAACAATATTCAGGAAATATTACAATAACAATTTAAATTGTAATAAAAATTTGCATACATTTGAAAAAAATCTCCCCTACAAAACAAAACAAAGCAGACATAAAAACCACAGGTAAGACACTAAAACAAAAATGAAAAGAAACATAGCTGGTTTATCTCAGTAGAGAAATGACAACAAAATTTAAAATTTACAGAAATGAAGTTGAAATTCAAAGATACTATCAGAATAAACACTGCTGAAACTCACCTAGGAATAGACAATAAGACTGAGAAAATACGAAAAGTAAAATAGAAATGAAGAATATAAAAGAGTTCACTAGAAAATAACTATGGAAGAAAAGTAAAAGACACCCAATATGTACGTAACTAGTGAAACTGAATAAGAGAATAACACTTATGGGGAAAAAAACAAACATATAGAGCTATATTTAATACAAAAAAAGTTTTTGCAAAATGTAAGATTTGTGTCTAACAATCAAATAAGCACATGGTGTTCCAGGAATAACTGAACCAGAAAAGTCAATATTGAGGCCTAGATCAATCAAGTTATAAAAAAACAAAACAAACAAACAAACAAAAAAACAGAACAACAACAACAACAAAAAAATCATCAAAGAAAAGGAAAGAATCTTTTGATCATCTAGGCCAGGTCAATAAAGAAATCTTCTAAGAGGAAAATGGATGGATTTTGCGATTATAACGCTAAGCAAAATAAATCAGACAGAAAAAGCAGAGAACCATATGATTTCATTGATAAGTGGTATATAAACCAAAAACAACAAAGAACAAGACAAACAAATGAAAAACAAAAACTTATAGACACAGACAATAGTTTAGTGGTTACCAGAGGGTAAGGAGGGAAAGGGGTGGTAGATGAGGGTAAGGGGGATCAAATATATGGTGATGGAAGGAGAACTGACTCCGGGTGGTGAACACACAATGAGATTTATAGATGATATAATACAGAATTGTACCCCGGAAATCTATGTAACTTTACTAACAATTGTCACTCCAATAAACTTTAATTAAAAAAAATCAATTTAGCTTCGGTCACCTCAACTGCAAAATTTAACACATGAAGATAATAATGTTTTGAAAGGAAGAAACTGTGAACTTTTAATACCAATATGCTAGTCAAGCATAAAGGACACAGTTTACAAATTCTGAACATGTAAAAACAAATGGAAAAATTATTCTCTTGAAGAGAGATAATTTTCTTATAGAAAATATAAGAGGGCAAACTTCTGCCAACCAGAGAACTGAAATGAGTAAAAACAAACAAACAAACAAACAAACAAACAAACAAACAAACCAAGATGGTACTGGATAGTAGAAATTATAGTGTCTTTAAAAAGTAAGACTAAATTGAATCGGCAATTGTTACAAAAGCGGATTTAAATGTTGCAAACTATTGAACATTAAAACGTGCAATAAAATAAATAAGAATAGTTGGGAGTGTTTGGGGAAAGAAAACTACCAGTAGCATAATTATGCTGACTTTATCATATATTATAGTCAGTTATCAAAATATACCATTCAATGCTAAAGATAAAATAATAGGAAAGTAAATATATTGAATATATAAAATAATTTATAGAAGTCATGTGACATTAGGAAAGAAAAAAGAAAGGATAAATGTTTACTCGTACATTATCTTATTTTTCAAATTAGGGATTCTATAGCTCATATCTAATAAAATGGAGAATAATTGTAAATTAGAGGATTATAGTAAGGTAAACCTTTTCAACTGAAAGTAAGCACAAACAGGGAGTATTCAGTAATATAATGTATTTAATAAAACCTATAAAATAGGATTGTAGAATTAACACATATCTGTTATTTAATTATAATAAATGAAGTAAATTTCTTCATTAAAAGAAGTCTGTCATATTATTTCAGTAAGCAAAACACAATTATGCAATATATATAAAAATCATATGAAACGATGTGACTCAGGAAAGTGAAAATAAAAGGTGAGCAAAGGCAGACATGCCAAGCAAATGGAATAAAACAGAAGTGACGGTGTTTATATCCAGACATGGTAGAATTCAGGGAAAAAGCATTAAATAAGATTAATAAAAGCACTTTATAATAAAAAGGTGTGCAATAGACAATATCAATGTGCAAATAACAAAACCTAAGTATCAATAATAGAAAAGAAATGAGAATTTTGTGAGAAATAAATTAAGACTTTAATTTGCATTTCTTTTTTCATGACGGTCAAATGGCTTAAACCTTAATAATAACATAGAAGACTGTTCTTTCTAATTGAGGAACATATTTAACTTAATTCCTTGAACTGATTTATATAACCTACATTTGTATTGCTGCTTTTGTTACCTACTTCAATGTGTAGTCAATAACGACATAGTAACTGATATTTTCAGCATACTTTTGAAACATTTTGGCAGACTCTAACAAGAAATACATATTAAAAGGAGCTTGTTCTACAAAGAAAATTCAGCACACATATCTTCATAAGTGTGGTTATGCCTGAAAATATATATCTTAGAAACTCCTAGATCTAGCAGAATCAGCTGAAAAAGTGTATGCTCTCAGACAGACAAATCTGCATTTGAGTTCTGATATCAGAAGAGACTTTGAGCAGCTTAAGTAACCAGTCTGGACCTGTGCGTATAGCTGCAGGACGTGTACAAAATCCCACCACCACAGAAACACTAGGAAGAAAAAAAAACATGAGGTGTCTGTCTTCTAAAAGAAGCTTTTAAAAACAATTTAATACATATGCATTCCTATGCCATCCTAGCTATGTGAATCATATGTACACATATCAGAATACCCAGGTCATGTTTAACAATTTTATGATTCACTGAATGAAACCAAAACATATTATTTTTTTTAATTAAAGTTTATTGGGGTGACAATTGTTAGTAAACTTACATAGATTTCAGGGGCACAATTCTGTATTACATCATCTATAAACCCCATTGTGAGTTGTCGTGCTGGAGACCCTGCTCGATGCGCCATCTTTCAGGCGGGGCGGCCTGCGGGGTCTCTGCTCCCGCTCCCCACACAAGAACGCAGGATATGGTGAGGCCAAAAAGGAACACCCACGGAACCATAGGTAGGGGAGCCATACCACCATGGTCTCACTGGAGGCTGGGCCCACTGGACGCCGACCTGCCGTCCACTTTTCCGCCAACCGACCGACCAACGACTCTCCTCCACTCTCTCCTCTGTTCCTCTCTCTCGGCTCTCCTCTTCCGCTCTCCTCGGCCCTCCTCTTCTGCTCTCTTCGGCTCTGCTCGGCTCTGCTTGGCTCCTCGGCAATCCTCCGTAGCCGCAGCAGTTATACCAGCGGCCAATCGGCTAACTGGCCACAGCCGACGGCCAATCAGCCACAGCCAACGGCCATTCACCACCCAAGCCAGCACCCCTTCACATGAGGCCGAGAGCCTGTAAACTAGTCTCTGGGGCTCTGTCCCCACAGAGTTCACCACCCAGAGTCATTTCTCCTTCCATCACCATATATTTGATCCACTTTACCCTCATCTACAACACCCTTCCCTCCTTACCCTCCGGTAACCGCTAAACTATTGTCTGTGCCTACGAGTTTTTGTTTCTCATTTGTTTGTTTTGTTCTTTTGTTGTTTTTGGTTTATAAACCACAAAGCAGTGAAATCATATGGTTCTCTGCTTTTTCTGTCTGACTTATTTCACTCAGCATTACACTCTCAAGATCCATCCATGTTGTCACAAATGGTCCTATAACATCTTTTCTTACCACTGAGTAGTATTCCATGGTGTATATATACCATGACTTCTCTCTATTCATCTATTGAAGTACATTTTGGTTGTTTCCATGACTTGGCCACTGTAAATAAAGCTGCAATGAACATTGGAGCACATGTGTCTTTATGTATAAATGTTTTCAGATTTTTTTGGGTAGATACCCAAGAGAGGGATTGCTCGCTCATATGGTAATTCTATTTTTAATTTTTTGAGAAACCTCTACACTGCCTTCCATAATGAGTGCACCAGTCTGCATTCCCACCAACAGTGTATGTGGATTCCTTTTTCTCCACAGCCTCTCCAACACTTGTTGCTATTTGTCTTGTTGATGATAGCCATTCTAACTGGGGTGAGGTGATATCTCATTGTGGTTTTGATTTGCGTTTCTCTGGTTATTAGTAATCTTGAGCATTTTTTCATATGTCTATTTGCCATTTGTGTGTCCTCTTTGGAGAAATGTCTCTTCAGGTCCTCTGGCCATTTTTCAATTGGGTTGTTTGTTTATATTGCTCTTTCTGATGGAATCAGAAAATTCTTGTAGAGTTCTTTCATTTCTTTTAAGTCTCAAGTCTCCTTCTTCTTCCATCTGTGTCATTTCCAGGTTTCTATCTTTAATGTCACTGATTCTTTCCTCCATCTGATCAACTCTACTACCTAAGCTGGCTATTTCATTCTTCATTTCTTCTATTGAGTTCATGATCACCAGAAATTCTATTTGGTTCTTTTTAAAAATTTCAGTCTCTTTAGCAAAATGTTCATGTTGTTCTTTGATTCTGTTTCTGAGTTCATTAAACTGCCTTTCTGTGTTTTCTTGCACCTTGTTGAGTTTTTTCAGAACTGCAGTCTTGAATTCTCTGTCATTTAAGTCACATATTTCCATATCTTTAAATTCATTTTCTGGAGACTTTTCATTTTCTTTCTGAGCTGTCTTGTTGCCTTGGTTATTCATGGGAATTAATGATTTATTATTTTTCTTCCTGGGCGTCTACAGGAATGGGTTCTGCAACAGGTTTATAGAAAAGAGGTCTTTCTTTTGTTTTCCAGTACCTGTTGATAGGATGTTTTATTTTCTCTCTGACTGCAGCCTTTTTTTCTCTCTCACAGTGTAGTGTTATGTTTTCTCTGCACTATTCCAGCTTCTCACACAATGGGGGATCCCCTGGAAGGCGGGCTTCTCCTCTGCTCATGGTTTGCCTGGGTCATAGGACGCCGTGTCCTTGTGGGGATGCAGAGAGCTTTTGAAATTCCAAAGCTCTTCCTGCAGCAGATTATGTTTCAGCAGTTCTGTTTACTCCTGCAGGGATCCACCTGAATAGGTGGGGACAGGGGCAGAGGTGGCCCAGAGCAATGGCTGTGACCATCACCACAGCCAGTCCTGCTTCCATGGCTTCTCCCCTTTGCATAACTAGTTGGGCTGCATCTCTTTGTCTGTGGACCACAGTTCTCAAAACTGCAAATATTCTGTTCTTTTGATCTGACACTGCTACTGTTCCGCTTCTAGCACTGGGCAGGTAGGGGTGGGGCGAGCTCGGGAAGGGTAGAGGGGGCCCAGCTAGTCTCAGTGCCTAAGGCTTCTGTTTTCTATGGCAGTGAGTGCTTAAACCACCGTTTTCAGCCTTCTACCCTCAGTCTTTGCTCCAAGGTCTCTGCCGTGAGCAATGGGTTCAGCCATGTTATATGCTGTCCCCTCAGCCCTGTGGGCCATAAACGGAGCCCTAGCAGTCAGAGTTATTCCCTCTCCCACAGTTGAGGCAGTTGTGGGATGTAGCAAGCTTGGAGAACTGAGCTAGGTCTGCGTCCTGCACCTGCGAGGCCCTGTCTCTGCACTTTTCCCTTCCCTCCTCCCCTGCTTGCGCAATATGCCCTCCTTCAGGTGAATTCAGTAGTGAGCCTCTTCGTCTTGCCTGTCTGCTGTGCAAGGAGTCCTTTGTGGATTTATAGTTGTTCAATTTGTTGTAAATTCCAGGGGATATTTCCAGAGGCTCACCTCACGCCGCCATTTTGATTGCAAAAGATATTCTTATCAAAACTACAGTAGCAAAAACTTCAGAATATTAGCTAATATGTTGTTGATCCAAATAGTTTTTGTTAGACTGAAACAAACTGATGGCATTTAAGAGTATTAGATGTGAAAATATTCACTTACTTTTAGAAGGTTAACTAGGTATGAGCAGGGTAATCTGTGGTACAATGAGATGGTGATATGTGATTACTTTAAAAAAGTAATGTCCTGAAAGATCAGTATAGGTAGATGACTTCATATACAGGTATTCCTCATGTTATTGTGCTTTGCTATATTGCACTTCGCAGATATTGCTTTATTTATTTATTTATTTTTATGTAAATGGGAGGTCTGAGGCAAACCTGCGTCAAGCAAGTCTGTTGGCTCCATTTGTTCACTTTGTGTCTCTGTGTCTCATTTTGGTAATTCTTACAAAATCTAAACTATTTCATTATTATTATATTTGTTATGATGATCTGTGATCAGTAATCTTTTATATTACTGTTGTAATTGTTTTGGGGCACCACATACAAATTGCAAATTTAGTCCATAAATATTGTGTCTGCTCTGACTACTCTACTAACCAACCCTTCTCCCATTTCTCTCCCTTTCCTCAGGTCTCCGTATTCCCTAAAACAGAAAATGTTGAAATTAGGCCAAGTAATAACCATATAATGGTCTCTAATTGTCCAACTGTAAGGAACAGTCACAAGTCTTTCACTATAAATCAAATGATAAAAATAATTAAGCTTAGTGAGGAAAGTATGTTGAAAGCCAAGATAGGCCAAAAGCTAGGGCTGTTGTACCAAACAGTGAACTTGTGAATGTAAAGGAAATGTTCTGGAAGGAATTTAACAGTGCTACTCCAGTGAACACATGAATCATAAGAAAGTGGAACAGCCATATTCCTGATATGGAGAAAATTTTAGTGGTCTGAATAGAAGATCAAACCAACAACAACATTCCCTAAGCCCAAACCTTATGCAGAGAAAGGGCCTAAATCTCTTCAATACTGGCAAACTGAATTAAACAGTACATTAAAAGGATCGTAATTATTGATCAAATGGATCAAGTGGGATTTACACCAGGGATGCAAGCATGGTTCAATATCCACAAAACAATTAATGTGACTCATCACAAAAAAGAGAGAGAAAAGAAAGATAAAAATCATATAATTATCTCAATAGTTGCAGAAAAAGGATTTGTCAAAATTCAACATCCATTTATGATAAAAACTGTCAACAAAGTGCATATAGAAGGAACTTACCTCAACTTGATAAAGGCTATGTATGTGACAAGCCCATAGCTAACATCATACTCAATGGTGAAACTCTGAAAGCTTTTCCTTTAAGATCAGGAACATGACAACCATGCCTACTCTCACCACTATTATTCAACCCAGTACTAGAAGTACTAGCCGCAAAAATCAGACAAGGAAGACACATAAAAGGCATCCAAATAGGAGAGGACGAAGTAAAACTGTCACTATTTACAAGTGACATGTTAGTATATATATAGAAAACCCTAAAGAATCCACCAAAAAAATTAATAGAATGAATCAAATAATTCAATAAAGTAGTGGGAAACAAAATTAATATACAGAAATCTGTCGCATTCTTGTTCACTAATAACGAGCAATCAAAAGGAAAAATGAAGAAAACAATCCCATTCACAATTGCATCAAAAAGAATAAACACCTAGGAATAAACTTAACCAAGCAGGTGAAAGACATGTACTCTGAAAACTGTGAGACACTGAAGAAAGGAATTGAAGAGGACACAAATAAATGAAAGGATATATCATGTTCATGGATTAGAAAGATTAATATAGTTAAAATAACCATACTACCCAAAGCAATTTATAGATTCAATGCAATTCCTATCAAAATACCAATGTCTTTCTTCTCAGAACTATATCAAATAATCCTAAAATTTATATGGAACCACTAAAGACCCTGATTAGCCAATCCATTCTTGAGAAAAAAGAGCAAAGTTGTAGTTATCAGGCTCTCTGATCTCAAACTATTCTACAAGGCTATAGTAATCAAAACAATATGGTACTGGCACAAAAACAGACACATAGATCAATGGAACAGCATAGAGAGACCAGAAATAAACCCTTCCTTACATGGTCTACGACAAAGGAGGTAAAAAATATTCCCTGGAGGAAAGACAGTCTCTTCAATAAGTGGTGTTAAAAAAACTGAACAGATACATGCAAAAAAAATGAAACACTCATATCATATACAAAAATAAACTCAAAATGCGTTAAAGACAAATGTCAGGTCTGACACCATAAAACTCCTAGAAGAAAACATAGGTAGTAAACTTTTGACATCAATCTGAGTAATATCTTTTTGGATAAGTCCCCTTGAGCAAGGAAACAAAAGCGAAAATAAACACATGGGACTACATGGAACTAAAAATCTTCTGCACAGCAAAAGAAACCTTGAGTAAAACAAAAAGTCAACCCACTGAATGGGAGAATATATTTGCTAATGACATACCTGATAAGGGGCTGATATTCAAAATATACAAGAAACTCATATGACTCAATACAAACAAAAAATCCAATTGAAAAATGGGCAGAGGGCATGAAAAGACATTTCTCCAAAGACATACAGATGGTTAACAGACATACGAAAGATGGTCAGTATCATTAATTGTCAGGAAAATGCAAATCAAAACTACAGTGAGATACCTCACACTAGTCAGAATGGCTATTATCAAAAAGTCAACAAATAATATGTGTTGGTGACAATGTGGAGAAAGGAAACACTTGTGCACTGTTGGTGGAATTGCAAACTGGTGCAGCCTCTATGGAAAATTCTATGGAGATTCTAAAAATAAAATAAAAAAACAAACCTAAAAGATGTATAGACCATATGAACCAGCA